>NC_142786.1:17651648-18251648 GCF_988280905.1 Pimephales promelas | reverse complement strand
TCGTAGACGGAACTGATGATGGATAGCATGCCTCGCTTGGTTGCCGGCTTCTCCTTGACATTCAGCTTGAATTTGAAAGTGTCCGTCTCGATACACCACTGCAAACCCAAAGCTCTGTCCAGCGGCAGCTTATCCCTGTCCAGATCAAGCTCTTGCAGGTTCGTGGACTTGAGATCATCTGGGAGGCTTTGAAGCACTTCTCGACTATTACTGATCCACTGAGTGAGGGTAAACCCTCCTTTGCCGCAAATGGTTATAAGGTTTTTAACCATGGTAACTGCATCCTCTTCAGAGGGCAGACTCTTCAGTAGGTCATCCATATAGAAGTTTCTGTTGATCGTTTCAATCACTTCTGTTGGAAAATTAGCCTGATTGTCTTCAGCAGTTTTTCTAAGAGCAAGGCAGGCAACACTGGGTGAGGAAACCGCTCCAAATAAATGGACAGTCATACGATGCTCTACAAGATCTTGCTCCAGGTTACCTTGAGGCCACCATAAGAATCTTAGGTAATCCCGATGTTCCTCTGCCACCTTAACCTGGTGGAACATAGCCTTAATGTCCGCCTTTACGGCCACTTGTTCCTGTCTGAATCGCATAAGAACTCCAACTAACGAGCTGGTTAGGTTCGGTCCTTGCAAGAGCTGACTGTTGAGCGAAATCCCTTTGTACTCTGCTCCACAGTCAAACACCACTCGTAATTTTCTTTTCCGTGGATGGTACACGCCATGGTGCGGAATATACCACACCTTCCCCATTGGCGTTTCCAACTGATGCTGCGACACTTCTTCAGCATAGCCATTGCTAATAACATCAGAAAGAAAGTTGTTATACTCTTCATGAAAGCCTGCATCTTTTTGAAGTCTCCTTTTCAGACCACGAACACGTTGCATGGCAACACAGAGGTTATTCGGCATTGAAACATCTTTCCCTTTGAAAGGCATTTGAAACGTGTAATGTCCATTTTTAAACTGAGCAGAGCCTTCCATTATCTCCACAAACTTCTTCTCTTCCCTTGACATTTCTTCCTGTTCTGCAGAATCTTGCTCATTGAAGTCGTAGTTGTACTGGCTGGTTAACAGTTCTTCAATTCTATCAATGGCAATTCTGTTGGCATAAACTAAAGGGTGGTCAATTCCACAGTCACTACTTCCCCGAAAAGGACCATTTATTACCCATCCCAGTAGGGTTCTGATCGCGTAGGGTCCTTCACCATCACGACTGTTAATCACCTCCCAAGGCTCCATCAACTTGGAGGCGTTTGTGCCAATTAATAGGTCAACCTCAGCATTTATATGGGGAATCTTTACATCGTCTAAATAAGGCCATTTTCTCAGCTCCCTTTCACTAATTATGTTGGCTGTAGAGATAGGTATCTCTTCCTGGGTACACACTTTAGAAAGTGGATAGAAACACTCACCAGAAACTCCTGAAATTTCCAGATTGTCAACAATGGAGCTTTCTACTGCGTTATCATGGCCCAAGGTGCGAATGTGAATTTTGCATTTGCGTCCTTCCACATTCAACTTGTCGATGAGCTGCCTGGTGCAAAAAGTTCCTGTACTCCCCGGGTCCAGAAAAGCATAGGTTTCAATAACCTTGTTTCCTTTTGAGCACTTCACCTTAACAGGCAAAATGGGAAGAATTCCATTGCAGTGACCAGCCCCTGTAAGACAACAAGCGGAGGATGTTGTGCAGCTGTCGGAGGAATTCGACGCCTCAGTAAATTTCTGCTCACCATCCTTCTGATCCTTTTGAATAACTCTTTCCATCTCTCCTATATGCAAAACACTGGGGTGCGTTCGGTTACACTTGTTGCAAATAATGCGCCTATCGCAATCTTTACTCAAGTGTCCTGTGCACAAGCAACTGAAACACAGACCTTTCTCTTTTAGATAGTCCAGTTTCTCCCTGTGTGTCTTTTTCCCCAGTTTAAAACATTGTTCCAAAACATGATTACCAGCAGCACAATACAGACAGGAAACAGAATCAGTCTTGGTAAAGGATGTTCCTTTTTTCTGAGCCATTTCCTCGGTACTATCTGGTTTGCTGTATCCTTCCTCAATGACCACCTGTGTTACAAAGCTGTTTCTTCCCAACTGAGGTTTTACCTGTGACTTGTTTACTTTTGTAGCTCCCCTAATAACAGGTAAATTGTCTTGTATATCACCAAAGACTGGATCTGCAGTGATTCTGACCTGGCGCTCGATGAACTCCACAATGTCTGGGAATTGTGCTCTTCGCCCAGTTTTCTCCAGTATCTCACATGCCCTTGCTCTCCACTTGTCTCTGAGTCTGTATGGAAGCTTTTGACACAGAATCTTTATGTTTGCTGGCATGTTAAGTTCCTCTAAATACCGAAGGTCCTCCATAGCGTTGGAACACTCACGGAGGAAGAGACCATATGCTTTGAGCGCGTTGGGGTCCTCAGCTTTGATACTTGGCCATCCTATGACTTTCTCCATGTATGCTTCTGTTATCTTAAACTCATTTCCAAAGTGTTCCTTGAGCAATTTTTTGGCAATAGCGAATCCTCTATCTGCATTCATATGAAGGCAGCTGCGCACAATATCTCTTGGCTGCCCCCTAGTAAATTGCTCAAGATAATACAAACAGTCACCTTTACAGCTGGTCTTTGCCTCCACACAATGTTCAAACGCCTTTATAAATGTGTTGAACCTTAGAGGATCTCCATCATAAATTGGAATTTCTCGGCGTGGCAGCATTTGTAAAGTTTGCATTTTAACAAGAAGAGCTGTTATATCATTCTGTTGCTGCAGCAAATTGTGGATACCTGCTGTCTGATTTTGGCTTGGCAGGGGTTTATGTTGATCCAGAGTGGATGGAAAGCTTTGAGTTACAGTTGGCTTTGGCAAGATAGATGGATTGGTTAAAGGTAAAGCATTGCTTTGTAGTGGTGGAGATGCATATCGCTGTGAGTGCGGAGGCACAAATACTGAGGCCTGTGGATTGAGAGGGGTGGGTGGGAGCTTAGATCTAGCTCCTTTCCTAATATAGGACGCTATTCCATCAGATTGCCTTGAATGGGTGCTACTACCGACCTGTAGCACTGCTAACTTAGCAGAAGTGGCAGCTATCTCAGTGTCCATCTCAAGTTGCTCCTTCTTTCTCCTTAAGATGAGCTCCTGCTCCTCCAATGCATGTTTGTCCTTTAAGGCAGCAGCTCGAGCCAAGAGTGCAGCCTGTTCTGCCCTTGCCCTGAGTCTGGCTGAAGAAGTGGAGGATCTACTACTGGAGGACCCACTACTTGACCCATGGTGCCTTGACTGCACATTTGAAATGCTGTCTTGAGGTTGAATCTGATCATCTTCCTCATCCTTTCCACCAGCATTTCCTCTTCCATTGGCATCAATCTCATTTCCATTTTCAACATCAACATTTTGAGTTTCAATTTGAACCGGCAAATCATCATGATCATCATTCACTTTAGTAACAAGCTTTAGTGTCATACAACCATTGATTTGTACCCACAAAAAACTCATTGAAACTCAACATTTTCGCTTGATACCATATTTCATGTTTTTTTGCTTCATCAGCAGGCAATAAACCCAATAAAGATGTATGTACATGCTGAATTTCATCACACAACTTATTGTACATGTTAAATTCATGTTCAACCTCACTGACATGCCTTTTATCACCCATCAATTTAGTAATAGATTCTTTTGCAATTGACAATTTGCTAAATTTACACTTTCTTTCCTTTTCTAAAGTGCTTATTTTTTCCAACAAAGCTTTGGGTGTTAATTTAACCACACGTTTTTCAGTCTCAGGGCCAAGCTGGCCTTTTTCCTTTTCAGCCATAATGACAACACAAAGCGATTTAGCTTATTAATCAATAAGTTCGCAGAATAGTTTTGTGTTGCGCAACAACTCGTCTAGACGCGTAAAGTTATTTTTAGACGGTTGCGAATTACCACCAATGCATTGGTTTTACGTGAATGTGTGCACACAAATTACCATGGCCATTCATAATATCAGCGCTGTTTACCACATACCCCAATCGAGCGTTGGCCGGCTTGATGAATGATGTCCCGATGTAAAGATGCTGATAATCCGTTGACCCAGCAGCTCGCTCCGGTACAGCTCCTTTCAGCAATCGGCAACTCCAAACATTTGCCCTCCTCACATCCGTGATTTCCAAACGAACACAGTAAAATCCACTTTATGGCTGGTCCGGCCGCGTCCTCACGAACGATTATCCAAATCGAAGCAGTTTTCGACCTAATGTACTAAGTCCTAAACAAAGTCTAGTACTGGTTGCTGATTTCGTGGATTTAAGTTTAGACATGTGCGTGTGATCTTACACGTAAAATAAAGACGGAGAGCGTTCATTAATGTTATTATTATCTAGCAATTTATTTTCCTGCATATCATACAGCGGCAATATCTTAACTCATAATATAACATACAACACACCGTATCATTTACCCCAAGCGCAAGACCATGGGCACAGTCGAAAACTGTTTGCTTCTCAATCAGCGACACCTGTGTCTGAGTTACCTCCAAATTAAAAGACTTACACGGGCTGACCCGAGATCAGCTGTGCCACAAAGCACATACAGCCCCCTAGTGGCACAGCACAAAATTGACAAATACAAAGTGAATATGGCTCATACACGGTCTGTACAGTTACAAAGTTCTCAACGCTTCGTTTTGTATGTATGGAGCCTTATTATGTTACTGTGTGAGTTTGTGGCTATTTTGAGCCTTGTTAGTGGTATAAGCGATTTCTTTTTACTTACTCAATGCCCCCATTACTAGCATTATACGCTAAACAGTTTTTAGAGATAAAACTCTTTACATTCTATTATCATGAAAACAAATCTCAGAGAACGGTTGACTATGTACCGATGTTTTATTAGACCAAAGGTTCATTGTTCGCCGGAGTTCTCCTTTAATTGACTTTATGCACAGCTGCACTACTTCCTGAACTTAAGCCAGCTACTTGTTTCCTGTCTGCTATTATTGGCCAAACTTGATTAATTCAGGTGTGTCTGATTATTGTTGCCATGACTACTGAGGTCAGGCAAACCTGAATCAATCAATTTGACCAATAATGGCAGACAGGAAACAAGGAGCTGGCTTAAGTTCAGGAAGTAGTGCAGCTGTGCATAAGGCCAATTAATTGTCATATGATTAATAAGAGAAAAAAGTAAGACAAATGAATATGCTCTTATTAATGCTTCTTACAACAATAATACAAATTAGAATAAAGTGTTTTTTCAGATCGTGGTTATGATCACGTGACCTGTCGGTTCTGCTTGCAAAAAACACCAAGATTAAATTTCCAACAAAATGGGATAACCTTTTACTGGTGAGAACATGTTGGTTTGTGTTTTCATATTTACTCTATATTTCAAGGTATTTTATTGTATTGCATAACAAGAATGCACGTAGCCTACGCCATATGTATTCAACTATCACCCATTCATTATAGCATCAAAGGAAACAACAGAAAATAAACCCTACAGGGGATAACTTACACAAAAAAAAATACAAAAAGAAAAGGATTTCATACATCCGATCCAATTCAGAAATGCCACACATCCGTTTTGTTGTTTTATTTCTTGCATTTTTTTAGACCCTGCATATAATTTTTTAATTTAAATATTGAATAATAATGTTGGGTTTATTATTTGTCCATTTTTGTTTGTGTGTGTAGCGACAACCAGTGACGAAAGGCGGGGTTCCGTCACTATGACGTAGAACGTAATGTCGGAAGCCACGCCCATCACGCACACACTCTTCCTGTTATGAGAGCGATCACGCTGGAAGCCGCTCTCCGGGTCGCTGAATTGGAAAAGTAAGGTAACAAATCAGAAATCTTATTAAACATTTACAGTGTCTGCAGATTCGAATTGAATGTTGATTCACGTGTTCTGGCTGAGTATGCCCAATGTTTTTATTTATTTATTATTTATTTAGATACAGGAAGATGTTTTAAAGTTGTCTAACATTAGTTTTTATTGGCCAGTGATTATCTTAACCAGTCAGATGATGCATTTATTAAGCTCATAGTAATATTGTGTCAGTTGTTGCACGGACAGAAAGTAACATCTCAAAGATGACACGACACTAAAGCTTTGTCATTTGCGCCTCTGCATTATTTTAGATCATGTGATTTTGCACTGAAGCCTTGGCTCTTTTGTAACAGATTTGGTAATTAATGTAGGCAATAGTAGTTACATTTGACATTGCAAATCATCTCACACAAAAAAAAAATGATTATTGCACAAAAGTGACTAATCAAACATTGAAATGTATTAATATTGAATTGTGTTGACCCAACAGTATCCACCATTATTAACACAAAGACATTGACTGAATAGTAAAATAAAGCATTTGTATTGCAGAAAAATCAGTAGTGTACTTTATTAGTCTGGATGTTATTCTCCTTATTTTGCATAGTTCATGTTTATGTTCATGCTTTCTGAGTATGAGTGCATGTAATGCAAGTGCAACCTGTCTAACTTGACAAACGAGTCTGATAACAGATGAACATGGGCTACTGCAGCATGATTAAATGCACAATATTTGATGTAAGCATTTTTTAATTCTCATTGGCCTATTTATTTTACTCTCCAAACTTATGCGTTTCATTATTTGCTCAGAGCATCTGTCTGCTACGCGGAGAAGGGGAATGTCTGCTCAGGCAAACCGGGTCATGGCGTTGTCGGAGTGGGAGGACCGGTGGAAGGAAGGAAAAATTGGTTTTCATAGAGCTCAAGTGCACAAGTAATCACACACTTCTCACTCCTGACACTATAATCATTCATGTTAAAGAGGACAATATTATGCTTTTTCTATTTCTCTTGTGTGTGATGTTGCTATTTGAGAATGAGAAAGCTCCAGTTCTTCATAGTGTCAGTGTTTCCTGAAAGGCCTCCAGTCCATAGTAGCCTTGAGTTTCTCCCGGGAACAAACACGTCACAATATTCCTCATAATAATAATTAATGCGCAGAATAAAGGGGCGGGGCCTGGTTGAGTTAGTTAGTAGTGTGTTAAACTGGCGGTTATGGAAAGGGGCGGACATTTCCCAAACACACTCGAAGTGCTCGACCAATCACAACACACTTCTCCAGCCGACCAATCAGAGCACAGTGTGCTTTTCAGAAGGAGGGGCTTCATAGAGACAGGAAGTAAACAGAGCGTTACTGACAGACTTGGAAGAGAGGAGCCGCAACAATAGGAGAATATGAGGAAAATAATCAATATTCCTGTTGTTCAACAACATCATGACTGTAAAAGGGCAAAATCGGTCCTAGTCTTTAATACATCTCACATGACTCCATGATTTAGCCATCCTGTGTTGCTTACGAATAAATAATGTTCATTTGGAATTATTCATAAAATGTATAAAGGAGCCATAAAATGTTGTCAATGTATTATTTTACTCTGAATCTCTCCCCTTCATTTGTTTCAATCCACCTTTTTTGTATTTTTTTTTTTTTTTGGAAGGTTGCTGGAAAACAACTTGGATAAAGTTGAATGTGGACGAAAGGAGATTAGATTCT
Organism: Pimephales promelas; assembly: GCF_988280905.1. NCBI lineage: Eukaryota > Metazoa > Chordata > Actinopteri > Cypriniformes > Leuciscidae > Pimephales > Pimephales promelas. Next base: position 18,244,112 of record NC_142786.1, on the reverse strand, counting down.
TCTTCCCACTGTGTGGAAAAGCTGTGGACATGAAATGGTAAAAGGTCTTAAATCTGTGTCAATGAATAATGTTATAAATCTTTCTAAAATGTTCATATTGTTTCTCAGGCTGGCTGATATGGGTCACTCCATTGTTGGAGTTGAAATATCCGAAAAAGGAATTAAACAATTCTTTGAAGAACAAGATCTTGCTTATAATGAAGAAGCAGTTCCAGCTATTCCCGGAGCAAAGCTGTTCAAGGTATCTGAAGGTCTCAAGTGTGTCATCCTTAGTATTTGCCAATGATAGTTACTGGACCCATAAATCATACATCGAGTTACTATCCTGCTAAAGACGTCGACCTCGATTCAAACACCCACGCCATCTTATTCCTAAATTACAGCAATTAGTCTAAGTCTATTAAACCTCTGACTAGTACGGTCACAGTGTCCCTGAGAGAGCAGTTCTCATGTATAGGTATGGACAATAATTACAATCATTTAGATTATCACAGAAGTATTGGGATAAAAGTTTATAGTTGGGATATAAACACTGATCTCTACGGTAACGATCAAAATAGAGTCTAAATTACACTGTTCATTCAAAAGACTCATAAAAAAATGCAGATTCATCCGGTGATGTAACAAGTCTTAACGAGCGAGTTTATTGAATCATTCATTCAGGAGATTCGTTCAAAATTGTGGATTCAAAAAATAAATAAATAAATAAATTGCTGATTCATTCAGTACTGAAAAAGTGAAGTCTTTATGAGCGATTCATTGAAGTCATTGACTCATTCATTCAGGAGATTTGTTCAAAATTGCTGATTCATTCAGTACTAAAATATGTGAAGTCTTTATTAGCGAGTCATTGAATCTTTCATTCTAGAGTAGGGCTGCAACTAACGATTATTTTGATAATCGATTAATCGGACGATTATTTTTTCGATTAATCGGATAAAAATTATATTTCATTTTTTTGTTTATTATAACTAAATAAAACCCTAAATCAGGGTTGTGGCGAGCAGGGTGAGGACTCATTGATCTGATAATCACTATTTTGTGTGTTAAACAATCTACTTAATACAGACAACTTTAATTATAAAGAAAAACAACAAATAAAATATATATATGACCACAGTGGTGTGCCGTTAGGGCCAGCAAGGCCTTCTCTGCTGGCCTAAACACTTTCAGAATCACTGACCTGCACTTATAATAAACTTAAACTTACAATATATTTTTTCCATGAATGAGTATAAAATTATTCCAAATAGTTTGTTCTCTTAATTTCATATCTTTTCTCTTGGCTGCGCTGCTTCCAGTAGTGTGTTTTTATGTTAGAGCTTGTATCCAATTATATTTCAGCCATCATGCGTCAAATAAATCTGCCTGGAGGCCTTCAGAATCGACAGTGCGGGTGCCTGTAGTATAAAATGAATGGCAATGAAACATTTTCTTTAACCAATCAGATAATTCGTCAGATTTAATCAGCCAATCAGATTTCGCTTTGACTGCAGCGGGGCCATGTAGCTGGCATATAATAACGTCTGTATTTCCTCGTTCTTTGATTGGATGCGTGTACAGACCGTGTACTATTACTGGTAGTATCCGCATCTGTATAGCGAACTGCGTAAACTAAATATATATTCATGTAGATGTAATAGTTTTTCAACCCACAAATTAATGTTTCTTTTCCTCCTCGACCTCCAGCAGAAAAAAATCCGTTATTCACCCTGAGCTAAACGCAGAGTAACAGAACTCTATTCAAAATCTCCGGGTAAAAACAGAACTGAATGATTTTGAAGGCAAAAGTCCCGCAGATCTCGTTGATTTCGTTCAAAAGTCTGTGTGAGACATCGTCATGTTTTGCGGTTACTGTGTGTGCTTCTGTCGGGCAAGCACTCTCAGCCATAAAGCGAATTAAAACATGCTAGAAATATGACGAGACAGACACGACATTGTTGGAACTGAAACGGAGTTAGAACCTGTACAACAGTAATTGAAGTCTTCTTGAGGAAAGAAATAAGGATGGATTTTGTGTAAAAAAATAATCTGTAGTTTTGGTGAGTATAATGCTTTTTTACCCGTGCTGGTGAATATGATTTTCTTATTTTTTCGTATAAATTTATGATCGAAACTTCATTTTTTTTTAAACATTCATACTATTGTAACATCTGAAAAGGGACTATTGTAACCCTTGTACGACAAGATAAGGGAGGCTCCGTTTCTGAACTTATATTTGTCTTATATATTTATATTATATTTAACTTATATTGTCCCCACCACTTTTTAAAAGCTCTCGTGGCACGGATAGCTAACAGTTGAAATAAATAAAACATCTCCAACTGGCAGACAGTTCGTTTGTAAAATAAAAGAAGCGATCTATAGCCCTAAAATACGTTGTTTTTTAAATCAAGTGATCAAAGTGCTCCTTGCTGCCTGCGATCGGTGGCACGGTTACAGTGTATCTCGTGGCTCACGCACAGTTTTCACATGCACGCTTCAATCCGTTTCGGAGACTATTTGTTCGTTCCGGTGCAGAGCATATGAGCGGAGTGGAGTGGGAGAGATCGGGGAGCGAGCGGGCGGATCTTGGACAGAGCGCAGAGGGGCATTTTTAAAAGAACGGAGCGTCGTCGCCCTATTTTCCGCTCCAATTTCGCTCCGCTCAGGGTTTTCTCCGCAACCACCGCATGAATCTGAATCCTCAGACATTGTCTAAACTTGTGTTCTTGAAGGTGAACTCAAAAGAACTGTAGATAAGGAAAGCAATTCATTTTCTTTCTTTCTTTCTTTCTTTAAAAAAAAAAAAAAAAAAGTTTGACAACATAAGCCATTTAAATTGTAATCCATGTGCACACAAAAGTTCAGTTATACGAATTTTGGCCTAATAGTTCATTTAGCATACTTTTAAAACGTTGACGTAGCCTACAGTAGGCCTATAGCCTGTATATTTGTATTTATATATTATTAGGCCCATTGATTCGTTTAATTTTACAGCATTTTTTTGGTACAATTGATATAAGCATAATTTTTTTTTATTATTATTTGTGCGCGCTCTGCAAAAGTTTAGTTATCAAAATGTTGGCCTAATTAATTTACTTTTTAAATTTACTTTTAAATGTTTAGGCATGTATTTTGGTTTATACACTTTTTTATCTTTATTTATATTATTAGGCCCATTTATTCGTTTAATTGAACAGCAGTTTGTGTGTGTACAATGGAGAGGCTATAAGCCAATTTAAATGTTAATCGTGCGTGTTCCGCAAAAAATCAGTTATCAAAATTCTGGCCTAATAGTTAATTTACTTTTATGTATATTTTTGTTTATATAATTTTTATTCATATTATTAGGTCAATTTATTCATTTAATTTTACAGGACTTTCTGTATAGGCTATTTCCACTGGACATGTTGTAAAGTCGCATCTATGTTTTTATTCACGCATCACGTGATTCATTCATTTATACACATGTCCCACCCACTTTTTAAAACAAAGTTGCCACTGGTTTCAGTACTGAATGAATCAGCATGTTTGAACAAATCTATTGAATGAATGATTCAATGACTCCCTCATAAAGACTTCACTTGTTTCAGTGAGTCATTGAATCATTCATTCAAGAGATTTGTTCAAAATTGCTGATTCATTCAGTACAGAAACAAGTATTTGAATCATTCATTCAATACCATAATAAAAAAAAAACATTTAAATTAAGTATTTAATAGTAAATGCCATGTTATTTTGTTCAGAATCATGCAGCTCTAATAATCGTGCAGCTCTAATATATAGGTAATTATACCATGGTCTGGGTGAATACTCGATTCTGATTGGCTGCAGGGTGTCGGTTAAAAAGTGATAGAGGACACCTAGTAAAGTAGTCCTGGTGAAACTGCCTGTTTACCATTCGAAATTAATAAATAAATGCGCTGCCTACAACAGCTGTGAGTAACCATAGCAACAGGCAGTCAAAGTATCTGTTAACAATTTGCTCCATCAAAACAAACATCTAACGTTAGTTAGATATTACATAGCCTACTAATACAACAATGAGCGACTTCGTTATTTCTTTTAACATTTATGGAGAATATGACAACTTTGACTTTGACACGATGCTGCTGAAGAAAGAAAAAATGTAAATAAAACGGAGAAACGACACAAAGAGATAACACCAGGAGAATTGAATCAAATAGAAGACGAAAAAGATGAGATCAACACGAAAAAAAAATACGAAATGGACAGTAAATACACTCAGAGACTTTATTTTTCAAAAAATAAAAAATAAAAAATGGACTCCAGCTTTGAAAATTACACCACTGCTGCTCTGAATGAGACCCTGCGAGAGTTTTACGCAGCTGTCCAGACAACCAGGCAGGAGGAGAGTAGCTACAGCGTTTCAAGCCTAAGGAGTCTGTTTGATTGATTGATTAATTGTTTTATGTGTAATAAAAAAATAACTATGCCTAGCCTACCTTTGTGTTTCGTGAAAAAAAATGCGTTTTTGAACCTGAAGGGTTCTACAAGCTGAGCGGACTATAAATATCTCCGGTTGCTAAATAAACCGTCAGGCAAGTTATTATTTGTAAATCTAGATTTAGCCTAATTAAAATATAAACTAATGTTTTATTTGGCAAGTGACCATGGTATAAGCGGGTTAATGCCCTCCGATTGTCAGGTTTTAATGGACTTCGGCGGAAGCAACCATCCTCCGCTGCGCGTCGGCCGGTTCACACATCGCCGTCGTCCATTATAACCTGACAATGGACACCTCGTCGGGCATTAACCCTTACATAACTAGAATAATAACAAAGTGAAGTAAATGTGCTGTGCACCAGTGTGTTTGTGTGTGTGTGTGTGTGTGTGTGTGACTGATACAGGCAAAAGCGAGTGAGAGTTCGCTGCTCGTACATCTCCATGCATGCGCTGTATTGTTCTGATGGCTTTCCTCAGATTAATCCAGACGGATGATCCGCTGCGTCCACACACACCGTGATGTTTCTGTGTCTCACTCTCCCAACTAATGCATTTTCCTTGTTCTCAGAGCGCAGACGGAAAGATCTCCATCTATCAGTGTGATTTATTCAAGTTCTCGAGGTGCGTTTTATACTCTCTGGTTTTAGATGATTAAATGTAACGTAAAGCACATTTGATCGTCTCTTTCGGTCTGTCAGTGCCGTTGCAGGAAAGTTTGGAGGGATTTGGGATCGAGGAGCACTGGTGGCCATAAACCCACGTGACAGGGAAAAGTACGTAGCCTATTGAATAAATCAACATTTCACGTCCGGTTATTTATGTATGGTTTCAGTGGGATTGTATTTGAATAGATCGGCTCTTTATCCCACAGGTACGCCTCTCTCCTCGTTTCTTTAATGAACGATGACTGCAGATATCTGGTGAACACGGTGGAATACGATCCTGAGCTGTACAAAGGTAACGTTAGGAAATATTTTTATTCATTATAAAGCATGTGTGTTTTGTTTATAGTGTTTGATCTCGTCTGTTGGCTCATTTGACATGCAGGCCCGCCGTTTTTTGTGTCAGAAGAAGATTTAAAGAACATATTTGGTGAGAGTTTGGTTCTGAACACATCACCTATTTCATTAGGTGTTTTTGTTATTGATTCTTCATTATAGAGCTTTTATTTCTAGATGGTTTTAGCCAATAATCATCCTGTCATATTCCAGGAGGAGGCTGCGTTATCGAACTAGTTCAGGCTATGGACGGCTTCGAGGAAAGGCACAGATCATGGGGACTGGATTCACTGACGGAGAAACTCTACCTTCTCTCTCCAAAAGCCCAGTGATCAATCCTGAAATCAGCTGGAGTGTGATTAAAAAGGGGACATTACTTAATGCAATAATAAAATGCATACTAGGGTTTAAGGAGTAGTTCACTTTTAAAAAAACTTTTTGCTGATAATTTACTCACCCCCATGTCATCCAAGATGTCTTTCCATGTCTTTCTTTCTTCAGTCGAAAAGAAATTAATTTTTTTTTAATGAAAACATTCCAGGATTTTCTCCATATAATGGACTTCAATGGGGTCCAAACGGTTCAAGGTCCAAAAGACAGTTTCATTGCAGCTTCAAAGGGCTTTAAACGATTCCAGGTCATGAAAAAGGGTCTTATCAAGCGAAACGATCAGTCATTTAATACATAAATTAAAAAGTTTAAGTTTTATAAGCACAAATACTCGCCTTGCTCTGTTCTGTGATGAGTGTTCGTGACTCTCCTGTTTGAACTCGTTCATCAAAATGAACTAATCTTTTTCCAAGTCATTTGGTTCATTCAACGAAACGAAACGAATAAATTGACTCGGAAAAAGATTCATTCATTTTGATGAACGAGTTCGAAAAGGAGAGTCACCAACGTGCATCACAGAACAGAGCAAGGCGATCATTTGAGCTTATAAAACTTAAACTTTGTTATTAATTTATAAAATGAGCGATCGTTTCACTTGATAAGACACTTGTTCATCGTCTAAAGCCCTTTGAACAGTTTGCAGTTTGCACTGTAACTGTCATTTGGACCTTGAACCATTTGGTACCCATTGAAGTCAATTATATGGAGAAAATCCTGGAATGTTTTCATCAAAAACCTTAATTTCTTTTCAACTGAAGAAAGAATGACATGAACATCTTGGATGACATGGGGGTGAGTAAATTGAGTAAATTGAGTTTTTAAACTGAACTACTTTAATGGAAGACAATTGCATTTTTTTGTATTTTCATAAAAGTCACGTAAAAGTCTCATAATTGGAACGTATTTCAAAATATTTGAATAAATCATTAATGAATTATTTTTCAGATATTTCGTTTGTTTCATATCTGGATTGGTGTCTGTTGGAGAGTGGGGTATGTGTGAGCTCTCGGTTTGACCACGAGAGGGCAGTAGTTTGATATTTTCACGATGCTTTTTACATTTACCAATACGACAAGAAAAATAGCAGTAAAAGATTAAGAATAACATCTAGAAAATATGGTTTAGTCATCATAAACATTGAAAGATTATGAACATATTCACCGTATTATGAATAAAATTAAGTGAGTATTCAAACTCAAAGTAAATCTTACTTATCCAGTTATTTTATTGAATAAAGGAAAACAAAGTGCAACTTTTGTAGTTCTGGACATTATGAGATTTTAAGTAACCAGTGGTATGTTACACAAATTAACACATTAAGCTGTTAGTATTTTTATTTAGTGCATGTGAGTTCAAATACTGTGGATAAAAGCGTCTGCGGAATAAATGTAAATGCTGAAATATGTGTCGCTTTAAAGGCCTGTAAACAAGCTAGAATTATTTTCTGTTCTGTTTAAATCTATTCTATTTAAATCTGTCTTAAAACTTTTTTAAGGAAGGAAGATTTTTTTTTTTAAGGAAGGAAGAAATGTAATCTCAAATGAGATGACAGAACAGTTAGGGAATCAGAAAGAGAAATTACAGAATTATTATTACTCAGTATCAATTAGTATCAATGTATACAGTTTTAATTCCTGTGTTCATATGCCTCATATAAGCGAGCTAAATGCCGCCTCAAAAGCGTCACTGTTCCAGGATCTGTGTGTAGCCTACGTTTGGACTCGTTTCTAATCAACCATGTTATGAGCTCTCTTTTCTTTTCTTTAAATGAAACAAAAACACTTGGGTAAATAGTTTGTCTCGTCCGCGTGACCGCGCGTGCACCGCTGGCCAGATGTGCGCCTGTTTACTTTAAATATAGCTCGTGCTGAGGCACCCCGAGTCTCTCAGCCAATCACGGGCGCCGGGGGCGGGGTCGGCTGGAATGTTGTGGATGCGAGAAAATGAACAATGTAACCCCATAACTGATGCTGTCGGGAATATCACTGCGCATCCACACACACCTACAGCGCGAGATGCTTGATTCGGGGACTCGGCTGCGACCGGACAGGGTTTGTGGAGAGACACTGAGCGTCTGCTGAAGTTCAGGGTGAGGCTCTTTCTGTCATGCACAATATAACGGCGTAGCATTATGCATCTGCATTGCATTAATGCTCATGATTTCATGCGATTTGTAATAATCAATATCACGCTATTCCGAGGAACTTCAATGTTGCGGCCGCGCGCACTGAATCCACCCCAAGGGCATTGCGACCATTGTTTCCTTGTCATATTTCACACATCTCTTATATACCAGCTCGCTAAAATATGAACGTGTCTGCTGACGTTTCGGTGCTTAATAACGACTACATTCATCCACATGATCTGACGCGCAATTAATGGAAGAGACCCACATTATTGTCGCGGAGCGATAACGCAAACAAACCAACCTTTGGATAATTGTAGCCCGAACGGGGTATTCATATTTGCTCACATATGCTTCTGTGTCATTAAAGAGTGGGAAGAGAGGGAGGTGTGAGATTACGCGCGCGCCCGGTTGCGCGAGTCTCTCTGTAACTCAATCAGCTTGTTGAGCTGGTAAAGCGAGAAGACACGCGCTTCAGAGGCGCGCGCGCGTGTGTGTGTGTGTGTGTGTGTGTGTGTGTGTGTGTGTGTGTGTGTGTGTGTGTGTGTGTGTGTGTGACGGGGTTTGCGCTGCGGTTCAGGGCTGGTCTGAGAGGCATGAGGGTTTGTGCATCCCGTAATATTGCGCTGGTGAAAACAAGCAGAGCCATCTGACAGAGAGAAGGGGAGCATTTCGGTATCGGGAGTGATGATGACGATGATGATGATGATGAAAAAGCCATAACGAGGGACAACGTCATAATAACAGGTAACGCACTTAATCCGACCTTTGCGCGAGATATAAAACAGAGTTCCTCATATAAAGAAGTAGGCTAAATGCAACAGTGGTAAATATTTAGCGATTTAAATTTTTTAATATTATAATTCGAGTGGGAATAAAATAGAGTAGCCTAATGTTTTATATTTTTAAATATTTAAAAAAGCATTATATTACGTAAAATAATATAAGCATATAAAAAAACGGTATTGCTTAATATAGACTACCAATACTAAAAATACTTTTTTAAATGCTACTTATATATATATATATATATATATATATATATATATATATATATATATATATATATATATAATATTTAAGTAGCATTTAAAAAAGTATTATGTATTTAACTAAAACACTGTATTTAGTTATAATATACTTTAATTATATGAATTATTTACACGTACATGACAGAAGGGATTAAATCCAAAACAAACCTAATAAGTAATAAGCAGAGGCCTGTTGAGAGATGTGTGTGTGCTGGAGACAGGATCATGTGTGTGTCACAGGTGTATCAGGATCATCACAGCATTTTAATTCTCTGTTTAATTAGATCCCAAGATACCAAGAAGTGCTTCAGATTCACCAGCACGATGAAAGCTGATGGGTTTGTGGAAGTCGAGGTTTAGCTTCTAAATAGATTACTTGTGTCGTGTCATTTTGCGTGTCGTGACATGAATGAAGCGTCAATCCCTGCAGGGAATACCGGAATAACGTCTGGAATCTCGGCTCTTTTGACAGGCTCTCAAACTCATTCCATGGAGTCATATAACATAATGTATATGACCTCATCCGGGCCGGAGGAAGGTAAAGAGAGAAGGAGTGTGGGAATGAAGAGGTGTTTTTTTTAGTTTGACATTTAAAGCTCATACAGTTATGATAACCTCAGATTGTTCCCAGCCTTCCCAGTTTGTCAGGATAATAAGCCGTCATGGTGGGTGTGCACGGAGCATATTGTTTAGACGTAATTAATCAAGCCTGCTGGTAATTATCATTGTCCATAAATTAACACATGAAGCAAGCAGCGGGTGTTCAGAGAGATGCAGTCATCATCATAAATAATAACCGCCTTTTTACAGCAACCAAAACTACTTTTCAATCTGCCAATCCCAGGAGAGATTAGCGCAGAACATCATGTCAGATCTTTCTTAAACATCCTCGGCTCTGAAATTACACAGACTTTGGTGATGTGGGTCTGTGTTTTCTCCAAAGCCCGTGCGGATGACCCATCGGTCTCAGTCGACCTGTAATGACAGAGTTTCAGGGTTAATTTTAACTCCGGCTCTCCACCGTCCTCACCGCATCGTTTGTGTTTCTCCAACATCAGCTGCCGCTAACATTATTTTTACACGCTGCAATTCAGGGCAGCTGAAGCTCTAAAAGCAGAACAAGTCTGCCATAACCAGTGGATAACACTAGTGACATTCGCCTAGTGCTGCTGTGATACATCCAGGTTAAGCCAGGACGGAAAACTACTGTAAAAAATTATCGTGATTTTAACATGAAAAAATGCTACAGTGCAAAACTGTTAATTGGTTAACAGAAAGTTTCCTTACTATACATGGTAAATAACTGTGATAGATCTAATGGTACATTTAATGTCATTTTACTGTAAAATACCATTAGATTTACAGTTTTTGGAAGTGAAAAAGAACAACTGTATAATTTAATTATATATTTTACAATTTAAATAATAAATTTAAATTGACAATTTACAGTGAAATCCCGTAAATTGACATTACCACAATTCCATGCATGACGCTGTATTTTGTTGAAATAACAGTTTTTTCATAGTTTTCTACTCAGTTATGTACATTAGGGTTTTATGTTACATGTAATGTTGTTAAATTAGTGTTTATTGCACTTTTTAAATTTCACGTGTGTTACCATGATGGTGTTTGTGCGAATTACTCTGCAGCTTCATATTAATGGAAGAGTTTGTTTGCGATGAGCTTTGATTGATCATGTGACTCAGTGCTGTGATTGGTGGTGGTCAGTGTATTACAATGGTACAAAACAGATATCAATACTTCAATATATCAGAAAATGAACATTGTTTCATATATTGAAGCACAGTTTATTACTGTGAATTAAAAGTGAAGTCTGTAAAACCAATAATGTTGCTACCGTATTTCTGGCAACCGCAGTGTCTGGTATTTTCCGTAAAAATTATGTTTTATTTTTTACAGTAGATAAGGTAAAAAATAAAACTGTATTTTTTTACGGTAAAAATGGCAGCATTATTGGTTATACAAACTTAAATTAAAATTTACAGTTATAAATTATATTTAATTAACAGATATAGTGTTAATTTAACAATCTTTTGAAGTATTGATAACTGTTTTGTACAATTGTAATACACTGACAACCACCAATCACAGCAGTAATGAGTCGAATGATCAATCAAAGCTCATCACAAGCAATTCTTCCACAAGAAGGTAAATACTCATTTAAAGAAGCTCCACAGTCACAGTGTCATTCGCACAAACATTAAACACCATCATCGTAACACACATGACATTTTAAAAATGTAATAAACATTAACTATACAACATTAAATGTAACATAAAACCCTAATGTACATAACTGATTACGAAAACCAAGACAACTAAGTATCATAGTTAGCCTTCAACAAAAATACATAAAATGTGAAGTGTCACACTTCACATTTTAAATTGTACAATGAGTTGTTCTCTTTCACTTTCAAAAACTGTAAATCTAACAGTATTTTACAGTAAAATTTCATTAAATGTACCATGAGATCGATCACAGTTATTTACCGTATATAGTACGGAAACTTTCTCTTAACCAATTAACATTTTTGCACTGTAGCATTATTACAGTCTTTTACCGTTAAAATTACGATTTTTTTTTTTTTTACAGTGATTTGAACAACATGATGCAAGGGAAATGTTTTAACTGAGTGTTAATGAGCAAAGATCATAACACTAAATTGCCTAAGTAAATAAACTATATGCTGTCCCGGCATGAAAAAAAAAAAAGTTTGGGGTTTAATGAGAATTGTCTTAAGTTTTTTTTTATTTGGTAATAATTACAGTAAAAACTGAATTTTCTATTTTAATATTTTCATGATCGTTCAGAAATCATTCAAATGTGCAGATTTTGCTGCTCAAGAAACATTTCTGATAATTATCAATGTTGAAAACAGTTGTGATGCTGCTTCTCTGCTATTTTTGTGGAAACCGTGATACATTTTTGATAAATACAAAATTTGATGTGTTGAAAGTTCAAAGGAACAGCATTTATTTGAAACCATTGTAAAGTCTTGACTGTCAATTTAGGTAAAATAATAATTCTGTCTTTAAAAAAAATGTAATACAACTATACTGTATTTTTAATCAGATATTGTTAATCAAAATAACACATGCAATTATTAATTTATAAATATTATATTATTAATATAATAATAATAGTAACTCTGATAATGTTTGTGATATTTTTTTAAGTCCCCATGAAATCAGTTTAAAGTCCCTGTGGTGATACAGCTTTTAATGTTGTTTATGTGTGTATGTGGTGTATTTAATACGCTTTTAGACACCATATATCGACAGCATTGCTGAGTATTTCCTCCTTAAAGCTGCAGTGAACCAAAGACAGTCTCAAAAACACGTTTTGAAATCGCTGGTGTTTCTGACGTCACAAACAACCTTGTAACCAATCAGATCAACGTGTGATCGCCAATCAATGGATCACTGAGTGAGTGAGTGATTGAGTGGAGGCGGGGCTCATTTGCATAACGATTTTGATGACATCACTCTGCATTTCAGCTTCTCATCAGATTTTCTGTCCCATCAAATGCTCTATAGAATCTGAAGCTCCGCCCTCTACCCTATAAGCAGACGTTGAAGCTGCGGGTCGCTTGTTAACACATTTACTATATTCTGCATGGTGAATGGCACACAGTGCACTATATAGGGAATAGGGAACAATCAGACAGTGTAAATATGCTTTCCACTGGGGCAAATTAAGTCTCCTGTTAGTTTCCTGTTAGTGTCACGCGAACCACCACAGATCCGTCTAGAGACACGACACACAAACGCACACACAATCCAGTCGCTGAACACCACAAAACATATCGTTTCCCAACATAGCTGGGATATAAACGAAACTCTATTGGCTATTTCAATGGCTGTTTGGCTGTTCGATATGCCCCTCCCTGTCTTCCTGTTTCAGTGGAAATTACGTCAACACTGACGTATTTCAAGGCACTCTCATTTCCAAACTTAATATGCAGAGACAACTTTTTTTAGGGCGATTTCCCCCAAAATTGCAGTTTGCATAGTTTGTGTCTATGTTTCGTCGTTACTAACACAATTCAATGGAACTTGCGACCATAGTTGGCTAACGATGCTTTTGGAGGCACAGCAACATTGGTTCAGCCAATAGTGTGAGTTTGGGGGCGGAACTAAACGGTTTGCTTGAACAATGGCGGACAGGGGAGTGTTTGGCATCATTTAGTGCAGAAACCACTTCTGACCTTTCAAAGAAAGAATATGCAAATAAAAGCAGTGCAGTCGTGAGCCTGATTTATTCGCTGTAGACGGAGATAAGCTCCACGTCCAGCTGTCACACACTCATCATGTGAGAAAACGACACAGGAAGCCGACACACACCGCTCCATCACCTGCTCGCTGTCCTTCTCCATGGTCACCGCACACTGCCAACAGTGGAAGAGACGACACACACTCGTTCCGGAGAAGCTAATGAAGTGTCCAGAAGACAGATCACTGAAAGTTTGGAAGACTGTGTTCACTTATTCAGCTGTTTTCTGATTGAGCAATACGGCATCGCATCTCGATCTCATTACACGCCTCCGGCCCGCTCCGAGTCCCAAACCCGCTGTGATGTACGGGACGAGTGTCTGAGACGTACAGCGAGCTGATGGATGAGGAAGAGAGAGAGGAGGAGGAGGAAACCAGAGAGAAAACAGTTCCAAGAGGGGAAAAAAGATTGTGCCATTCAAACAAAAATCATTTATTTGAACATCATATGAAGACAAAATGAGTTGCAAAGAAGAAAGACAGATGTATTTAACTGCAAAAAAAAAGATATTTTTACTTTGCAATATGGTCTTTTAATCTGCATTTCTTTCCGTCTTTACCTTTGTGTTTCGCTGTGTGCCGTTGTTGTTTTGTGGGGGTGAAAGTAGAGCTACTTTTTGCTGCTATATGCTTCTATATGAGTTATCATTTTGACATTTCATTAAATGTTTTATGTGCAGCAGGAAGAAAGCTATTCTGCGGTTGGTGGGAAAGCAACCTTAGCTTTCTCCTGCAGGTTTATTGGTCCTTGGTATAACAAAAAATAATTGTATATACTCTATAATTTAATATACTGTAATTCAACATATTAATTAAACAGGTGAAACTCGAAAAATTAAAATATCGCACAAAAGTTATAATTGTGATGATTAAGTCTTACAGCTTATCAAAACCCCAAATTCAAAATCTCACAAAATAAGAATATTATATGAAATCAATTTTAAAATAGGATTTAAAATGAGAAATTTCAGAGGGCCTACAATTATAATCATGCATATGTACATAGTTATATATATAGTAAATATATTAGTTTCATCTTTTAATTTGAATTACTGAAATACATGACCTTTTGCACGATATTCTAATTTTTATGTAATATTAAAGGAAAATTGACATCTTCAAACTCAAATAGTTGTAGGCTACACAGCATATATCAAGTTTTTATTAATTATGGTCTTATATTTATATATATGCATACTGTTGGGTAGCACATTTCCAAGTAAATACAAGACTTTTTTAGGTTTACTTTAGTTAAACTGTCATGTTTCAATAAGTAATGTTTCAATAAATAAGCTAAACGCCCAAACCAACTGATTTGATAATCTGGCCCTCGAATGTTGAATATTCCTGATACAGGTGAAACTGGAAAAATTAGAATATGGTGCAAAAGTTCATTTATTTCAGTAATTCAACTTAAAAGGTGAAACTAATATATTATATAGACTCATTACATGCAAAGTGAGCTATTTCAAGCCTTTATTTGTTATAATTTTGATGATTATGGATTACATTTGGGGTTTTTATAAGCTGTAATCCATAATCATCAAAATGATGACAAATAAAGGCTTGAAATATCTCACTTTGTAACGAGTCTATATATAATATATATATATATATATATATATATATATATATATATATATATATATATATATATATATATTGATCCTGATGCAAATGAAAATCTAAACTGCAGTTCATTTTCTATGGTTCAACGTGAGATGAACTTCACCTGTGAGGCATAAAAAGCCAAACGAAAGGAAAGAAGGGAAATCAATGTCCTAACTAAGGGAGTCATGCATTAATAATGAGCCGCTTGTAATGGAAACCTGCGCATCTGTTTCCTGACAAACATGTGCGTGGCCTGCAGTGTTTCTGACCCATCACGTTTAACATCACCTGTCACATATCAGTAATGCATACAGGCAGAATCTCCATAAGCGTGCATGTATACACACACAGACCCTGTTTATACGTCAGCGCTTTAGATTAGCTTGCGCTTGCAGTGGTCGGAGATAAGAGAGAAACTCTACAGGAATTCAGCAGAGGTAGAGACGAGCAGGTGAGACCTGAAAGCTGTCTTTGTGTGTATCCTGGCAGTAGAAACACTGAGCTTCTCACACATACACACACACACAGACAAACACCTCCTCTTCGTAACCACTGCATGCTTCTCGGCAGAGCAAACAAACTAACCCAACAGAACCTCAGTGTCGGCTCACGCTCGCCGTTCAGCGTTACTGAAGCTGCTGTATTACAAACTCAGCTCATGTTGAGCATGTTCACTGCAAACACTACAGCGTGTGTGTGTGTGTGTATGTGCGAAACAGCAGAACCGACTCAGACCACAAGACTAAATGCACCAGTTTCATGGCCTCATAAAGTGACGATGAGTCGCTTGATAACTTGAAACCCACTGGTTTGCTTTGACTGAAGCTGTGAACTGGCCTTTTGTGTACAGTAGCCAAACGTTTGTTATTAATGACCCGATTAAAATATCAAAATATGAGGAAAATCAATGTTTATTGAAATACAATGTTCAATTATTTTAAATATGTGGGAAGAACAAACGCTAAATTTGGTTAAGGTATTTATCTGACTAAATTATTATTACAGTTACAGGTTTTACTATGGAAAATAAATGCATTGAAAAACAACAAGCATACATGATTGACTGCAACATAATCAGTTATTAATATTTCATTGGTTCTTTTGTTTTGCACGTGTTCATAATTTCTTTGTATGAGAGCCTGGACAAAAACTATGTTGCACAATTTGGCTTTAGTATGTATGCAATAAAATTCTACATTTGTAAGTGTTCTCACAGTTAACTTTACATTTCTGAGCCTTTTTCAATGATGTTTAATCGAATAGTGAACTTGATTTTGTCAAATCAATTTAGATAATTACTGTGGTTCAGATTACATCATATGTTGAGTTTCCATTGATTAAACCAATCTCGTTTGTTGCATTAACTGCAGTTTTTTATTTCAATGAACTCAACATTTTAAGGTAACCAGGTAACTTAATTTAGTTAAACCAACATTTTTTTTAATAACAATATAGTTTACATTGCGTCAGTTTTTAACGGGTGTTGTCCATTATAAATCTCTCCTCAAGAGAATGCAAAATCAAAACATTTTGAACATGAATTTTTTTCCCCATTTAAAATCCCCAAATGCTGTTTTTCTTTAAAATGCCACCAAAATGCAATGATGCACATTTTATTGCCTTAATAGCATTCACATATTTACTGTTGTGATTTTCTGTTTTTAACCACTGCTTGTAAATCACAGTTTATTCGCTGAAGTTTAGAAAATGTTAATAATAATAGAAACTCAGAGTTCTCAGATCAGTGGATATTTGTTCATCAGTGGAATTATGTTGAATATCTGTCAGCTGTTAAACTTAACTACACAATTAGATAATACCAGTTTAGCTCAAACAGTGACCAAGAAATGCTTCGTGTTGTTCAGTGAGTGTGTAAAAAGAGCATTAGCAATTACAGAATAATTTTTGGTTTCAAATTTTTATAAATTTACTGGTAGTCACTGTATGATGAATATTTGGGTATAATATGTCATAAATGAACTATAGTGTCCTGCAAACACTATATATATATATATATATATATATATATATATATGGTGTTTGAATCATTTTTGGTTTGACTGTATGTCCTTTCATACTTCACCGCGCTGCCATCCATGATGCATTGCTCTCTCGCTAACGTTCTCATGTGTTTGACTCTGTCGTGTTCTGTGTGTGTGTGTGTGTGGATATGAACGAACAGAAGGCTGTGTACTGAAGTGTGCTCTTGATTCTCCACAGAGGGGATTCGCTGAGCCATGCGAAGAGAAGGAACGCAGAGAGCGAAGACATTTCCAGCGGACGCAGTGAACACGCTGTAAAACACTTTTGTTGGTTTAACTTAAAAAAGTAAGTAACCTGGTTGCCTTAAAATCTTAAGTTCATTAAAATAAAATAAAAATGTTGTTAAAGCTGCAGTGTGTAATATTTAGGAAGATCTGTTGACTGAATGCAATATCATATTCATAACTGTGTCCCGTGTTGTATAAAGAGCTACACAATGAACCGTTGTGTGTTTATTAGCTTAGAATGAGGCGTTTCTCTCTACACACAAACACTGCGGGTCCGCTAACATTCACATGTTTCTATGGAGGCCCTGAACAGACAAACACGTTTCGTCACTATGTTGTTCTTCATGATAATAATAATAATAATTAAAGCTGCAAGCAGCATTTATCGGTGTTCAAGCAGTTCAGGCCTTTAAGCACAAAAGCATCGAAAGGCATTCAATTTGATTTAACATGCATTTATCCACGGACATAATAGATGTAAAACACCATTTACAATCAATACAGGCAATTTAACATTGGAAATGCATGGTTTTAAAGCTTTTTAACAGTTATAGTGCCACCTATGGTCCGATCTCCATGAAACTGTGCATGCTTCTTCGGCATGTTATGAGACATATGCTCATCAATTTTTGTGAAAATTTTGAGTTTTCCTTTAGGATTTATATGATTTTGGGTGCATTTTGTCCCATCCCTTTTGTAAACGACCCTGTTATAGCTAATCAAAAGCAAAAGTTCTACTTTTTTTCGATAATTATTTATCTAGAGAGTCCAGAGAATAGTATTGGGCAAAAAACCAGGGACTAGTTCGCAAAAGTGGGTTTTGGACAAAAACCGAAATAACACATTTTTTTTTGCTCCAAATGGAAATCCGAGATATACAGCAGCTTTCAGCACTTCGTGCTTGAACACCTAATAATGAGAGACCTTTTTGACGATTATAGCACCACCTATGATCCGATCCTCACGAAAATTTGCATGCTTCCTAACCATGTTAGGACACATATGCTCATCGATTTTTGTGAAGTTGTGACTTTTTGGGGGGGATTTAGGGGCTTTTGACTGAATTTTGCCACAGACCACTATCTAAATGAGCCTGTTACAGCCAACCAAATGCAAAATTTCAACTTTTTTTCAATAATTATTGATCTAGAGAGTCCAGAGAATAGGCCTAGACTGGTTTGGTCTCGATTGGGCAAAAGACCAGGGACTAGTTCGCAAAAGTGGGTTTTGGACAAAAACCGAAATAACAATTTTTTTTACATCTTGTCCGTCTTGAGCCAGGGATTACAGTGGTGTAAAAACATTGAAGCTAAGTCAAACGGTCTAGGAGTTATGAGCAATTTAGTACTTTTGGTTGCTGTAGGTGCCACCTATGGGCCAATCTGGGTCATACTCTGATAGCTTCTCCACAATTCGAGGCCCTACCATCTGACAAAGTTTCACAGCTCCAGCCCTTATGGTTTGGGCTGCACGATGCATTTTAGGGGATTTTTTTTTATTTCTAGCAAATACAATAGGTTTTCAGCACTTCGTGCTTGAACACCTAATAATAATAATTCATTACATTTATATAGCGCTTTTCTCGGCACTCAAAGCGCTTTACATAGAGGGGGGAATCTCCTCAACCACCACCAGTGTGCAGCATCCACCTGGATGATGCGACGGCTGCCATAGTGCGCCAGAACGCTCACCACACACCAGCTTACTGGTGGAGAGGAGGCAGTGATGAAGCCAATTGGTATATATGGGGATGATTAGGAGGCCATGATGGACAGAGGCCACTGGGCAAATTTGGCCAGGATGCCGGGGTTACACCCCTACTCTTTCGAAAGACATCCTGGGATTTTTAATGACCACAGAGAGTCAGGACCTCGGTTTAACGTCTCATCCGAAGGACGGTGCTCTTTGACAGTATAGTATCCCCATTACTATAATGGGGCATTAGGACCCACACAGACCACACTAACACCTCTTCCAGCAGCAACCAGGCTTTCTCAGAAGGTCTCCCATCCAGGTACTAACCAGGCTCAGCCCTGCTTAGCTTCAGTGGGCAACCAGTCTTGGGCTACAGGGTGATATGGCTGCTGGCTGCTGGATAAGAAGCTGCTAAAGTCAGCGAATAAAACACTGACTTAATGATGAACAAGTGACAGTAATATTCGCTATAACATAAATTTAAACCTAATTTCTTAATTTTCATTTGTAAGGAAACCTCATTGCTTAACTGGCTCCTCTCTGCTGTCTCAGACGACATCACTTCCTGCCGGCCACCATAACTTCTGTTCGTTGCAGTTCACAACCTCACCACTAGATGCTGCTAAAAATTACACACTGCACCTTTAAAGCAATGTGAAAACAAGTTATCATAACTTATTGATCATATTTTTTTTTTACAGTGAACAGAGGTTAGGCTAGAGGTTAGCATTGATGGACAGGTGGAGATCGGAGCAATGCTGGAGCTTCGGCCCCTGTTGTCCCGCTAACGATCCCGGACCGGATCCGGCGCTCCGAGGCTGAGGGACTCATGCAGGCCCGGAAGAAGTACGTGCTTCTGGGCTTGTGCTCGTTCTGCTGGCTTCTGCTGTATTACCTACAGGACAGGCTCCTGGGTTTCCTCGCGTATAGGAGAGGAGAGGGGGCGCGGCCGTGGCCCGACTGGCTAGATCGGGATCTTCTCCCGGGATTCGCCGAACACGCCGAGCTGTTAAATGACGGAGGACCGGGAGACTCGCCTCGGCAGCGACGCCAAGCGTGGACCGGGATCTACAAGGACAGTCGGTGCAGGATGGAAACATGCTTCGATTTTGCGCGATGTCAAGCTCTAAGCACGTTTCGGGTCTATATTTATCCGCCGGAGAAGAGCGAACGAGTGTCGGAAAGCTATCGGAAAATCCTCACCTCGGTGGCGGAGTCGCGTTACTACACGTCGGATCCTCGGGAAGCGTGTCTATTCGTGTTGGGAATTGATACGCTTGACCGGGATCAGCTATCGACGCAATTTGTTCCTAACGTAGATGAGCGGATTCGCGGATACCCGCTCTGGAACGACGGGAGAAATCACGTCATCTTTAACCTTTATTCTGGAACTTGGCCAAATTACACAGAGGATCTTGGATTTAACATGGGACAGGCTATCTTAGCAAAAGCAAGCTTGAATACGGAGCATTTCCGACCGGGATTTGACGTGTCAATCCCGTTGTTTTCTAAAGAACACCCTCAGAAGGGCGGGGAGCGCGGATGGCTAGTGCGCAACACTGTCCCACCGCGCCGAAAGTACTTGTTAATGTTTAAAGGGAAACGTTACTTGACGGGCATCGGATCGGACACTCGTAACGCTCTGCATCACATCCACAATGGGAAGGACATTGTGTCCCTCACCACGTGTCGCCACGGAAAGGACTGGGAGAAGCACAAGGATGCGCGGTGCGACCGGGATAACCAGGAGTATGAGAGGTGAGTTTCTGGTTTCTGTGACTCAGTGTTGAACACGAGACGCTGCTATCGGTTACTGATGTGACAGAGTCAGGAGTGAATAACGCTCAACATGTATCAAGTGCTCTCTTGGGATGATGTCATACATCATACATGTGTTTAAACCAAGCGCAACCTTCCTGTCTCTCTCTTGAATCCGACACTGAAGTGAGTTAACCTGCAGTGCCTCCACTGGCCACTAGAGGCCGGCTGCAGAAAAAAAATGTGTTTACAGCCTGGTGCAAAACGTGGTTTTGGTCTATATAATGTTGACCTTCATGACGACTGTGAGGACGGTGATTTTTTTTACAAATCAACCGTTTAAATTATATTGAGCCTCAAAGTTATGCATAATTAAGGGAGTGGCCACTTGAGTGACAGGTAGTTTTCCGCTGATGCCACTGTTTGTCTGCTGTCTGATTAGCATCACGTCATCTCAGCTAATCTGCCTCGTTGCACACGTTCGGTTATCTGGGAGTGAAGCGCAGCCAAGATGGCGACGGCTGGCTCCGCCCACTTTGGGCTTCAAAAATGCTCTTCAGAAACACTACGGATGACGTCACGCACACTTAGTCCATATGTTTTTACAGTCTATGGTTTAAAGAGACTTTGAATCAACATTTCTCATTTATGAATCAGGAGGTGAATGGATGTGCTTTCACTAAGCCCCGCCCCCCTTGGTTACTGTTACTAGAGTTACAGAACATCAAATATAAATGTATATCTCCATAACTGTTAGTAAAATGTGCTCATAAATTATTGGATATTATCCCTACATTGACTGAAATGAAGTGTGATACTGAAAATGTATTTAAGTCTCAAGATTCATTTAAAGACTTCTTGTCCCCATCATTTTATTTTATTTTTGGATACTTTCTGAGAAAATGCATTCAAACTTTATGTTGGCTTGACAAACCTTTTTTTCTTCTCAGACTAAATTTTGTCAGTATCTCCAGCAGGCTAAATCATGCAAGCAACGTGCTAAATCATGCTAGTAATATGCTAATTCATGCTAGCAATGTGTTAAGTCATGCTAGTAATGTGCTAAAAAATGCTAGCAACATGTTAAAACATATTACCAATGTGTAAAAACATGTTAGTAGTGAGCTAAACATGCTAGCAATTGGTATGACATGTCAGCAACATGCTAACAATGTATTAGCCTAAACATGCCTGCAAAAATGCAAAATGATGTTTGCCATATGCTAAGACATGCTAACAACATGATACAACTAGCTAGGAAGTTTTTAAAACTTTGAAAGGCTTTGTCTAAGCCACGAGTCCATACAAACTTTAATTTAAAATGTAATTTTTGCATTTAACTAAAAGAGCAAAAGCTTGAGAGAAAGAATACGCATGGAAATAGTTGCTATGGCAGGATTGGTCAGTGACATTTGAAGGCGGGGCTTAGCTAAGATCAGTTTAAACCGCTAGTGTTTAATGACACCAAAAGCTTTGACTTTAATTACAGTATTCTAAATATTTTTGCAACGCATAGGCTACACGAGCCAATGGAGTTGAACAGAAATATGTGAAAGGAAGGGAGGAACTACCTCAGAGAATGTCTGTGAAATAAAGTGTTAGTCTTAGAGGAGTGTAAGGAATAAAGTCTCGAACTGTTGAATGGCTTCAGACTTGTTTGCTCTCGGTTTGTGGTGGATGAATGTGTTCATTTGTTCCACTCGACAGGTTCAGGGAACAAACTTATCCAAACTCTTCAGCAATATACCAGTGTGCGGTGGTCCTGGTCTATGTGAGGAAGTCCAGCATTCATGAAATACTTTATTTCTACTGGAATGAACATGGCGGTTTTCATCGTGGAGGTCTATAAGTGTGGGGCGGGTGGATTGATGCATGAACGGCAGTTTGAGAGTTTCATGAGGACATTTTAGAAAGAACATTCAACCCCAAAATATTTTTTTATTTGACATTTGATAATTTCGCAGCTTGACAAAATACTCAATCAGGAAAAGGATGACATGAACACATTTCATATAATTTTTTATTTTATAAATAACTGCAAAATGTTGTATTATAATT
This sequence comes from Pimephales promelas, assembly GCF_988280905.1. NCBI lineage: Eukaryota > Metazoa > Chordata > Actinopteri > Cypriniformes > Leuciscidae > Pimephales > Pimephales promelas. The sequence goes on along the minus strand of NC_142786.1, from coordinate 18,221,434 downwards.
TTTTAAGAAATATATAATTGTTTTTTTTAATAAATAAATATTTTTATCACTTATAAAACAAGTACTCCCGCAGGAAAATGATAACATGAACATATTTCATGTGATTTTTTTATTATATTAATTTTATAAATAAATGTGTAAATACACTTTTTAATAAATATATAATTGTTTTTTTTTTAATAAATAAATATGTGTATGTATATTTAATATATATTTAATTTAAAGGATAACATGAACATATTTCATGTGTTTTTTTATTTAAATAATTTTATCAATAAATGTGTATTAATTTGTTTATTATAAATCATTTTTAATGCATTTTTCATAATTTATAAAACACGTATATTTTATTATTTTTTTGTTTTATATTTTAAATGGATGACCATGAAAGAAACGCTATGATTTTTAATAACAGATAAATGTTGGGCATCAGTACAGAAATAGCTTCAACATTTATGTGATATTTATATCTGTAATATATGTTTAAAGATATTGTATTTTAAAATAGCCAGAATATTTAGAGTTGCACACCTCAATTCAACTGAAAATGATGTGGTAAGCGGGGAGAAATAAAATCAATCCCGATTTAATAAACAATACACTTTGTAGTCAGATTATTAAATACCGCACCTAATTTTAAAACGTAATTTGATTTAATTTTAATTTAATTTAACTTTAATTTGATTGAAATTACAGTAATATTGTAAACATTTGTGAATTTATAGTAATGTGTAATTTATTCCTGAATGTTCAGCATCATTACTGTTCAGTGTCACATGATCCTATAGAAATCAATCTGATAAGATGATCTGATGCTCGAGAAAGATTTCTTGACACGTTCCCCTTTGTGGAGTTTTGGAGACTGTGAGCCGGACTGTCACCGGCTCCGTCTCTTATTCCTGCTCAGTCACATGCAGGAATAGCTCTGAGGAGGTTCTGTGGGGTTAATGATCTCCAGCATCTGCTACTTCCACAGATTAACCTGAAGGCACCCGGAGCATCCGATCCCACTGAACCGACACAGGGATGAGACCGAGCAAGCGAGAGAGAGAGAGAGAGCGAGAGGCCACACGGCCCATATTCACTCACTCTTTAAAAACAGGGAAGGGGAAGAGGGGACTCGCATTGTACTGGGCATGTAAATGAGACGAAGTGAGAGAGCTTGTGGGAAAAGAAATAGGGCAAGCTGTTTCGGGACAGTTTTGGGACACTCACACACACACACACTCACACACAGACGGAGGATTATACTGCAATACTGATTATACTCTCTTCAATACCACTGTAGACTTCTGGGAAGGCATTAGAATGTGTGCGTTTGTGTGAGTGAGTGCGTGAGAATGCGTGTGAGAGAGAGTGAGCAAAAGAGAGTGAGTTTGTGTGTGTGTATGTGTGTGAGTGAGTGTGTGTGTGTGTGTGTGTGTGTGTGTGTGTGTGAGAGCAAAAGTGTGTATGTGTGTCTGTGTGTAAGAGTGTGAGTTAGAGAGAGAGAGGGATTGAATGTGTGTGTGAGTGTGTGGTTGTTTGTGTGTGTGCACGCGTGCATCAGAGTGTGAGTATGTGTGTGCAATAGTAAAATGCGGTCCCTCTCTTGACAGTTCGAACAGAAGAAGTCATTATTCTTGATTCTGAGAGAAAAGAACTCATGGAAAACTCTCTCTCTGCTGGCTTGTGTGTTTACTGAAGCATCAGCTGTGAACCAGTGTAACGGATCACGACTGATGAACTTCATAAAGACTTTAACTTCGCCTGGTGTGTGTGCGCGCGTGTTCAATCGTTGGCAGGACCCAGTAAGTAATGCTACGCCCACTGTAATTGGGGATGTGTAACTGTACCCCTAGAGAGAGAGTGTGTGTGTGTGTGTGTGTGTGTGTGTGTGTGTGGCTCATGCTCAAACTAGGTTTATTTAGAAGGAAGCGAAGGCCGTCCATCTTCCTCGCTCATCTTTTGTGCTCTCTCTTTTTTCCCAAGTTCCCCTCAATTTCTCTCGCTGGGATTCTTCCCTTCTCTTTACCTCACCAATCCCTTGACCCTCTTTCCCCATCTATCCAGGCCAAGTCTTTTACATACACACACACACATGCATTTGCTTATTGGCGCGAGGAGCCAAAGATGCTAATTTGCTCTTCATGCATGGACACTTTTCTCAGTCAAGCATGGAGACAACGCATGCACACTTCTCAGTGCTCTAAACATGTTCACTCCTCTCTCTTCATAACCAGGATCAAGACATGACAGGTCAAAGGTCATGACCTACTTTTCCCAGGACTCATTTTAGGCTAATCCTTGAACCCGTTATATAAATAAATGCTCAATTACAGACTTTATATATATATATAGGGCTGTGAGTTTAACACGTTATTAATGGCGTTAGCGCAAACCCATTTTAACGGCGTTAATTTTTTTATTGTGCGATTAACCGTCTTTTTGGCCTAGCAAACTTTGTGGGGTTTTTTCACTTGCTTTTGCAACAGGATTTGGCATGTGCGGCACTGCGCTATAAAAAACACATTAATTTCAATGGCTACCAAAGCATCCAAAGTTCGTCGACCAAAGCGCAAGCGGATCTAGCTAGACGGGAAACAAAACAGGCGCAACGCAGCACACAATCATTTGGGCTTGCGAGCCGGCCAAATAGTTGGTCAACGTTACGTTTTGAGTGGATGACGAGTGCGAGAAACATTTGCACAATGCAAGCCAATTGTCACAATTGTCACAAAAAAGTTCAGGGGGGATGAAGCAGGGGCGGTCTGAGGGAGGGACGGTGGGCCAGGCCCGTGCAGGGGAACGGGACCAGGAGGTAGCAAAGGCGGGCCTGGGCCGCAGAGGGTGGCCGGAGCAGGACAAGGCAAAGGCCAGGGCGGAGCAGGACGAGGCGAAGGCCAGGGCGGAGCTGTCGGAACCTCGGTCGTCCAGGGTGGAGCAGACTGTGGGCGTGGCCAGGGCAGAGCTGTCGGACCTTCGGGCGTCCAGGGCGGAGCTGTCGGACCCTCGGGCGTCCAGGGTGGTGAGGATCCCTCAGGCATCCATGGCGGTGAAGACCCCTCAGACGGCCACGGCGGTGAAGACCCCTGGCTCGAAGGTGGCCATCTTGTCCGTAGACACTGGCTCGGAGGCGGTGACGAGAACAGACTCTGGATCGGAATGTGAACGGTCTCTGAATCGGCCATCCTGTCCGTAGACACTGACTCAGAGGAAGTGACGTGAAAAGGCTGTGGAATGAGGGCTAATGTGGCAGTCCCACGTTTCTCTTCCATGATCCCTACAACATATTTCGAATCACTCAGTTGCAGGGCCAAGCCAATATAAAATCCTATTGTGCATTGAGGAGGGTGCAGTGGCATGATTCACGCCAGTGGCTCTGATAGTCCCCCTCTAAAAAATATCATGAGGCACAGAGGGTCAATAGGAGTCACATTTGCCAGATCGAGGAAATCCTGTACATACTCCTCAATGGGCCGGTCTCCCTAACGGAGACACATAATCCGTGCAACTGGATTCCTGGAGGTCATTGCTGCTGGATCCAAGTTAGTACTGGGTTCTTCTGTCACGTAGCAGGTTGGAACATCGAAGGAAGCAGGATCCAAATGCAGCAGCAGTAGTACTTTTATTAAATAAACCAAAGACTAGACATACTCAAAAACTCAGACATAGCCACCAAGATCAACATCTCACAAAATCAAGAACCCACAAACACTGTAACAAGACACAGGGTTTAAATACAGAGACTAACAAGCTAAATGAGATAACAAGGGGCGTGGTATTGAGAATGAGGAGTCACGTGCCTATTTGGGCGGGGTCTGAGCCATTCGGCCATGATGGTAGGTTACGCTATCGGTTACCAGGGTTTTTATCGGTTTTTAACGCAGCAGTTACTTCCAGGCATGGTAAAACAGCGCGGTATTGCGAGAGACTCCTCTACTACCGAGCTAAAAACACACGTAATCAATACTGTTTTGTCGTGGGAATCCTACCAACATGGCGGAAAGGGGAGGGGCACTGTAAAATGACGTCAACTCCTCATTCTCAATACATGAACACAAATGAGGAGCGGGAAAACAGGGAACAGGACTGAACCAAATGCACAAAGACATAATATTTATATTATGTATAATATTTATAATATAATATTTATATTATATTTTATTTACTTTACAAATTCTATTCTAAACTAATAAATTTATTTTATATATATATATATATATACACTTATTTAACATTATCTTATCTAACATTGATTTACAAATTATTATAAAAAATAAAACTTATGTTATATTTTCCTTTTTATTATTTAAAATATTTTTTACAAATACATTTATTATATATATATATATATATATATATATATATATATATATATATATAAGCATATTTCATTATTATAACATAATACATTTAGTCTATATTTATTATATTTGATATATTTGCTACCTACTGTATAATATATATTTAAAAAAATAAAAAAATATAAAGATGTATTTACATTTACCACCATGTAAAGATGTATTTACGTATATACCGCCACACATACATACACATATATATGTGGTGAATATGGTAGCGTTTACGTGCAGAACAACAGACTCGTTGATTGGATCAGATTCCTGAAAGACTCATTATGACCATGAGTCACGTCAGTCACATATAAAATTGCATATTGTATAAAAACTCATTTGATTTTCCAAGAATTTAAGGGGCAAAATAGAACATTATTGATATGTCTTCTGAAACAACTCATTCAACCAATCAGCTTCCGCTTGGAAAAGCAGAAGGTTCTTTCCCTCAAGGTCAAACGCTCTCCAAGTTAAATGGTGTGTGTGTGTGTGTCAGAATAATAGCTGGTGATTTAGGGCTTTATCTGGTTCCTCAGCAGTGGATCTGAGAGAATTCATCCATATCGCGTCTGTTATTGTCCGTCTCGGCTGGAGCTGAGAGCTTTTGATGAGGAGAGAGCCAAAAGACTGATGTAAGACGTCCCACACACTCTTACCCAGGATATGTGAAGTGCCCCGATTTACCAAACATACACCTAATGTGTGTTTCTACAATCACACCGAACATAAACACACTAGCTTCGAGTGTCTGCAGCTTCCATTGATTTTTCAGGAATACAGGGACATCTTCAAAATCATCATCTCTTTGCTCACCTTAAAAATGCATGATGACAGTTAAGTTTTTGTATTAATATTATATATCCCACAGGGGTTTTGCTGCTTTAAAATAGCATAATTAGGTAATGTTATATTATATAGGAATGACAAATATTTTGAGTGTAGAAGATTGTCTCTCTAAACTCCGCCTCTCTGAGAGCTGTCCTGCTCTGATTGGTCAAATGGCCCAGTCTTCTGTGATTGGTCAGAAAGCAAACGCTCATTATCATATCTGAACCTCAGCTCTTGATCACAGTGATACGAACAGTAATGATGGCGTGGGTTTCACCGTATCAATCTCAGAAAACAGCGTCTTCTCGACACGAACCAAACTCTCCCAGTCTCAGATACACTAGTGTTTGAGGGCGGGGCTAAGAGACGCTGTTCAGCCAATCAGGAGCATAGACTGACATTATGCAAATGAGTTACAAACCTACTTAGATTCAGGAGACTGAATTACTGACGACTCGTTTCAGTTCAGAATCGACTCTTTCATTTAGATAGTAAGATAGTAACTCCATTTAGTGGCACACTGACTAAGCACAAGTACACTTTTTACACTTTTCAATATGTGTATATTAATTTTCATGGATGCACTTTGTAAATGCTTTTCACAAACATCATGCATTTAATTTGTGTGCATGTTTGGAATGACCTTTCAACCATTTAGATGAATATCTGTTAAATAAGATTGTTTACACTCATTTATTTATGTGGAAATGGCAAAACGAGCTCCACGCTGACCTTTAGCGAGAGACTGGTCAATAAGCCAAGGTCAAGCACACCTGATCCCAGGCCAGCTGTGATGTTAGACACAGCCAAAACCATGCTTTCTGAATCCGAGCACAGGGGCTTCAGGCTGGAGAAACTGTCAGGCTCCAAGTGTTAAACACCGGCGTCGGGACGTGCCCTAGATAAACCTGTCAGACGAGGAGCGCGTTCAGCTTTATGAATTAATCATTGGAGAATTGGTTGAACCTTTACTTGACAACGGCCTCAATGGCAGCGTTCACCTGTCGCGGTTAGATAGCGCCGCTATCACAACAGCTCAATGATCCTCCGCGAGGTCTAGACGCCCAGGGTGCGCCGTATCCATGGAAACAGATGTCTAAACCCATATATACCGGATTTAAAGCATGCGTTTATGAATAATCCTGGGGAATGGACCGGATTACGTCCTTTTAAACATCAAACATCAGTCTACCTGTAAAACGTGCATGTATCCATTTGTATGTCCACATAGATACTCCTTTTTTGTTTTCACGTCTGCAGTGATTGTGATTGTGTTGAATGAATTGGAATATGATCAAACGTGTAATGACTTGTTAATACTGCCACACCCCAGAACTGACAAAACTAACTTGTCCTAAAGTTACACAGCATTTGAATTACTGTGTGGCAGTGTGTGTGTGTGTGTATATATGGGTTGCACAGTATGCTTTGTTATTTTTGATATCTATTGTATTGATTGATGAGTAGTTTAGTTATTTATTTGTGAGTGGTTTTAACTGGACCTAATTTCGCTCCAGCTCATGTACCATGGTTTGGAATGACAATAAAAAAATCCTTATCCTTATGAAGAGTGCTGAGAGCCTTAAACTCCTATTAGTATAGGTGAATAGGTATTTGTCATTTTAAGAGCATACATAACATAACATTTATGTAACTGACATAACATAAAACATTGATAACAGGATTGCAAGATTGCACAAAATTCTTTGTGCCTTAAAATATCTTGAATGTAACTCGACACCCTTGACGTGGTTCTATGCATTTGCAAATGAGCCCCGCCTCCACTCACTCAGAGATCCACTGGTTGACGATCACACGTTGATCTGATCTTACAAGGTCGTTTGTGACGTCAGAAACACCAGCGATTTCAAACCGTGTTTTTGAGACTGTCTTTGGTTCACTGCTAGCCTGGATGCCAGCCCAAACTCTGCCCACAACATTTTTTGGACGGGAAGTTCGGTCTGGACTCGATCCATTGAGGAGTAATTATGATCGGTTCAGAAATCATCGGCCAATCAAATTGCCAGGGCGGGCTTTATACGATGATTGACAGGTGGTCTTCAGTAACGTAATCCTCACCCCAGATAGCAAACTGACATTGAATCAACGTGGAAATATGACATCGAAACAACGTTGATCTGACATTGTTTTGCTCATCGAATTAACGTTGAACCAACGTCAGACGCGTCATTCTTTCAAAACTAACGGACAATCAACTTGAAATCAACGCGTTGTTTCAACGTTGTGAAAGCAAACCAATTTTCGATTTTCATTTAGCTTTAAAGAATGCCGCGTCTGACGTTGGTTCAACGTTAATTCGATGAGCAAAATCAACGTTGTTTCAATGTCATGAGAGACGTCGTTTCCACGTTGATTCAATGTCAGTTTTCTGTCTGGGACGTTATCAAAGAGCACTTGTCAAAGATGACTGCAGCTGGAGAATTGAGATGTATAGATTCCGCTGTCGCGTCTTTTGTAAAAAAAAAAAAAAAAAAAAATCGACAGCGCAATTAATTTTAATAGACAAACAGAGAACTGCAATCAAGGCATCTGTCGATCGGAAAGATATTTTTGGCGTCCTTCCTACATGATTCGGGAAAAGTGTAACTTATCAGCTGGCTCTGACGGTCGTTAAGAAGATGGGACGTAATGAAAAGCCTGTGGTCGTTGTGGTTTCTCCTTTGGTGGCACTCAAGGAGAAGTAAGTAAAAGAAGTAACACACGTTCTAAAATAAATAAAGTAGGCTACGTTCTGTATTTGAAAACTGCGCTATGCAAAGGAGTTGACTTATGCGTTGCTCTGATTGGTTGGTAGGTCTACCGACTATCCAATTGAGTGCAGAGGGGGGGGGGGGGTTTCCTGGTTCGGTTACAACACGCCTCATAATCAAAGCCTAATAGAGCGGTTTCAGACTCATATTCTTTCTTGAATATGAGTATGACGAAGTCAGGCTAGTTCACTGCAGTTTCAGGGAGGAAATACTCAGCAATGCTGTCCACTTATGGACTTACACACTTTTACACACATTTACTAACATGAATTAACGATGAGCAATACATGTGTTACAGTATTTATTAATCTTTGTTGATGTTAGTTTATAAATATACAGCTGTTCATTGTTAGTTCACAGTGCATTAACTAATATTAACAAATACCTTGATTTTAATAACATATTAGTAAATGTTGAAATTAAAATGAACTAAGATGAATTATTGCTGTAGAAGTATTGTTCATTCTTGGTTAACCTTAATGTAAAGTGTGTGTGCATGTTTAAACTCCAGTTTCCAGTATAGGCTTAACTGGTTTACTCTTATACAGCCAGTGTTAGGATTATTCAGTATTATGTGTGTATGATACTGCATGTTGTTTAGTTTGAACAAGCGGCGTCTTTGTGTTGTAACTCTCCCATTGCAAACACATAATTCCCTCTCTCTCCGCATGCTGTCGTTTGCCTAATTTCCATAAACGTTGATCCCCGGCTCTCCCTATTGTCTCCCAGTTGTTTTCTCTTCTCATAAGCAAGCGCTCATTGTCCTCACTGTCCCTGTGATCCACCGACCGGCATTCTGTCCCGATCCGACACGCATCGCGTACATGTGGATGTTTTGATATTTTGGGAGCACCGTAACACGCCCTGTCTTTCTCAGTGTGTCCCAGTGATCATGATGTACTCCCAGTCCCCAGCTGTCTCGATCCCATCATCCCTGCGGATACACTGAGCTCGGCACACGCCTACTGTTGGGAATGCAGAAACCAGAGCCTCTCTCTCTCTCACTCTCGCTCTCTCTCATCTTAGGTCATGCCAAAATGGCAGTTTATATTAGTAGAACGAGTAAGACTGTGGCTGGCCGGACACTGAATCTTCTCTGTGGGCCTTGAGCGAGTTCACGTGTGTAACAGCGCAGCACTTCTGGGTTGTACGTCACACGCGTCACACACACATGACCAGCGTCGGCCAATTATGAGCCTGCGTGTGACCTACAACACAGAAGCGCTGCTCTGTTACACTAACTATCTCGAGGTGAACAGAGAAGAACATGAAGAGTTGAATAAAGTCATTATTTTTGTTTGTTTGTTGCGCACAGCAACATGACATCATGACTTTTGCGTAAACATATACGCCACTTTCGAGTCAGGTGGCGTGTTATCTCCACGCATTTTGTGCTATCCGCGTGTATCCGCGTGTATGCGTGTATGTCTACGCCATTAACGTCCGCGTCATTCCGCGTGTCTGAACACGCAGTCAAATCTCCAGTCATAAATGCCATTAACCCCAGTGACGGTTAAGTTTAGGGATGGGGTTGAGGTAAGTCATATCTTTTTTTTTACCTAGGATGGTAAGGGAACAGTCATAAATGCCATTAACCCCAGTGACGGTTAGGTTTAGGGACGGGGTTGAGGTTGAGGTAAGTCATATATTTATATAACGTTAAGTCAACGGCGTGCATAAACACGTCTTGATGCGTCTTGATAGCACGCCAAAAATGGAAATACGAATTGGCGTGTCATACACACGCTACTGAGATCAGTCTGCGCACAGAAAGTATTCTCGTCGCTAGATAATATTAAGGTTGAGCCGCTGTCGTCACTCAGACTATTTTAATGACGTCTTTAATAACTTTCTGGGCTGGAAAGTTTCAATATCAATATGAAGAGGAGTGGAGGAGTGATCCAGCTCTCAGATTTAATCAGAAATATCTTCATTTTTGTTCTGAAGATGAACGGAATTCTTAAAAACTGTTTAAAATCACCCCTCAGTCTCTCTCTCTCTCTCTCTCTCTCTCGTTCACCGTCTCACGTTCTCATGTTCTGGTTAGGAGAAGCGCTGACCCATGTTCACAGGTTTCCACACCCTGTTCCTAAACACACTCGCCATGCTGACATGAGAATCTGCGTCTGAATCATAACTTTATCTATCTATCCATCCATCCATCCTTATTTCTGTCCATAAAGTTTTTTCCCCATTAGTTTTCGGTACTGAACGAAATAGTCAACGCTTTATAATCAGCGCTCGGATCCTTCAGGAACAACATTAGGAGGAGTTTCTGGAACACATAGATTCTCTCTGCTTATGCAGAACTTGAACGCTAGTTTGTTCATCTTCATAGTCTCTCTTTCTTTCTCTCCACTCTCTTACAATATCTCTGATTACCTCAACCTGCGTCACACTTCTGCATTTCCAGTCTCCTATTGTTACGATGTCTCTGACCGAGTCTCATCCTGCGCAAAAACCTCTCTCTCTCTCTCTTTCTCTCTCTCTCTCAGTAATGTGATCAGGTGCAGTGAGTGAAATATCTCCACTCCAGTAACTGCATTAAGCACCTCTTCTTCTGCCCCCATTGTCCGTATCACTGCTCGCAAGACCAGGGTCACACAGGCCAAAGCTGTTCCTGGAACACACACACACACACACACCATCACAGGTTTGTAATGGAGGCCTGACTCTCTCTCTCTCTCTCTCTCTCTCTCTCTCTCTACCATTGGTACATGCAATCTATATTCATTTATCACCACCACAGTGGCCCTGAGGACGCCAGTAAATCTATAGATCAGATAACCCTGCGAACACACACACACACACACACTCCCCGTGAGAGAATCTGGGTCTACTCTTGATTAGCCAATGTAATGCTCTGGTTATAGTACAATGTTCAGATTACTGCTGCGAGCAGAAAAACATGTTACTCTATAAAACAGGGCCGGTTTGATGATGAGCAAATTTTTTTACAAACTTGAGTATATTCCAAAATATTAATGTCACTAAAAATCGTTATGACCCCAAACTTCTGACCGGTTGTGTAACTGAAGAAACCCCCATCTAAAGTGTCTCTAGTTTGTTCCTCGCCGGTGGATTAATGTGTAACTCGACCTGAAACTTCCGCTCTTGTCCTGATAATCTCTGCCAAGCTCCCTCACCCCTGGAGTTTCCACTAAGATGCATTTATTTACTCACACAAGCACCTTTAATAAGCATATGTGTTGATGTTTAGTATTTCTATACAAGCTTTCTCCTTCGAGTGCCCTACCCTGTGCACGGTAGCTGAAAATACTTTCCCTCTATGCTTCAAATCAATCCAAGCAAGCTCTAAGACTCATGCACAAGCCCTGCCGAGGGTCGCTCCCACAGAAGTGCAGCGCCGCTCCACTTGCTCTCCTTCTTGGAATAATTGAGGCTGTTGAAGTGCAGCTCATGGTTTATCTCGGCTAATGCACAAACTGATGCCCGCGTCAGTCTGCTTTCAATTAATTGGACAGTCGTCTTAACAAGGCAGCCTGGCACACAGCACAAGAGTGTGAATGATGTGTGTAATGGTGCTCGGAAAACACTAAGGAAGAGAGTCGTGATTGACAAAGCCAAGCTGTGAGTGTCTGGCTCCCTGCCAGGTGTTTCTCGTTTACGGCTCACTCGCTCCTTCATATTCACGACGCTCACTTCCGTCAGAAACACAGCCAACACACAGAAGATCTACCAGTGTCCTTGCTGAAGTTCCCAGTCATTACGTATTTCACTGAAACTGGTGCTCTTTGCGTGTCGGTCAAAAATGACCCATAGTCGTTTTTTTTTTAATGAAATTAATATATTTTATTTTGATAATGTTTTTTTTATTATTTAATATTTTGTATTTTAGGGGATTTTATGGCTCTTAATTATATTTATACTGTATTTATAATTCAATTTTTCACTTTTTGAGCATAGACCTGAACATTTTATTTCCAACTTAAACTGTGTTTAGTGCTTTAGAGCAACAGACTGAAGTTTGGTCTCTTTTTAAAGACGACACTTGGCAGATTATTGCTGAAGTGAACTCCACTTACACTTATGGTTATGAAAATGTCGAAAATACTATTTTCAACTTCTATATGAAATATATATTTTCAAAACATGTTTTACTCTAAAACTGAGTCTGATATCTAAAAAAAAATGAGCGTTCAGTGACTGTGTTCGGCTGCAATACCAAACGCTTCCACTAGAGGAAATTTGTCTCTATAAATTTCCAAAGTGCTCATTTTTGACCGTGAGAAACACGCGTTTGACTCTTTTTTACAGGACTATTTAACCTGTTCGAATCATGTCTGATTGTGTGTGTGTGTGTGTGTGTGTGTGTGTGTGTGTGTGTTAAAGAGTCAAAACCTTTACCAAGTTTTGTACCACTCCAATGAAGAAAAAAATTCCAAAAAAAATTATAATTTTTTATAAATTTAAAAAATGTATAATTTTTTATAAAATTTATAATATTTTTGACCGAAGAAGACTGAAAATTATAAAATGTATAATTTTTTTGACCGAAGAACACCAGAGGGTTAAAAATGTTAGATGAACATCCTTTAGAGAGAGAGAGAAAAAAAAAAAACATAAACGCCACCGTTTTGAGAGCATTATAGAGTTTGTACAAACATTTTATTGACATTACTTAATGCATGTTTGTTTATGACTTTGAGAGAATCTGGCAACAACGTTGCAACAACTAAATTCTCTGTTAGAAGGGAAGAAACTTTGAGAGTTTCATCCACTCCAGACTCTCTCATACAGTAACGCATTGATTCGTGAGGTGCTTTAGTGCTCCTGTAATTGCTTTTAGAAGACGTATCGGAAGCTAGAGTGGCGCCAACTGTCCGTTGACCAAAAAGCTGAACTAAATAACTGTCTCTGCTCTTAAATATAGTATGATTATAGCAATGTTTTCAAGCTGTGATTTCAGTCTGGACTCCCTGCGGTGGAAGCCCAGGGTCACATTCCGGACTGAATGCTGGCTGGATTATTTCGAGATGCACATGCATGAATAGTTCAGAGCCATGCAGGGAACGGGCCATCTGACGGCTGAATATATCAACCCTGAATTTTCCATTAGAATAGAACACAACTAGGCTTTTGCAACGGCAAAAACAAGAGCTGTGTTTACAGCCTGAATGATGGGTGGCATTTCCAAATGCTACATGCAAATGGCCTCACCGCTGACCTTCTCGTCCTCCGCTTTTGGACCGTTCGCCCAACTCTGTCTAATTGACTCCGGGACCGCAACGGCAAATCAATCACAAATCAAGTTTATTGATCGTCTGTCAGTTCTGTGAGTCTTGACTGACTCCAACAAGACGACGCCAGACTCACATGTGGGTATGGGAATAGATTAGAAGATTCTACACATTTATCTTAACGGGACCAAAAGGAATAATCTTACCTCAAAGGAATAATTCATCCAAAAATTAATTAACTCTTGTGTTGTACCAAACATGTATGACTTTCTTTCTTCTGCGAAACACACACACACACACTTTTGCTGTTAAAATCAGGATAATGTTGTACAGTGAGGCAGGACTGCTGAAGGCTGGATATCAACCTCTCCGCTGTTTCACATCTGAATCTCAGTTGAGAGAGATCCGGCTCCCTCGAATGGCAGCGTTATTCATATTTCTCTTCATGACGCTGAAACACTTGTCTGAACTGTGAACTCCACGTGCAACTCCTCGCTATGTGGCACACGTGCATTATAAACTGTAAAACAGGATTATTTGCACCCGTACGGCACGCAGATGCTAAATAGATGCCAGTGTCTTTGTGAATATTATGCAATAATCATAATCACAAGTGAGAAACTGATGCAAATTGACACCGCTCTGCCTCCCCGCTCATTTCCCTCTGATTCACTGATTTCTTGTAGCTCATTTTCTTCTCCCCTCAGTGTGTGTGTGTGTGTGTGTGTGAGTAAGCTGAGATAGCAACTCACTCATCTGCAACTTCAATTACTTGTCAACAAACAGCCAGCGAACACTCATGTGTCCCAGTGCGCTTTTAGTCATTCCCCGCCAGCTTACTCACACACACACTCACTTACAAACACACTCAAACGGATACACACACACACATGCACATATATACACACACACAGACACACAGATATAGACTCACACTCACTCACACACACATACTGTACACATACTCACTCGGATATACACACACACACACACACACACACACTATTGCATAGTGTTTTGAAGAGAGTGTGCCAGAAGTCCCCAAATGATGTTTTCGTGTATCCGTGCTCACTAACAGCTGATATTACCCACAATCCACTGCGCTTTGGAGGAGGAACTACAAACACGAGTAAAAAGTCTTAAAAAACTACAAAACGGCAGATGTGCGCAACCAACGGTGAGAGGTTCAGATAAAGGTTTGAGTGACTAATCAAAAATATTTATTTAATGTTATCCGTGTTATATTTCATCTGCTATAACAATGTGGACTTTTATACAGATCTGTTTGGTCATTAAAGTATGGACTTTTTCCTCACAAAATGAGTACTTTTAGGGTAATACTTTAGTATAAGTAGACGAATTGAGTCGCAGCAAAAGTGTGTTCAGAGTGATTGGGTGTAATTCCCTCCAGAAGCATCTCACACACACGTTACCGAACACTAGCATCCGAACGCCAGAGAACACAACAGCGTTTACTGTGTTTCGTCTGATGCTCGACACACACTCGTTTATGATGGAGGAAAAATGACCTAGTGGCATATTATTGTGTCACTAAAATGTGGGAGAGAAATATGCATATTTTGTATTATTGTTTCATACAAAAACCAATAAGAATACATCTTTCATTTTGAATTAATTATTTAAAAACCTTGTCATTAGAATCATTTGTTTGTTATTGAATCACTAAAAAGAATCATCTGTTCGGAAATCAGGCTTCACTTATTCTGCTGTATTTTATGACGTGCAGTTTTCTTTCAATTATTGTGTGATACATAGAGTCATGTGATATTCAATTCAGACTGCATTCTCAGACTGTAAAATATGACTCTCTGTGTGTGTGTGTGTGTTTGTTTGTTTTCCACCTCATTATACTCTGACCTGCACTGACTCAACACATTTGTTGTTGACTTGGCAGTGTTGTGATGTCATGTTGACATACGTCTCCTGGTGTGTGTGTGTGTGTGTGTGTAGGAGTGTCCTTATGGACAGAACACATTGCCAGACTGCATGTGTCTGCCGGCAGAGAAAGAGAGTGGATGTATATATATATATATATATATATATATATATGTGTGTGTGTGTGTGTTTGAGGATTTTCAGCATGAGTGATGCAGAACAAACACAGAGATGATAGAGGATAAGCAGATCTGGCTGACAGAGTTATAACGTTTTGCAAATGTTTCCATTAAGTTCTGAAAACATTATTTCTGAATGTGCTCTGTTCATAACATCCATTTAAAGAATGGTCTTGGTTAATGGAACATTCCATTTCATAATTTGTAATGTTACTTCGGAATGTTCTCTGAATATTCTAAAACAAGCAGTTACATTCAGGGGCGCAACTACCCAGTGTCAGAGGGGTATGCAGAAACAATTTTTGCACCCCCACAAAAAAAAAAGGAAAAATAAATGTAATGTGACTAGGAACAAATGAGAGCTAATAGATAAAATAAGTGCAAAATTGTTGTTTATTAATACAATGAAACTATAGCTACTCCATCTTGATGAACCCCCCTAAGAAAACTATAAGCTTCATTGGAACAGCAATACGAGTGTTTTTCACAGGATTTTAGGTAAAACTGTGGGAGGTGGACCTCTGTCTCTCTAGGGGGGTTCGGGGGGGGGGGGGGGCATGCCCCCTGTAAGAAAATTTTGTGTTCTGTAATATTAAAATTCAGCAGTCTGGTGCACTTTGAGAGTTCAAAATTAAAAGCTCCAACCCATATTCAGGGTGCAAATGGGCTTTATGCACAGCTGCACTACTTCCTGAACTTAAGCCAGCTCCTTGTTTCCTGTCTGCCATTATTGGCCAAATTGATTAATTCAGGTGTGTCTGATTATTGTTGCTATATAATATATATAGTATAATTTCTATACTAATAATTTAGTATAGTATAATTTCTATACTTGAAAGATATAAGCGCATAATGACATGTTTCATGGCATGGGTCAGTGTGTCAGAAAAAAAAAAACTTTTGACCTCTGACTTCTTTTGACCAATGCATTACATCAGCGCTAACCAGCGCCGCCAATTAAGCAAAAAAAAAAAAAAAAAAAAAAAACCAACAACAAAGAAATGGGCCACCGATGTATGAGTTTTGTGGGCCGTTAAGACAAATACATTTTTTAAAAAAAGTATGAGATGTATCGGCCGAAAAAGCACGTCAGCCCACCGGGAATCTCCCGGTAGTCCCGATGGCCAGCCACAGAGATATAGATAGCCTACATGCATGGATGTCACATTTTAAATCCTACCTGTTGGCTTTCAGCATTCAGTTATGTAGCTGCTGTCGCATCAATTGACATGTCATCTCCTTTTCTCTCTTTCTTTTTCTATTTTTAGCCCCACAGCATTTTGTTTTATCCATCTTTTTCGACAACAACTCGCTACTCGTACCTGCTCGCTCAGCGCTCACGGCGCCCCCGCCCGCGATATTACCCACCCCCCTTCTCCTTGTCATGAGGGCGCCTACTCTAGCCTGACTGTTAGTCCTCTAAAATTGTATACAACATTGAAGAAATGCAGAAATGAAAATGAAATGGTTGTAGGATGAGTGTAACCAGTGATAATGAGAATATGGAGGTCTCTGTTAATTGCTATAGCATGGCTAGTCTTTCATCTGCCAGCTGTGTGCTCCACACACACACACACACACTTTCTCAGTCATATTTCTGGCAGTGTTGGGGTATTGTAAATGATGTTCGGTTGTGAATGAAATTTATGTTTTTTCATATTGAGCAAACAGAAAAGCTGCATTGCAATTGACACACGGTTTTTCTGTTTGTTTATTGGCCCAAATAGAAGCAGTCTATGATTTAATCTTCTGCATTTTAATTTTTAAACAAGGATTTCAAATCACAGCTGTCATGTTGTCGGTTTTGTGTCTTGTTCCTTATTCTTGTCTGTCATGTGATTCCATGATTGTCATGTGATCCTGTCATGTGTCTTTGTCTAGTATTGAATGTTTCTTGTCCAGGTTTCCTGCCGTTGTCCTTGTTTCTGTTTCATGCCTTGCCCTGCATTTGTTTTATGTTTGATTCTGTAATGAATGAGGTCCACTGGATGCAAGCTAGTTGAGAATTCAAATGCAACTTTACTTCCAAACATAAAACCATGGCAAGTTATGAAACAGAAACAAGAACAACGACAGGAAACCTGGACAAGAAACATTCAATACTAGACAAAGACACATGGCAAACATGAGGGCTTCAATACACAGACTAATTTATATACACATACATATATATATATATATATATATATATATATATATACACACATACATATACATATATATATATATATATATATATATATATATATATATATATATATACAGTATATATATATATATATATATATATATATATATATATACACACACACCTTTATTTAACCAGAAGAAATCTCGTTGAGATTAAAAATCTCTTTTCCAAGAGTGTCCTGGCCAAGACAGGCAGCAGCACAAATAACAAAGTTGCAGACATAAAAAAACATATAACATATTAGCCCCACCCCTTTTCAGCGTTGCGCTCATTGTCTTTTGATCTTGCATAGGTATGAATGAACTGCTCGTAAATAATTTCCTGGTCGACATTTGTTGAGACATCTGCTTTACAATGCTTATGTTAAACATTACAATGCTCATGATAACTTTTGTTAACTCTATAATAAGTAAATCCACTTCACCAGCTAATTACTCCGACAGCGATGCCATAGAAATATACAGAGCGACCGGAAAAACGGAAGTTCAAAGACAGTATTCTAAAGATGATGGCGCCCTAACGTTTCTCTGGTGCATAAGGTCTATAGCATAAACATAAAACCTAGAAGCAAGGATCATCCAAATAATTAATCATAACAACTACAGCCAGTATGTGTAGCCTCTATATTATAATTATAGTATATATAATGATTACAAGACAAGGAACACCTGTGAACAATGATCAGGCAAGTAACCAATGACAAGACACGTGGCAGAATCACATGACAATCAGGGAATCACATGACAAACAAAACCCACAAGGTGACAACAGCATTTTTTACTGTATGAACCTAAAAATGAAATAATGAATATTGAACAAATGTTAGTATTGAGTTCAGCTTTATGCCAAAGCCAACAGTAAACTACAACCGCTAGATGTATGTGGTGTGCGATCCGGAGAGCGTGACAGACTCTGGGATCTCCATCACGAGTTATCAGAAGCGTTCAGAGGACCGGAGGAGGAGAACAGTGGTTCTGAATCAGCAATATCCTCCGCTCCTCTTCATTAGAGTCCAGTCAGAAGCTCAGACTCACCGCCTGAGTGATATATGATTACTGGAGACTGCATGTGTGTGTGTGTGTGTGTGTGCGCGCAGCCAATATATGTTGACAGATGACAGTCATGATTGAGGTACAAATATGTCTTAATATATGTATCTAAGAACATTTTGCTAACGTTCCCATTAGGTTTTGAAAGTTCTCTGAACATTCAAAACATCCCATTTTTTCTTTTTTATGTGAACATTAAGGGAGCAATCCATTTTATCATTTTGCAAACAACATTACTTTTCAATGCTCTCTGAACACTCTGAATTATTTAAAGGGGTCCTATTATGCATTTTTCATCTGTTTAGTGTGTAATGTTGCTGTTTGAGCACGAGAAAGCTCTAGTTCTAGATCTTCACTATATCAGTGTTTCTGAACTCCTGAAACGCCTCCATTGTAGTCTTGAGTTTCTCCCGGGAATGAACTCGTCACAATATTCCTCATTATAATAATTCATACGCAGAATAAAGGGGCGGGGCCTGGTTGAGTTAATTAGTAGTGTGTTAAACTGGCAGTTATGGTAAGGGACGGGACCTTTCCCAAACACACTCGAAGCGCTCGACCAATCACAACACACTGCTCCAGCTGGCCAATCAGAGCACAGTGTGCTTTTCAGAAGGAGGGGCTTCACAGAGACAAGTCAGTCTCTTTATACAATACAGATTGTGTTATTGCTGGAAATTGCGGCTGTTGTTCTCCTGAAGTCAATTCAGTGTTGATTCAGTTCCGTTGTCAAGATCATCAATTATTAAATTAGTTCATTTCATCTATAAAGCAGTTTTGCTAGAAAATGATGTCATCGTCAAGCTCAGTTAAATTCTCATACAATCTATCAACAATAACATTGTTGAATATTAAAGGCTCTATCATAGACCCGGTGCAATGCAGCGCATCATCCAGGTGTTTTGCTAGTTTCAGCCCGACACAGTTTTCATGTTCACGTCCTGCGCTGCGTTGTTCAAATAGTAAATGCGTTTGCGTCCGTCTGTTCACCCGTGAGCTGGCGGTGTGAGAACGAATGTGTGTTCAGGAGCATTCTTGCCATTTTGAGGAACTGAAATACTGTAGACTGAGCCATTGACCAATTAAACCCTGGTCTAAAACAGAAGGCACAGTGTTTGTTTAGTTATTTAAAGAGCGTGTTAGTAATAGTTGAGTTTTTTTGCGAACTAGTAAATCCACCATGACACGAGCATAACTGGCTTTTAAAGGGAATGTGAGATGAGGCTCTGATTGTTTTTTTGCGCGTTACGGCCAAAACACACCCATTACTCATTAAGAGAACAGGGACGAGCCTTTTAAGGGCCAATCCCAATTCTACCCCTTATCCCTTCCCTTTCCCCTAGCCCTACCCCTTCGCCTTCCCCTTGACCCTTGAAACAGAGTGGCAATGCGTAGGGGTGAAAATATTCCCCTAAGAAATGGGACACCACTACGCCTCCGTTAAACGTCATTATAAGTCGTCGCTAGCGCCTACGTCACAGGATATGCGCCGATGTTTATCACAACTTCCAAGATCCCGTCGACAGCTGCAGTTATCTCAGTCGCGTGGGTTACAGCTATTTTCTTGCATCTTGTGAAGTTCGCAGGAAACAACGGAGACGACGAAAATATGTTGTGGGACTATCGTTAGCAAACTACAGTAATTTTAGCGATTTTTTTACAAACGTTTCTGTGAAGAAACTGACCGTAAATATGAACACAATATTGAATGTAACATAAAGCAAATCATTATTTGTCGTTATAATACTTATTAAAGCCACAAATACTTAAATTTATGGGTCTCCTTTGTCGCTTGGGCAGCCAGCCTGGGTTAGCAGTGACACTTCTCAT
This sequence comes from Pimephales promelas, assembly GCF_988280905.1. Classification (NCBI taxonomy): domain Eukaryota; kingdom Metazoa; phylum Chordata; class Actinopteri; order Cypriniformes; family Leuciscidae; genus Pimephales; species Pimephales promelas. The sequence goes on along the minus strand of NC_142786.1, from coordinate 18,201,155 downwards.
ACCCCTTCGTTTGAAGTGTGCTCCCGAAAAATCTTCGTTTGAAGGGCTATCTGGCCCTTCCCCCTAGCCCTCCCCCTCCAACCAAAAGAGAATTGGGACAGCCCTACCCCTTCACGTGGACGAGCAAAACGGAGGGGAAGGGGAAAGTGAAGGGGTAAGGGGTAGAATTGGGATTGGCCCTAAATCATGCACCAGGAGCGCCGACCATTTTCCCGTTGTTAAACCAGCAGAAGTGGATTCGCACTATGTGCACTTGAGCCGTGCGCTTTAGACCAGCGCTTACATACTTAAAATAGGGCTGTGGTTCATTTCATCCAGCAGTTCTGCTAGAAAATGATGTCATCGTCCAGCTCAGTTCTCATACAATCAATCTTACAATACAATAACATTGTTGAATATTAAGTGTCCCTGAATACGTAAGCCAGAGGCGACAGTGAGAAACTCAAACTCTGTCAGTGACAGAATGGAGAAAAACCTTTGAGGATTCAGACTCAGTCTCTCAATTCTCATTGGGCCAATGAACGAACACGGTGTGATTATGAGTCAGGCAGCATCATGACACAGAGCTAAACAGAGCTTCATGCTGATAAACGACGTCAAACACACACACACACATCCTTGTCCTGACCTCTAATAGAGTTATTTATCTGTTCAATATGTTTACACAGGTGTCACACACTTGATCTACCTCTCTGCATGCTCACACACACACACACACACGGTCGTGAGGAGCGAATCACCGTTCAGAGATTTCCACAAACACGATCCTAAGTCTACAGGAGTCTACACGTGACTCATGAATTCTGCGTATCCCGCCGGTCTGAACTATAATTCTCATTTCTGGAGCTGCGGGTGTCTGTGCGATTACTCGAGCAGAAACTCAATAATCCGCTGAGAAATGAATGGGAGTCTTATTGAGGATAGCATGCATATTTCATAGGCTTAATCATATGCTGGTCGCCAGTTCTCTTTCAGAAGAGCAGCTTCTTGCCCGCAAGCTAACAAGAATAAGGACTTCGAAGAACATTTCCCGTTGAGTTGTGAAAATGTTATTTCTGAACGTCCAGTTGTTTTAGATGTTTAAAAATTTCCCCAAAATGTTTTATTTTTTTCTTCATTGGAATGGCACAAAACTTGGTGAAGGTTTTGGCACTTGCTGTGTGAACACACACACACACACACACACACAAAAAAATCATGGATATGACTGGAACAGGTTAAATAGTCCTGAAAAAATAGTCCCACTTGTGTTTCTCACAGTCAAAAATGAGCGCATTGGAAATGAATAGGCGAATTTCATCTAGTGGAATCGTTTGGTACTGCAGCCGAACACAAACTTACATAAACCTTTTAGAGTTATGTCTTTGATTTTATCAGTTTTAGAGTAAAACATGTTTTTGAAAATATATATTTCATATCAAAACTGAAAATTGTATTTTTGCACATTTTTCATAACAATACACGGACAATTCTGTTACTTTTTTCAATTCAGCAATAATCTGCAAAGCTGTCGCTCTAAATCATTCAAGATTTACCACAGTTTTCAGGTCTCAAAAAGTGAATAAATGGATTATAAATACAGCGAAAATATAATTTAGTACCATAAAATCCACAAAAAATTAAATCTGAAATAAAAAACATTATCGAACTCAAATATAGTACATCAATTTAATTGAAAAAAAATTCTGTCATTTTTGACATGAACATGCGAAGAGCTTAAACATATTAGACGAATATTCCAACGTATAAATAACTTTATTGAAGAGCAGATCCCTTCGAATGAACGCTCTATTAATGTCACTGGAAGAACGTTTGTGTGAACTGAATAGGGCTGTCAATATTACTCTATAATACTATTCACATGTTTTATGTAATAGTCAAATAATATTCGAATATTAAATGCTCAAATTCATTCTATTATTAATATTTACGACATTACACATTCTTATGGATCGTCAATGCCACTATTGAGAGTGAGGAGTCACGTGTCGATTTGGGCGGGGTCTGAGCCGGTCGGCCATGTTGGGAGGACACGCTATCGGTTGCCAGGGGCAACGCCTTCAGAACTGCTCAGAGGCGCGACTAAACATGCCAGAAATAGCAAGAGAGAGACAGCACAGCGCAGTATTTGTTTACATTTTAGCGATACACGGCGGTGTCTTTGGAAGATATGGAGAAGGAAGAGAAATGAAAGTGCTTCTATCGGGTTTATAACAATGCTAGCCAGCTTTATTTAGAGAAACTGCTTGTGGATAAACTGACAGCAGCAACAGTGAGCAAAGCATGATTTCAAAAGCAATACATTTCAGCACAGTTCGCCTTTTATTTAACACAAAGAAACGAAATGAATACTCTGTTATTCAACTAGAGTTGTTTAATTTGTTATTGATATATCTGTATGCTTTAAAAGACACTTTTTTAATGACGTACAATTTGCATTGACAGGGTAATGTTTTATCTGACATTATGACATTATATGACATTTTATCGGACATCTAACATTACTACAATAAACATTTAGATCGCTTTCTTATTAACAGTAAAAAAAGCGGAACAAACGCATGTCCATCGATATTAAAGGGTTAGTTCACCCAAAAATGAAAATTAAGTCATTAATTACTCACCCCCATGCTGTACCAACCCCGTAAGACCTTCGTTCATCTTCGGAACACAAATGAAGATATTTTTGATTAAATTTGAGAGCTGTATAACTACCACATTGGCTCCTAAGGGACTGCCTCTTGACGGCCCAGAAAGTCAATGAAGAAAATGTTTAAATATCCCAAGTGACTACCGTGGCTCAACTATATGTTTATCAAGCGACGCGAATACTTTTTGTGCGAAAAAGCAAACAAAAATAAGGAGTTTATTCGACTATTTCTTGTCTTCCTTGTAGGCCAGAAACGAGATTTCCTTAGATTTCCACGACGCATGCACGAGAATTGCGATCTGCTTTACACTACTTCATATCGCAATTCTCGCGCATGCGTCGTGGAAATCTAAGGAAATCTCGTTCTGGTACAGCATGGGGGTGAGTAATTAATGACTTAATTTTCATTTTTGGGTGAACTAACCCTTTAACTACCAGCTATACAGCGTGCTAACCTTGAAAATACAGCTGTATTCTAATAATAACTTAGCTCACCTTATTAGATAGGCTCCTTGCATGCTGGCTAATAACTTTTTTAAAGCTGGTTCTCCGACATTGACAGCGCTGTGTTGGACTGATTTGTGCAGCGGTGTTCCAAAGGGCAACATGATCAAGACTTTTGCGTCAACATACAGGCCACTTTCAAATCAAGTGGCATGTTATCTATACACATTTTGAGCCATTTCGTGAGATCAGTCTGCAAAGGGAGAGAGCTTTCGCGCGGTACTCGCAAGGTCTCGTTCTCTCCCTCTCTGCCATGCACGCTCCGCAGTATGTTCTTTCTCACTCTAGATTCCGGGAGATTTTAACTAATTTGTGGGCATCAGACAGGGAGACGCTATCAATATGCGACAGACTCCCGGATCTTCCCGGATGTCTGTATGCCTAACAGCTTGGATAATGTGCACAATTCACCTTTGGATAAGCCACGCCCTAGAATATAGATTGACCAATCACAGCGCAGCCAAGAATGAGCTCCTACAGAGGTTTCAACACAGGCGTCTTATATTTTTGGTCTCGGCAGGCTATTACCGTCGTAGTTTTATAAAAAATATGGATAAACGTTGTGCCTCGGGCATTTGTTATAGATACGCGTTTCCCAGAGAGGTTGGAGGGGGGTGTCCGTTTTTTTTCCCTTCCCAAAACCGAAGACAAATCCTGACAAGTGTCGTCTTTGGATTAAACTGTGTAAACGTCCTCAGTCAGCTAAACCCCGCAAAGCTCAACAAGCACATCTTTTTTGCTTCTAACCTTACTGTGAAGTTAGTTAGGCCGTTTTATAATGTTTTAGGTTATGATTTCGGTTCTCATACCGGTTGTTGATACACTAGCTAGCACACGCTGCTAATAAATACAACGTTATACTCGTGTAGTCTGTTTGCTAATAACGATTATAGAAGTGAATAGAGACCTACCCAGCTTTGCATGAACAGTGTTGCTCCCTGATTTTGTTAGTCCCAGCCACCGTCTCGATTAGTAGGAAATGCGGTGGTTCATTTTTTGACTGTGACCGGTAACGTTATGCTTTTGCCTCTATTTTGGATGCCTTGTTGTTTCTTGCGTTTCACCTGTATGTCTTGAATATAGCCTTCGAACGCATATTGCAGCCCCTTTTGCCTACTTCTATCAAACACTTTATTTGCTGCTTTATAAAAGTTTGATAACATGTCAGCAGGAAGAGCTGTCACAGCATAAGCCATGCAGAGCGCAGATGAAGTTTGACGGATGTAGCAACAGTAACTAAGGGGGGCGGGGCTTAGCCAAAGGTGAATTGTGTTACGATTCAAAAACTTTATTGTTCATTAGACGAAACAAAAGCATTTCATTTTCAAATGCGTGTAAGCCGTGAGAAAGTTTGCATATATAGATATACATTTTTTAAATATATATAAAAGCAATATTCGAATAGTAACTTCAGCATTCGAATAGTGTTGTTTTTTAAATATTCGAATTATATTCGAATTTCGGAATTCGTTCCAACAGCCCTAGAGCTGAAGTCACAAGTGTAAAAGTGCGGCGCTGATGATGAAAGCTCGCAGGTTGTAGATGTGTCAGGACAATAAAACACAGCAGTAATGTGAATTACCTGTCAGACATTTCTACGTGATAGATTCTCCTATGTGTTCATCTGTCCTAAAAGAGGATATTATTTAATCTCTCTCTCTCTCTCTCTCTGCTTATCCTCCTCTTCTTCTTGCCAACCGTGACAGATGAAACATTTATCCTTCAAACACACATCATCTCTTCCTCCTGTTTCTTTATTTGCACTTTGGTTAGGAATTATGTTAAATTAACATAAATTAATTAATGGTTTAAAATAAAATAATTTATGTTCAGTAAGAAACATTAGATATTTATTTATTCATACATAAAATCTAATAAAGACTTTTTGTGTAAAAAAAAGTGTTGGACATTTTCCAGTAGGTTTCAATATCAGTATAGTAATTTTATTTAAAAAAGGTATAGTTATAGATAGTTAAAAAACTATATCTAACATACAATGAAATATCTGTATCCACCCTTAAAATTATGGTTTTGACCCGTTGTGACCATTTTTGCATGAAGAGAACAATTAAAATCATGCAGCACTGTCATGCAAATCTGATCCAAAAAAATATATATTGTATGTAAAAAAATTATGTAATATTTTTCTTCTTCATCCTTTGATTGTCATATGTGGAAAAAGAAAAAAATATATATTTTAAAATATTTCTCAATCTATTTTGTACCCTTTTACGGAAAAGCACGCATGCTGAATTATGCAGGATTTTCAAACGCCGTCCTCTCGTGCCGTCAAAGATGAAGAGAATTCAAGAGAAAAACAGAAACACAGATGAAGAGGGAGGAGAAGCGCTCCTCGTTCCGCCTCCACCTGATGTTAGCGCAGCTGCAAAGCCTCCAAAACACTGTTTGTTTAAGCTCAAAAACAGTTAAATGAGTATTTTAAATGTTTGAAGGAATGAAAGCGGGATTAACTGGCGTATTATCCAGGAATGAAGTGAATCCCGCACTGATGTTTGTTTTGCTCTGTACACTGCAAGTTTGAAGGGGCGAGTGCTCTCTAATGGAGCGGCTCAAGCTGGGGCATGAAACAAACAGTTTGTTTTGCTTTGTTATTTGCCGTTCTTTTGATGGCGAAAGGACACACACACACACTATATGTACAATTATAATACACATATGCTCATAGTCTCTCACACACTCCCACAGACACACAAACACAAATCTCAAGCCCCTCCGAAAACAGATTTAAGAATCAACCTCAATGTATTTGTGAAGAAGTGAAATATAGAAGAGGGAGCAAGAGACACATTGACGGCCATTGAAGTGTAAATGCACAATAAATAATTCAATGGCAAACCAGGATGAACTTCTTTCTCTGTCTGTTTGTTTTTTTCTCAGAGTTTGAGTAATGGGCCTTTTCCTCCATCACTTCATTTCACTTTCCTTTGCATCTATTATTTTTTAGAGATTGGACTCTTTTATCAAAAGACAGACTTTTTAAAAAATCCTTTTCTTAGTATTTCTCAGTATTTTGGTCTTGTCGTCTAAAGCTAAATACATGCACTTGAAAAATGAAGTTATTAAGAGTTTGTAATGGTTAATGCCAAAAATTATATATATATATATATATATATATATATATATATATATATATAATTTTTTTAATTAATTTCTTTTTTTATTTTATTTAAAAATGAACTACATAATTGTGTGTATTATTATCCTTATTGGTAACACTTTATAATAACTGCATGCTATTAATCATTAGTTAAGCATGAGTAAATACATCATTTATAAAACATTAATAGACATTAATTAATATGCAGTAAAATGTAACAAACACAACGCAGTGATACAGAACATAGAAATATTTAACAGCCTTTAAAATGTTTTACAAGGCATGACTAGTCCTCACTTTAGATTAGGTCACAAAAATAGTTAACTGACCACTACTAAATGCTTTATAACTACCCAAATTAATCCTTAATTACAGCATTAATACATGTTAATAAAGCATTTATTAACACATTAAGTAACCATCACTATATGTCTGAATAATAAGATGTATGAATGTACATTTAAATAGTTTATTAATCATTTACTTACTCGCTCTAAGTAATCGTATGAACCACGGACAACTCTTAAATAACTGGTTTATAAAAAATGCAATTCTTCATTTAGAAATGATAAATTGATCATTAATAAAGGATGAAAATACAATTATTAAACAAATTATAGATATGCTTTTAAATCAAGAAGAAAGCATTTATAGCTGTATTTATGAACTGCTAATTAATGTCTATTAATGCTTTATGAATGATGAATTAATGATTTACTCATGCTTAACTAATGATTATTAGCATGTAGTTATAAAGTGTTACCTTATTTTTTTTTTTACAACAAACTATAGGTAATTGTTTATTTATTTTTAAAAATAGTTTCATTTATTGTTTTTATTTTATTACATATTTTATATATTTTTTTTCTTTATTTTACTTTATTTTATTTAGTTTAGTTTAGTTTAGTTTAGATTTATTTTATTTTAAAGAAAAAGCATGTGTTTTTTTACTGGGAACACAGCGAATGATTTTATGCCCGTGTGAATGTTGCCATTATGTTTCCCTGTGTCTGTCCTTGAGTCAGCCGTGAGTGTGTTGTGCTTCAGCGGTTACAGGAATGTACAGAATCCATGCGTGCACGGCATCAAAGCTCTCTTTACCTCGGGATCTAAATATTGTAGCTCAATTTTGCGGTTAGTTTGAGCCCATGTGTGTACAGTAATATAAACACGTGTGTGTCGGCTGCTGCGTATTTGACATCAAAGAGAGATTCAGCTCAGAGATATGTCATATGTATCATTTTAATTATGTTGTGTTTACATTCCATACTGTACATTTATATCAAGAGTGTGTGTGTGTGTGTGTGTGTGAGATAGGATCAAGTGGAAGAGGGTTGTATCAGTCCAGCTTACAGAGCTTAAGATTTTCATTGAAATCCCACCATAATTGAGAGAGAGAGAGAGAGAGAGAGAGAGAGTGAGAGAGAGAGAGAAAGAGAGATGACCGGTGTAAAACCAACCCAACATAAATAAATAAACACATTCACTATTATGCCAGACTTCATTTTATCTGTAGGCCTACTGTAATGCAAGTAGCAGCATTAAAAAAATTTAATATTTTTAAAACGCCCACAAACCTGACAAAGTCACTGAAAGATGCATTTTATTATTTACAAAGTACCTTGCTTTAGGGAAATACCAAAGTAATCCTGTTTTCCATATGACCCCTTTAAAGTGCCCCATATACTTTTTCAGATATTTCCTTTTATGTGTTGTGGATTGTGAATGTAAAAGATCAAAGTGCAGATAAATGGAGTTACTGTCTCCTAAAAGGAGTCGATTCTGAATCGATTCTTGAGTCAATTCAGTCTCCTGAATCTAAAGCCGTGTTTCCACCGCAATTACCAGGAACTATTTGTCCCAGGAACTTTTTTCAAAGGAATTTTTTTTGCCCCAGACCGCTTGCTTACTGCGTTTACACCGCGGACTAAAGTACCGGTCCGGGGCGGGAAGATTATGTATTGAAGTTAAACTGCGTGCGACTGCTCCAAGTCTGCGCGTTTGTTTTGAGTTTTGAGTGCGTTTTGTATGGAGGAGATTCAAGCTGTGCTGCTTTTGTGTACGATTGGTTTACTAACAAGGTAATTAACAAAATGGCAGAAAAGAGACAAGCACCCAAAGCATATTCAGAAAGCTTGTAATGCTAGATATAAAATTAGACGTTTGTTATCAGGAGACATTGACCGTGAGATGGATGGGACGAACACGCGCCATCGGGCAGAAAGAACAAGCGGTAAGAACCAATCAGCAAGCAACAAAGATAAATAAATAAACAGGCTAAATAATAAAAAGATAAATAAACAAGCTTTTCAGACACTGTGAGAAAAGAGCTGATGCTGCAGTGGATATTGTAAGAAAATTGTGGGGGTTTTTCTCTCCTGAATGCATGTAAACCTATTGTAGGAGACTCACAAACTAAACCAGGAGCCATTAAAACAGCATAATAAGGCACTTTAAAACACACATACACCATGAAGAGGAGTAACGAGTGTTGGTGTAAATGTGTGCTGAAGGCTGATAACAGATGAAGGTGTTAGCGATGCGAACGAAATTCATTTCTGCGTGACTCATAACACAGGATGGGTGAAAGGTGTGTGTTCACACACGGCTCTGGGACACCAGCCAAAGCTGTCTGGCAGTGTGTGAAAGAAAGGGACAAAATGAAGAAGAGAGGCTTATCATGCTGTTGTGGAGTAAAACAGATCCTGGGATGGATCAGATCAAAGCATCTGCATAGAGTCACACACGTGAACACACACACACACACACACACATCCAAGGATATCTTCAGCACAAACAGAGAGAAAAACGGGAAGGAGGACGGATTGAAGAGAGATGCAACAGAGAGAGAATGAGTGTGTGTGTGTGTGTGTGTGTGTCTGTGTGTCTGTGGCATCCAGTTTCTGCTATAATAAGTTGAGGTTTGGACTGGTCCTGTTTCTCTCTCCCACACTTCATCCGTTTACCGTCTCCTTTCTGCAAGACGATGGTTTTATTCAGCTAGGACAGGATTAGTCTAAACAAATCAAAGTCACAAATTCAAAACTAGCTTGATGAGGAACATTGTAATATCCCAGATAACAGACGGTTTATTACGTTATGAAAATGTTATTTCTGAATGTTCTCTTTTTTTTAATGTTTTGAAAATGTTTTCTCTTGGAATGTTTAAAAGGGACCTATTATTCCCCTTCTTACAAGATACAATATTAGTCTCGGGTGTCTCCAGAATGTATCTGTGAAGTTTCAGCACAAAATACCCCACGGTTAATTTATTATAACCATTTTAAAATGTCATTTTTGGGACCCGTTTTAAAAATAGCTGTTTTGGTGTATACAACCTTAAATGTAAATGAGCTGCATATTCCCGCCCTGCCTTTGGATGAGGGCATAACTTGATACCTATGGCAGTCGGTAAGCAGAAGGGCTGAAAAAGTGAGAGACCCGCTGTTTTGAATGTCATTCAGCGTACGTTTGAATCTCTGATCAGACCCAGATGACAAAGAGACTCCAGCAGAATAAACACAAATGAGAACTGACCAGGATATCTCGGTATGGTTATTTGATACATTTATGTTTATAGAGTTGTAATCGCGTCCCCTTTGCAATTAAACACACAGACACACACAAACACTAACGTAAGAGCAATTTTTAAACTACAAACAAATGCTGTGATAAAGTTTGCTACGTACAAGCGATATTACATTTATGCGAGGGACCTGTTGCATCATTTTTACATTACTTGTCATACAAGTGCTGTGGCAAATGTGAGAAGATGGCAAGAAAATACAGTATATGCAGTTTTATATACAATATCTTTAAAAATATATATATATTTATAAATGTGTGGTTACACACTATACAAACAAGGTTTAAATTATATACACAGACATCAACTTTAGACGCATTTGTTGTTGAATTGGCTTACATCGTCTGAAATGACTATTTTCTCAAAAATCATAAAATACACTTACTGTTACTGGAGGTGACGTTGGATAGCAAACAGTAGATGACGATCCACAGTTGAGGATTAACTTTGAAGCAAGACCTGCTTTGAATTGACCGTCGTTCACAAAACAGTCAGTCAAAAAATGATTCGCTCAAACATAAACTAATTTACGAAGGAAATGCGCCACTTAAACTTCCAAAATACAATACAGCCACTGTGTTTTCAGTGGCTCTGATGTCGGAAATAAGTGAAAACTACTATGTATGTCATTATTACATCCCATCCCACAACAGAACACTTATGTTTCCAAGAGACATTACCGGCTGTCGTTGAAATAATGGAGGATGGTGTACAGATCACCGAGGGCGGAGTCTATGCCACAACCACACTGTCAATCAACCCCTTTCTCAATTCTACGTCACAAAACGCTGAATCTTAGAACAGCTCATTCTGAGACAGTGCATATGATTTATTGAGATTGTAAAAAAAAAAAAAAACACTGAGTGAATTTTTATCATTCTAGGGTGGTTTTGCTCACACACTGCCAACACACATTTATGTCCAAACACCATGTAAAAGTGAATTTTGCATAATAGGTGCCCTTTAAGGCAACTCTCAGTTTCACAATCATTAAGGGAACGTTACTTTTAAATGTTCTCATTCTGAAACAAGAAGTTACATTTAAAAATGTTCCCAGTTAGTTACAAATGGCAAATATTTCTTTCTCAAAGTGGTGGTGTGTGTGTACCATGAATGGATTTATATTGTGATAATGATTTTCTGATAGTGGTCATAATATAGATTATATAGATGTCAATATAAATTATATTATTAGTGCAGGGACCACTAACAGAACACAAGGACAGCTATGTGGGTTTATACAGTGTTGCTATGGGCAAATGTCAATATTTTTAAATATTTGTTCACTGAATGATGTGATTGTTCAGAATCAAGTATAGAAGTTAAATCCTTGTGCAATATCATCATTTTCTTGTTCTCTCCCTCTCTCTCTCTCTCTGTTTCTGAGAAAGCTGGAGTAAAATGAGTAACATTTGGCTCATAATGATTCACAATACATTAGGAACTGATAATAACAGACTGTGTGACTCCAGGGCTGGAAATAGTCTCTGGAGAAACACACCCTGTGCCCTATAGATTTCTGTTGTGGGTTTGTGACGTTATTCCGGTCATGCCATATAATCACGCTTTTTATCACAGTGAAATGCTCTGCTTTTGAAATGTACAGGAAAAAGTTACAGCTCTTGTCAGAATAGCGTTCATGAACTCATGACTTAGTGTAAAGAATGGCCTTTAACAAGACTTGATGATGTTGTTTTCATGCTCTACTAGAACAGGTTTGAATGTTGATTATTATCCTCATATTCTCCATTGTTGCATCTCCTCGCTTCCCAGTCTGTCAGTTACGCTCGGTTTACTTCCTGTCTCTATGAAGCCGCTCCTTCTGAAAAGCACATTGTGCTCTGATTGGTCGGCTGGAGCAGTGTGTTGTGATTGGTCGAGCGCTTCGAGTGTGTTTGGGGAAATGTCCCGCCCCTTCCCATAACCGCCAGTTTAACACACTACTAACTAACTCAACCAGGCCCCACCCCTTTATTCTGCGTATGAATTATTATAATGAGGAATATTGTGACGTGTTCGTTCCCGGGAGAAACTCATCCTTTTATGGTGCTCATACACCAACATTACACGGTAAAGATGAAGATGAACATGGAAAAAAGCATCATCAGCCCTCTTTAATTGAATGATTTTGCCCCTGAGCTGCATTGTATGCGATACATACACACACCAGATTAAATATCTAATCCTGCAGGCAGCAAGAGAAGGACAGAAGGTGTGTGTGTGTGTGTGTATGTGTGAGAGAGAGAGAGATAGTGATTTACACATGACCTTTGTCCCTCTGCAACGGAGATGAGATCAGAGATGAAGATCAACAATCTGTCAAAGAGGACAGGGCACACCCTGGGTGTGTGTGTGTGTGCGTGCGTGTGTGTGTGTGTGTATACACGCATGTTTTTCTATCTTGTGTCACTGTGAAAAACAAGGAAAACAAGCTTATAAATCATACAGAATGAGTTTACATTTTTTTAAATGTAAAAGTACAGAAACTTTTTTGTGATGGGTAGGTTTAGGGGTGGTGTGAGTGTGTGTGTGTAATGGGTAGGTTTAGGGGTGGGGTAAGTGTGTGTGTAGGTTTAGGGGTCGGGTAAGTGTGTGTGTGTTTAATGGGTAGGTTTAGGGGTGGGGTAAGTGTGTGTGTAATGGGTAGGTTTAGGGGTCGGGTGTGTGTGTGTGTGTGTGTGTAAATATTCATAATCCTTTGAAATTTAATTTTAGTGAAGTGATGTTTTTTTGAAAATGTAAAAATGCAGAAAGTTGTGTGTGATTTGTTGGTTTAGCGGTCGGATTAGTGTAAGGACACAGAACACACACGGTCTAAAAATGTATCATAAATCTTTTGTATCATAATCTTTTAAATCTTTTAAATCAATCTTTTGTAACATTATAAATGTTTTTCCTGCCACTCTGATCAATTTAATGCATCCTTGCTAAATAAGTATGATTTTCTTTCAAAAGAAATCGTACTGACCCCAACAAATGATGTACTTATAGTTGCCTCTGCATATTACACTTTTTAAAAAAAATATTTTTATATGGAGCTTTTAATATGACAAAATTGTTTGAATTTGAATTTGTAAATTTGAATTATTTGGCAAGTGTAATCTAACAAAGTTGAATTTTAGGTGGTAGTTTAAATAGTTCTGAATTTTATAGACATTTATATAGCGGCTGAATTTTATAGACATGTATTTTCAAACAGCTAGTTTTTTTTGTTCTGAATTCAAATAGTGCAAATATTCAGTTTAAAAAAAATACAGATTCAAGTTTTCAAGATGAAGAAATTCGAAACTTCAAATTCAGTTTTCTAAAATTCAATGTCAAAAAGTCAGGTCTCACAGAAAGTAGGTCACAGGTCATCCACAGGGAAGAGTAGATGATCTCAGAAAAGTCGAACAGAGCATTTTGGCCAATTAGGAACTGCAGAAGTAGCTGAACTTGGTGGTGGTTCAAGAGGCTGCCACTCTCTGATCATGAATCGCCCGGAGTGATTAAACATGGATGATTTTGTGTTTATATGGATGATTTTGTGTTTATATGTTAGGTAGCGTGCTCAGCACATGAGGCATTGGTCTCTGGTGTCAGTTTATTTTGAGTAAAATTGATTAGACCGTGTTCCGTGTTTACTGGGGACAGAGACACATTCGGAGGTGCTGGGTACAAACTTGTCAAACTGTACAGCCTAAGTAGAAAACTGAATTTGAAGTTCCGAATTTCTTCATCTTGAAAACTTGAATCTGATTTTTTTTTAAAACTGAATATTTGCACTATTTAAATTCAGAACAAAAAAAAAAAACTAGCTTTTTGAAAATACATGTCTATAAAATTCACCCCTAAAAACCTTTCAGTTTGATACATTTAAAATGTTCAATATTCGTTACAAAAAATTCAAATTCATAACTATTTAAACTACCACCTAAAAGTCAACTTTGTTAAATTACACTTGCAAATAATTCAAATTTACAAATTCAAATTCAAATCATTTTGTCATATTAAAAGCTCCATAGTTTTAACACTGGAAAAATTGCACACATTAAATTCAACTATCTAATTCATTAACTTTGCCAGTCCTGATAATACTGTATAGATATACAATGCAGAAGTATACACAATATCAGCATTCACCAGTATGAATACCGTCTTTCACACTCTCCACTTCAGCACAAACAGCCTCTCTTTCACCCACACTCATTCACACACTGGTTCTCACAGGCACACACACTCCGGCCCACAGCCGCCGATGACAGCTGAGCAGCTGGGGAATGTTTAGCGGCTCTGATACACAGACAGCACAACAGCTGCTCTCTCAGTGCTCTCAATGACAGAGAGAGAGACAGAGAGAGAGAGAGAGAGAGAGAGAGAGAGAGAGAGAGAGAGAGAGAGAGAGAAGCTACTGGCACTAGCCAATTTGATAGGAAGTAGCAACCTGAAACGGGAAATAAGTAAAGAGCGAAATAGAGGTGTGGAGCCAAAAGAGAGAGAGAGAGAGAGATTTCCTCTACATTCCATCTTAAATATTTCACACAATTCCCCCGCGGAGAAGGTAGATATCAGAATGACATCTGCAGGTCCTGTTTTCTTCAGTTTAGCACACACACACACACAGTTTGCCATTTATGAACACCGATAACAGCAGACACACACCTGCATCTATAGCACATTTACCCACCTAATCAAAGTTTTGCACTCGTTCCCATTAAGTTCTACAAATTTGGGTCCACAACTGTATATATGTGCAAACTGGCATTCTATGAGTAGTTACTACATTTGAATAAGAACTTGGTGATTATTAAAACAGTATACTATATATAGTATAAATGTGTATGGATGAAATCTAAACGTACTATATCCGACTGGTAGACACGCCGACTCAACAACACTCAATTGAGTTGTTCGATAACGCTGATTCCCTCAGGAACGAAACACTTCCACACACCGCTTCAAGTCGAACACACACCCTGTCTTTATGAGTGAGTCATTAACTCAATCATTTCTTTCAAAACTGATGATTCATGCAGGAACAAAACAAGTGACTGTATTAATGAGTGAGTCACTGAATCATTCACTCAACTGAGTTGCTCAAAAGCACTGATTCCCTCAGGATCAAAACAAGTGACTGTATCTAGGAGTCTTCCACATCCTGACTGCTTCTTCCATGGGGACGGATGATTTTGAGCCCTAAAAAGTTAAAAGTAATCAGTACGGCGCATGCTCGATGACGGCTTTGTGTAACTAACAGACTGAAACGTAGTTTAGGACTGTGCATTAAATCCCTGAGAATACACACGCATTCCTATGGAGAACTGTACAAAAGATTTACTCTGTTGTCCCATGACCCCTTTAGTGACACACACACACACACTGGTGTGTTCAGAGAATGGTGTTTATTAGCTCTTGGAGACAAAAGCACTGTTAAATGATTTATTTGTTCCACTATTTGCGAGTAAATGGCTTCATTATAATCCTCTAGAGCAGACAGAGGAAGGACACACAGCAGGCTGAAGCTAGCACACACAGCATTATTAAACACACTGAGCAGAAACCAGCCCTGCATAGTGTTTCATCCACACACACTCTCAGAGACGACTGATGCATTAGCAAATAAACCTAAGAGCAGATTAGAGCGTCTCCTCACAATCCAACCTCTGAAGAGTGTGAAGAGGATAAAGATGAAGAACGGTGATGATGAACATTAAGAACAATGATGAAGCGCAGTCATGATGATGAAGAACAGTAGTGTTGATGAAGAACGGTGATGATGATGAAGAATAGTGGTGATGATGATGATGAAAAACAGTGATAATGATGAAGAACGTTGGTGATGATGAACAGTGATGATGATGAAGAACGGTGATGATGATGATGATGATAAAGAACAGTGATGATGATGAAGAACAGTGGTGATGATGAAGATGGGTGATGATGAAGAACAGTGGTGATTATGATGAAGAACGGTGATGATGATGATGAAGAACGGTGATGATGATCGCAGGGGGAGCCGTCACACCAGTACAGCCTCTGATGAGAACATCACACTAGTGCACATTATCAGGCTAGTTCATGCTAGTTGGTTAGTTCAGGGGTTTTGTGGATGCATTTTTTTTAGTGGGTAAATATTTGTGTGTGTGTGTGTGAGTGCATGTGTGAAGGCCTGTTCACACCGGGACGAATTTCGCGCGCGATATTCGTCGACGTTTAACGCCTCGTGACTAAACAATGGGCGCCGATGTGAGTGTTCACAATGATGCAAAAAACGCCACGCGTAAAAGTGTCATTTTCAAAAAAACGCCTCGGGTTCGTTTTTTTGGTTTGGCGCGAAGCATCAAAACCTATCCGACCAACGAGATTGGCGGGTTTGCTCACGTGTCTGGTACTTCTGAAGTTACAGTAAAACACAACTTGGGGGCGCTCAAACACAAAACGGTCTTGCCGAGCACAAGAAGAGATAGCCTACAAGGCAAAATACCTATGGGCAAGATGAATGTTGAGCTGCTGGTCTCGGAGCATAAAGAGCTATATGATAATATTTATATTAGTATTTCTGTAATAATAGTATATTATAGGGTGACGGTGACCAACAGTCCTGTTTTCCCGAGACATGTGTAAAACGGTCACTTTGTGCTTTATAGAAATCTGAGTTGAGATGAGAACTGCGCATAGTGTATGGAATGCCAAAGCTGACTTAATTAAAAATAAATAAATACATAAATAAATACACAAAGAAATGTAAAAAAGCAAAAATACATAAATAAATAAATACATAAATAAATATACAAAGAAATGTAAAAAAGTACAAATAAATGAGTATTTATACTTGTATTTCCATATTTATGTATAATTGTATTTTTTCACACATTTATTTATTTATTTATACATTTATTTGTTTCCAATTTTATTTATTTCCACATTTATGTTTTTATGTCTAGATTTATTTATTTTCACATTTATTTATTTATACATTTATTTATTTCCACATTTAATTATTTCCACATTTATTTATTCCAACATTTCTTTCTCCGTATGCTAATGAGGGGGGCGTGTTTTAACTCAGACATCAGCAATCGAGCTCAGAGTGGCAAAGCTGAAGTTTTGCGGCCACAGTGACACCTTGTGGTGTGTGACCAAATGAAACGCAAGAGCTGTGCAGGCATCACATTTCAAGTCATGTGTCTTACCCTAACTGTAGCCTATGTAGGGTAGGCTATATAGGGTGGTTAACACACATAGCACACATGAACAGAAACTGCACTTCAACGGGTCTGATAGCAGATAGGCTACTTGGACATAAAAGCGCATGAAAGTATCCACTATTAATAACAATGTAAACGCGTTGGTGGATAGGGCTGATAGCTTGCGTTTGGCTTGGGTTTATTGCCGGTGAGACTCGCACGCAAAACGCAACTCAATCTGCGTTTCCTCATTTCGTATGCATAACAGGTGACAATTAAGATGCTTAAAACGCGACCCATATTTAGATGTTGCTCTTAGACACTGATTAATCACAAGGCATCAATTTTGAATTATTCTTAGATCAAACAAAAGGGGCATGTATAATCGCAGTGAGCCTCGCATCCCACACTATGCATACTGTATTAAGATTTTGACTTTTAATGACTTAATGACTTTTTTAAATTTTATTTTACTGATAACAGCCATAGTGCCTTATTATTATAATAAATGAGTAGTTTATCAATTAATATTAAGAACTTGACATATATGATGATGTATTGCTATAAGCCTACCTATTTAATAAGGTTTGGGTAGATTATGTAGATATAAAATCAATTTATAGGGGGAAATATCACCACGACCATGGCATGGGCACGACCGGTACGGTTTGAATGGATGATGCTTCTGTGCTCCAATGCATGGCGTGAGATGCGTGGCTCACTGCGTTTACATGAGCCCCTTTTGTTTGATTTAAGAATAATTCAAAACTGATGACTTGTGATTAATCAGTATCTAAGAACAGCATCTAAATATGGATTGCATTTTAAGAATTTGAATCGTCACCTGTACTGCATACGAAATTAGGAAACGCGAATGTAAACCGCTTATTGAGTCGCGTTTCAAACTGATCAATATGCTTGCTTGGGAGTCAGTGAAATGTGCGCAGGTTGCTCTCCGCGTTCTGCGCTGGTGTGCGAGTCTCATCGATCGACAATAAACCCAAGCCAAACGCAAACTATCATCCACCGCGTTTACACTGTTATTAATAGTGGATACTTTCACGCACTTTCATGTCCAACTGTCTGCTATCAGACCCGTTGAAGTGCAGTTTCTGTTCATGTGTGCTATGTGTTAACCCTATATAGCCTACCCTACATAGGCTACAGTTAGGGTGATACACATGACTTAAAATGTGATATTGTCCCCACCCACAACTCTTGCGTTTCGTTTGGTCACACACCACATGGTGTCACTGTGGCCGCAAAGCTTCAGCACTGCCACTCTGAGCTCGATTGCTGATGTCTGAGTTAAAACACGCCCCCCTCATTAGCATACGGAGAAAGAAATGTTGGAATAAATAAATGTGAAAATAAATAAATGTAGACATAAAAACATAAATACAGAAATGAATGTGGAAATAAATAAAAGTGGAAATAAATAAATGAATAAATGTATAAGTAAATAAATAAATGTGTGAAAAAATACAATTATACATAAATATGGAAATAAAAGTATAAATACTCATTTATTTGCACTTTTTTACATTTCTTTGTATATTTATTTATGTATTTATTTATTATGTATTTTTGCTTTTTTACCTTTCTTCGTAAATTTATTTATGTATTTATTTATTTATTTTTAATTAAGTCAGCTTTGGCATTCCATACTATTATAATATTCTATTATTATTTCTGTTTTACATTAAGCACCATCTAATGCCAGGGAATGAATTTGCATGTTCACTCGGCTCATCGTCAGCGAAAAATACTTGGGTGTGAACACAAAAAACGCGTTGAAAAACGCTGACGAATAACGCGCACTGATATTCGTCCCGGTGTGTACGGGCCTTGAGAGTGTGTGTTTGTGTGAGTGAGAGTGAAAGTGTATGCGTGTGTGTGTATGTGTGTTTATAAAACTGCAGGAAAAAAGTCCAACTGTGTTTACCAAGGTGTCTATGCAGGAATTGAATACAAACGGCCAATGCATTTTTATTTATTTGCTCAAAGATGATGCATGTTGGGGCAGAAATTAAGTCCACAGTGGGTCAGTCAGAGAGATGTGTGTTCGCAGTGTTTCGTCCGCCGGGAAATCAACACCCCTCCCGCTAAACACAGATAGAGACGCTTTCATACGAGTGTGTTTACACTCCCGCGGGAGGCTTCGCTCAGGCTTGTTCTGCGGGGGACATTGGGCTCTTTCAGCGCCGTAACGGTTCCTCGGACCCAGAGCCAAACTAAACCAGGCAACGTGCAGTAAAAACATCACTCAAATGTTATCCAGCAGGCGGTTCAATCACACACAGACACACACTCAGTTCTAACACCAGAAGCAACACTGTTTATGTGTCGACGAGATTCACTAAAATAATAATCTGGAGATTGATGTAAACAACCACAGATTTCAGCAGCGCTACACCTGCATTTGCAGTCTCTCAATTATTGAATGGATTTATAATCAGTATTATTTTTGTATTACACTAAACTGACCTCAGCTGAACAATGACACTATTTTACTTTTAGAGAATTGAATCATTATTTTCCTGTTTATCTCTGGTCCGTGTACTTTTTCGTTCAATCATTATTCTATTTCGGAATGAAAGATGAAATTTAAAAAAGGGTGCAACTTGTTTTTTGTTTAAAAGAATAAAATCAGAATTGGCTGCATTTTGTTTTCCAAATGTATTGTTATGATCAAATATTAGTATTAGAAAATTGGACGACATTTACCGATCGTTTTTTAATCTGTAATATTTATTTGTACGTATTATTGCATTGAAGTAGCCTAATGATTATGAATATGTCGAATATAACATGGAGACATTTGAATTGTTTTTAGCCCTATGCGTCAGTGTTGCCAGCAAAGATGAAGTCGACAATGCTGGCCGTGATCTTCGCAGTAGTGAACGCGCCAGAGAGAAATGCACATTTCATATGGATTACATATACAGAGAGCAGTCTGTTTTCTTTCGTTTTGAAATGTTCTTTTTAGAAGTTAACATTTTAGATATATTTCTCAGGTCTGGTGCCGCTTTCAGAGCAATCACTCCAGATTCCCCAATTATAAAGAATTTATCTATTATCCACTTACAAATAGGCTATAGCACATAATAAAATATTCAATTGATGCAAACCAACAGGAATCCTTGCCTTTTCTGCAGAGGCTTCAATCACTTTTTGGCAGGTAAAATAGGCTACTGCATTATAATGGTTGTATTGGCCCTTCACAGGTATTTTAATAGGCCAAAAGTTAAATACTGGGTGAGTATTTATCAGTATCAGTCAGATTTAACCCTCATGAATATAAGCAGCACATTTGAGGGCAGAAATAACCTTTCAATCAATAAGTAGAGGCCTCAATCACTGAAGGTTGGTTGTAATAATGGTTCTATTGGCCCTTTACAGGTATTTTAATAGGTAAAAAGTAGGCTACTGGGTGAGTGATGTTTATTTGCACGTTGTATCTGCTTGATCCACATTCGTAAAAAGAATGGGCGATACACCTTTAACACGCGGCGCGCGCTCCCGCGGCCGGCCATAGGACCATCACTTTTCGGCTCTGAGTCATTTCAAATACAATAAACGTACAAATAAATTTTACAGATTAAATAACGACTGGAAATGTCGTCCAATTTTCTAATACTATTATTTGATGACAACAATACATTTGGAAAACAAAATGCAGCCATTTCTGATTTTTTCTGTTAAACAAAAAACCAAGTTGCTTTTTTAAACGTCATCTTTCATTCCGAAATAGAATAATGAAAGAACGAAAAGGTACACGGACCATCACTGTAAAGCTGCTTGAAATTTTCAAAGCACTGTAGAAATAAAGCTGGCTTGACTAGACTGCTATCATACCTCTATTATTTATTAATATTTTGAATTAGCTTTTATTTTATTTTTCAGTTTTAATTTTAGCTTAAAGGATTAGTTCACTTCAGAACCAAAATTTCCTGATAAATCACTTGTTGCGCCACACGTTATGTAATCAGGGTGAAAGGTCGCGCGGGTCAGAAGGGCGAAAAGCATCTAATTTCTAAATTTCATCCGACATGTTGTTTTTTTGGTAAATGGCATTTGACTCAGTCTTCGCACGTTGGCTTTGTAAACACTGGGTCTGTTCTTACACCTACGTCACACTTGACCTTTCACCCTGGTGACGTAATATGTGTCGCATCACAGCTCGTGCAAGACCAGCATTAGTGGTTAAAAGTATAGAAATGTGTATTTTGTTATAAATGTCCGCTGGTTTGTCTAGATCAGATTCCTCGACTCGATCGTGTCGAGACTTTTAAGCTGCACTGAAACTCACATCTGGACCTTCGACCCGTTGGACCCCATTGAAGACACTATATGGAGAACAATCCTGGAGTGCATAGGCGGCGCTAGGGAGGGGCTAGCAGGTGCTTCAGCACCCCCAAGAAAGACCAAAGCACCCCAATAGCACCCCCAACCCCAAAAATAATATCTGGAAGCAATTATATTTTGGCTGTACGGAAAACAGTTTACTAATAAAAATTAATGTTTTTGTATATTCTAATTAATAAATGCTAAAATAATTTAAGACAAACATTTTACTCATTACACATAGGCTAGACGTCAGGTCACGTAAATTGCAATGTATTAGAATTATTTAGAAAGATGGAGCGTTTCCTTCTGCCAAGTAAGCAAACTCGTAATTCTAATTTAGTTTGTGAAAATGAGTAGCCTACATAAATTTACCTCAGCCCGAGGTTGACAAAGTTTCAGAATCGGATTTTAACTGTACGGAGTCTGACTCATGAGATCAGTCTGGACAAGGAGTCCGTTAATGCGTTTGCCTCAGATGCAGAAATGGCAAAAGTTACAAGGCGTTTCAAATGCACCTCCTTTGCGTAGGTCTCTTTAAATGCTGTAATATCCTAATATAATATAATATAAAATCACTGAAAAACATGCACATGCTCTGATTATAATCATATAGCCTATAGATCATTTTAGATGATGTTTTGTATGCTTTATTTTAGCAGCTAGCAAATTATTTATGCTATCTGTGAAAGTTGGGGGGAAAGTTGTCTTTTGCGGCTCGCGCTTCAATCTATCGCCGTAGCGATTGCATGTGTAGGCCTACAGGCCGCCGGATAGTGTTGCTAAGAACTAGCCATGTATAAATATCAGACCGGCCCTCGTGGCCTCGAAACACTCGCGGCTCACCGGTAAAAGCCCCTGGATTGCCACGACCGGCGGCCACAGTATCACTTGTGCTCGCGCATGTCTCATAAAGCTGCCGCTTCTTTGTTGCGTGCGTGAGGAGAAACACAGACCACAGGGAGGGATTGGAAGCGTGCAACCGATACGTCTCTCACAAATCTGAAATGCGGTTATTCATAAAAGTATCAATTCTGATAAATTTAGGTATCGTTAGGTTTTTAATTTCCGAGTATCGTGATACTTTTGAAGTAGGCTTATCGGTGCACCATGCAACACTAATATATATATATATATATATATATATATATATATATATATATATATAATTGCGCAGCTCCGCCTGTAAATGATCTAGCACCCACTCAGCACCTGCGTTAAAAATTTTCTGGCGCCGCCCCTGCTGGAGTGTGTTCCTCAAAAACCTTAATGTCTTTTCCACTGAAGAAAGAAAGACATGAACATCTTGGATAAATCAAGATGTTCATCGTGGGGAGAGTAAATTATACGAATAATTAATTCTGAAGTGAACTAATCCTTCAAGTTTTAGCAATTTTGTTTTGTGCTAACTTTTTCCAAAGTATTTATTTATTTTTCTGTTTTAGTTTTGCAATTTTTTAGTACTTCTACTTAACTCATTTTCTTCAGTCTTTTCTTCCCTGTTGTGACGTATATCCGAGTGAAACGCTTCTGGAACAAGAACAAATGTGGGCGGGGCTTGATTGTGTCTGTGGGGAACTGATTAGATAGTTGTGGTCTGCTATTGGCTGATCTCATGTGAGTGACAGGTTGCCCCGTCCTCGTCATAAAAAGAAGAGATGAGGGAAAGTTATTCTGATTCAAGATTATGAGACTCAAGACACATGAATTTAAAACAATGAAGTGAACGGATGAATCATTTATAATCACTGCAATATTCCATAAAAAATACTAATTTTCCATTTTGAGTTCAGTTTTTCATCTAATATTTGTTTTATGTCAGCTTAGTTTTAGTTAACAATAACAACACTGATGTCCAAAGTTACTCCTTGTCCAAAGTGTATTTGTCATGACAACTTGACATTTCTCAGACAACACAACCTGTCATAAACATGCCATAGCAAGTTAATTATCAAACCACTTTGGTTAACATTACATTAAACTGTCAGGTGGTTTGTTTTGACATTGGCTGTCATGAAACCAACATTTTAATGACAAATTCAATGTGTACCACTGTAGTTGAGGTCACAAAAAATATTCATGACACATTTATAATGCCTCATGAGAGCCAATGTCAAAACCAACCACATGAAAGTTTAATGTAATGTCAACCAATAAAGCTAGGTGGATTCTTAAAGGGGAAATGAAGCGGTGAATCAAGTTTACATGATTTACAAGATGGATTTCCAATATAATCAACAATTATATAAGAAACATTACAAATGTAAACATTTAGAAAAAAAAAAGAAAAAAAACTTTGTATCTTTCGCCGCCAGGGCGCCGCCATTGTGCAGGTGACGTCACGGGGTTGGTTGGCTCAAGTTTAACAGGCTCTGGGCGTTGAAAATCACGACATCAAACTGTGTTTACACCAGTGTTTTGACCGCGAACGACTAATGTTAGGTACAGATATTAGACAAAAAGACGACGTCTCATGTTATATGTTGACAAACTGCACATAGAAACATTGTTCGCGATGTCTGCCGTCAGATATTCCCGTCTCGTCAATAACATGTAAGTTACGTTGCTGTGTAGAACAGCCGGTGGTGGTTTGGGGCGAAGAGCGGGTTTGCAACGCTAACTTACCAGGTGTCAGTGTGGCTGTTGTCCTGCGATGCCCTCCGTTATGGAGCGAAGTATGTGCCTAAACCTCACACACAAACAAAACGTGTTTTACTCACACCCAATGATTCACAAACAAACTCAGTGTGGTTTGTAAATACAAAACATCACTCACAAACTAATGCATATTGTTCTGCAAATAAAAAACGTACCTATCAAACAAATACAGTATGTTTTACATATACATAGAAACGTATTTCTTCAATGACCAAAATATCCTGCAAGTACAAACTAAAATCTTTAAAAGTACAAAACAAAATTCTACAAGTACAAAACAAAATTCGACAAGTACAAAACAAAATTCTACAAGTACAAAGCAAAATTCTACAAGTACAAAACAAAATTCTACAAGTACAAAACAAAATTCTACAAGTACAAAACAGAATTCTACAACTACAAAACAGAATTCTACAAGTACGAAAAACTGTCACGTGACTTTTGGCACTATTTTTCCGCGTCCAGGCAGAATCAGATTTTCTCACAAATACAGTGGAACAACTTGCTCTTCTAGAACAGTAGATGGCGCTAAGATAAGGGATTAATTTGCTCGCCTTTGCCCATGGGAAAATGAGCGGTGAACAGGTGTGTTTCTGTCTAACTTTATCTATAATTAACCTTATTGAGGTTTTGGAAAATGTTTATTATATAGACAGAAATCCACATTAGCACTTAGTAGTAACGTACTCCACTCTAGGATAAGGGAATCTATAAGCTGAAAGCTGCCATCATGTTGCTTTTACTTTTTGTAAAAATGTTTCATTTACTGAATGACTCTATTTCTTTCGTTCTCCGTAAATTAATGAGAATTAATTTCATTTAATTGAAAGGGTCCCACTTATTCATTAATTTAGTTGGAATTCAGTCAGCGTAACTGTTAATGTAATAAAATAATGAATGAACAAAACAATATAGGCCTACAGTTGTTTCTTCCTTGTGATGTATTGTCCAAATTATTATTTTGGACAGACAAATGAAACCCTCCTTTCAATTAAATTAAATGGTCTCATTAATGTATGGAGAACGAAAGTAATAGATTCGTTCAGTGAACATAATCACTAATTTAGTCATTTCACGCGCGTCTTATGTAGATTATTAATATTATTTTTTAAAGCAACATATGACATAGATTTCAGCCTAGATTCCCCTAGAGAGAGTGAAGTGCTAATAGCGGTAATATGGATTTTTGTCAAGAAATAATTAACATTTTGCAAAAGAAAACCTCAATAAGGTTAATTATATAAAGTAATACAAAAACACACCGTTCACCGCTCACTTTCCTCAGCTGTAGTAGGCAGTGTTGGGAAAACGTATTTCGTTACAGAATAAATGCCCCAAAATGTCATTTGTAACGTATTCCATTACATTAGCTACTCAATCTGAGGGATTACATCCGCATTGAATTGCCTTTTAGAAGTGTAAGAATTGTGGCCATCTAATTCTGTTTACTAAACTGGGCTATTCGGGTGGGTGCGGTGATGTGGTGGTGACGTGTGTGTGTAACATGTAGGGTGGCACTGCCAATAAAGCACCTTAAAGCTGTCACAAAGAACCGGCAAAAGATTATGAATAGGCTATGTAAAATATAGCAAGAAGATATTTTAATTGTTTATTAATAAACAAGTGTATCTTTGTCAGTGTGTCGGCTGAAAACATTAAGTTGACAATGCTGACTCGCGATCTTCGCCGTGAACGCACCAGGATTAATAATCTAGCCTACAAGACGTGTGTGAAATGACTAAAGTAGTGATTATGTATACACTGAACGAATCTATTACTTTCGTTTCGTTCTTAATAATGAAAACATTTAATTTAATTGAAAGGAGGGTTTCATTTGTCTGTCCAAAATAATAATTTGGACAATACATCACAGGGAAGAAACAACTGTATATTGTTTGATTTGTTCATTCATTATTTTATTACATTAACAGTTACGCTGACTGAATTCCAACAAAATTAATGAATAAGTGGGACCCTTTCAATTAAATGAAATTAATTCTCATTAATTTATGGAGAACGAAAGAAATAGAGTCATTCAGTAAATTAAACATTTTTACAAAAAGTAAAAGCAACATGATGGCAGCTTTCAGCTTATAGATTCCCTTATCCTAGAGTGGAGTACGTTACTACTAAGTGCTAATGTGGATTTCTGTCTATATAATAAACATTTTCCAAAACCTCAATAAGGTTAATTATAGATAAAGTTAGACAGAAACACACCTGTTCACCGCTCATTTTCCCATGGGCAAAGGCAAGCAAATTGATCCCTTATCTTAGCGCCATCTACTGTTCTAGAAGAGGAAGTTGTTCCACTGTATTTGTGAGAAAATCTGATTCTGCCTGGACGCGGAAAAATAGTGCCAAAAGTCACGTGACAGTTTTTCGTACTTGTAGAATTCTGTTTTGTACTTGTAGAATTTTGTTTTGTACTTGTAGAATTTTGCTTTGTACTTGTAGAATTTTGTTTTGTACTTGTCGAATTTTGTTTTGTACTTGTAGAATTTTGTTTTGTACTTTTAAAGATTTTAGTTTGTACTTGCAGGATATTTTGGTCATTGAAGAAATACGTTTCTATGTATATGTAAAACATACTGTATTTGTTTGATAGGTACGTTTTTTATTTGCAGAACAATATGCATTAGTTTGTGAGTGATGTTTTGTATTTACAAACCACACTGAGTTTGTTTGTGAATCATTGGGTGTGAGTAAAACACGTTTTGTTTGTGTGTGAGGTTTAGGCACATACTTCGCTCCATACTCCGTGTCAGAGTCCATCTGTTGTTAAGAGGTTGATCTTGAGCATGTGTTGCATGGTCAATTCTGCATCACCGGCGCGCACGTTTACCATGCTGTGCCGGGAGTTAGACGTGTGGAAGCGGCGATGCTTTCCCTGAAGGATGTCAGAGCGGAGACACTTTTTCCTAGTATATGTAGGCTGTAGCTAACGTTACTAGCACTACCAGTGCGAAAATATGGACGTTTCATTTCCCCTTTAACAAATACGTGCTAACTTACATGTTATTGACGAGACGGGAATATCTGACGGCAGACATCGCGAACAATGTTTCTATGTGCAGTTTGTCAACATATAACATGAGACGCCGTCTTTTTGTCGAATAGCTGTACCTAACATTAGACGTTCGCGGTCAAAACACAACGATTTTCAACGCCCAGAGCCTGTTAAACTTGAGCCAACCAACCCCGTGACGTCACCTGCACAATGGCGGCGCCCTGGCGGCGAAAGATACAACGTTTTTTCTTTTTTTCTTCTAAATGTTTACATTTGTAATGTTCCTTATATAATTGTTGATTATATCGGAAATCCATCTTGTAAATCATGTAAACTTGATTCACTGCTTCATTTCCCCTTTAAGTTTGATAATTCATCTACTATGTCATATTTATAACAAGTTGTGTTGTCTTAGTAATTGTCAAGTTGTCATGACAAAGACACTGAAAGGTTATGATGTATTGGTTTATGTCAAGGTGTCATTGTCAAGATATCTCAAACAATGTCATATTTGCATTCAAAATGTCATAATTGAGGAAATGACACTTAATAACGGTTGTCATAAAAATGCATAAACCTCCTTCATATTCATGACATTTGTTATGTCAGTCTTATGCTCACCCCTTCAAGTAAAGTGTTCCCAAATGTTGCTCTTTTGGAGTGGCGCGGCACTGGAATCAGATCTGTGGAACAACACTCGATCTCTACACTCATTAACACACTGCGCTCTTCCCTTCATCCTCACTGGTCATCCAGCGGTGGCAATCACACAAAGCTTCTGGACTCAGCGTATTCTTAGAAACCATAAATGGTTGCCAGGGACAACAGCTCGAGGCCGAGAAGACGGCTCGCTCGGATCAAAACAGCCTCAGAGGGCCTCTCAACGTGTCTATTATACCGCCGCTCAACGCTGCTCTTTCATTGATTGGCTAATAGTTTTCCTTGATGTGGCCGTTTGACACTTTGATCAAACAGAGAGAAAAGAAACAGGAAATGGGGAAACTGGACTTGGAAATGTTAGGAAATGCTCATATGACCATCATATTATATTATATTATATTATATTAATTTAAAAGTTTGGAGTCAGTAATGTTCTTTTCTAAGAAATTAATACATATATTCAGGAAGGACGCTATAAATTGATCAAAAGTGACAGAATATACATTTATAATGTTGTATAAATAAATGCTGTTCTTATGAACTTTCTATTCATCAAAGAATCCTTCCTTTCCAAGAGAAATATAAAATATATCACAGTTTCCACACAAATATGAGAGTTTTCAACACTGATAATAATCATAAATGTTTGTTGATCATCAGATCCTCATATTAGAGTGATTTGTGAAGGATCATGTGACACTGAAGACTGGAGTAATGATGATAAATTCAGCTTTGATCACAGGAATAAATTACACTTTACTATATATTCACATAGAAAACAGATGATTTGCATTCTAATAATATTACACAATTTAACTATCTTTTTGATCAAATATATGCAGCGTTGGTGAGCAGAAGAGACTCTTTAAAAGCATTAAATCTTACTGACCCCTTTTGAACGGTAGCGCAAATTAACTCGGTTTTACTATTCAGCCTTTTTAAGTTTATAATATATGCAGCTCACTGTAATTAGTAAATTGCACTAAAGGAAGTTTTTGTGACTTTTAAACAAGAATAAACATAAATAATTCATGATGGTTTTTGGATTAATGCATATGAAATCTGTCAAAACCAGAGCAATGTGACATGTGCCATATTTTAAACTTAATGTACATATTTTTTTTCCTCCATAGATTTGACTATCAAGAGCTGCTCCACAACTCCACCTTCTGTCTGGTTCCCCGCGGGCGACGCTTGGGCTCGTTCCGGTTCCTCGAGTCTCTGCAGGTGAAACATTTATAAACTGAAGTTGAACGCTTCACTTTATAATCCTTCATTCATCAATTATAGTCCTTCATTCATAAGTGACTGTGCCGGAAGTAATGCAGGACTTATGCGTAGATCTACATTATCAGCTACTACTATTAACTAATGAATCAAGCTCAACTAATCAGTAATATCACATTTAGGAGATAGTTAATTATGAATAATTATGATGGTTAATTATCTATAATTACTTCATGAAATTAGCCTCATTCATAACTATTAACTAACTGACAAATTATAAAAAGCATTATGGTGTGTGTGAGATGAATGATCAGTCATGTTTACTCTGTATATAGTCATCATCACTAGTAGTGAGTAATTAGTGATGCATTTTATGACCATGTTCTG
The DNA here is from genome assembly GCF_988280905.1 of Pimephales promelas. Classification (NCBI taxonomy): domain Eukaryota; kingdom Metazoa; phylum Chordata; class Actinopteri; order Cypriniformes; family Leuciscidae; genus Pimephales; species Pimephales promelas. The sequence goes on along the minus strand of NC_142786.1, from coordinate 18,171,842 downwards.
AGTAAAAAAAGACAATCTTCAATGATCTAGACCAAAGGATGTTTTTCACTTTAAAATAAATGTCTAGATCGCTAGTAGTTCTAGGCAACACTTGAATAATAGAGATTAGTGTGTAAAAAAAGGCAATTGCTAACGTCTCAGACATGTTAAAGGGTTAGTTCACCCAAAAATGCAAATTAAGTCATTAATTACTCACCCCCATGTTGTACCAACCCCGTAAGACCTTCGTTCATCTTCGGAACACAAATAAAGATATTTTTGATTGAATTTGAGAGCTGGATCAGTCCTACATAGACTGCCTAAGGGACTGGCTCTTGACGGCCCATAAAGTCATTAAAGAAAAGGTTTAAATATTCCATGTGCCTACAGCGGCTCAATTATAAGTTTATCAAGCGACGAGACTACTTTTTGTGCGAAAAAACATAAATAATGACTTTATTCGACTATTCAATTACTTCCTTATGGGCGCATGCGTGAGAACTGAGACGAGGACGTTCTCCTTCGACTACTTCTTGTTACCGGCTGTTCCGCTTAGGAGTTTTACCGCCACCTACCGTATAAAAAGATGATCCATATATAAGGCGTTCCAGATTATAAGGAACACTGTCGTTTTTTGAGAAGATTAAAGGCTTTTAAGTGCACCTTATAGTGCGGAAAATACGCTAATTGAAAAGCGTACAGCGCGCATCTTCCTCTGCTTGTAAACAGAAAGTTTTGCGCTTCCAGCTATATCAGCACATCATCTTATACGGTAGGTGGCGGTAAAACTCCTAAGCGGCGAGCAGCCGGTAACAAAAAGTAGTAGAAGGAGACCGTCCTCGTCTCAGTTCTCGCGCATGCGCCCATAAGGAAGTAATAGTATAGTCGAATAAAGCCGTTATTTATGTTTTTTTTGCACAAAAAGTAGTCTCGTCGCTTGATAAACTTATAATTGAGCCGCTGTAGGCACATGGAATATTTAAACCTTTTCTTTAATGACTTTATGGGCCGTCAAGAGCCAGTCCCTTAGGCAGTCTATCTAGGACTGATCGAGCTCTCAGATTCAATCAAAAATATCTTTATTTGTGTTCCGAAGATGAACGAAGGTCTTACGGGGTTGGTACAGCATGGGGGTGAGTAATTAATGACTTATTTTTCATTTTTGGGTGAACTAACCCTTTAAGTAATTATTGATTATCTAATCTTAGTGCTATTCGATATTCCTTACTTATCAGTTAAGCTTGTTTCTAGATTAGTTAATAGTAGTAGCTGGTAATGTACAGTAATGTACAGTTACTTATTAATGAAGGACCATTATTATTAAGTGTTGTTACCCACAATCCCATTAGAGATGCGAGGAAGGTCTGGTGGATTATGAAAACAGTCAGGTCTCTGAGTCTCCCGGGTAAACAGCACATTAGCCGACAAGTGGAAAACCTTCCCAGGAGTGTGTGTTCTTGTATATTGCTGGACGTCTTGCTGTGTGTGTGTGTGTGTGTGTGTGTGTGTGTGTGTGTGTGTGTGTGTGTGTGTGTGTGTGTGTGTGTGTGTGTGGAGAAAGGGCCGGAAGCTCTCGCTGAATGCATGAATCCGCACAACGCTGGGTTTGGCAACACACTGATTCCCCCGCATTTACTCCACATAAGCCCCAGTCGGAGTCCCACAGATCTCTTTTCTTTGGAGGACGCCAAGGCCATAGAAAACTGGCAATTACAAGCCATGTGGAAAGTTCTAGAACAGACAGAGGTTCTCAAACACTTCAGGCCAAGAAGCTACTAACAGGCACTCGCAGAGAAGCGGTCATTGAGTGGCACCTTCGCACTTTGGTACCGAAAGAGTGCATACTGGGACCTTAAAGGCACAATATGTAAGAGTTTTGTATTAAAACATCAAAACTTACTTATATAAAAACTAGAGGTGTAACGATTCATCTACTACATCGATGTATCGATTTATATTCAAATGATCCAACTACATCGATCTGTGCTCTGCTAGTCAATCTCAAAAGATCTGCATATATCGATCTAAAATCGTTTCAAAAGTTAATTAATCAATTGTATCGATACTAGGAAATAACGCATTGAATTTAAGCACGTCAGACTTTATACGGCTGTTTTTTTTTTCTTTGAACTTTAGTTTTAATGACACAGTCGTTAAACGTTACTCGATATCTGTGACGTTATCACCACGCACCAGCAGCAGCGCAAAGATAATATACATAGCATGGCGAATGACAAGGAGAAGCCGACGAGCGAGAAATGATCAGTGTGTGAAAACACATTGGCTTTTGTAAAGACGGAGATGTTCTAAATGAGTCGCACGCTGTTTGTAGGACATGTAAATGTCAATAACGGGAATCTAGGACACTTCACCTGCACTGCAGTGTTTATTTCGTTGACGAAGATGATGATGAAAATTATTCGCCAACAACATTTTTTCACAGATGAAAACGAGACGATAACTAAATAAAACCTAGTTTTGAATTACAAAAACTATGATGAAAATCTATTGAGATTTTCGTCAACAAATAAACTCTGGATGAAAATGTTAGATAGTGTCAATCTGAGAAGCGATCCAGGCAGAACTGTCCTGCGTGTGTGGTAACTTAGATGCGCACATACTGTAACGTGCTTATCTACCCAGCGGTCTCATAAAACGTTAAAATATGTCAACGTCTGGGAGAATGAGTAGTAGAGTATGAATATACTGTAGATCTGAATAAGAGTGACGATGCAAAAAAGGATTTCTGTGGATTTCGACCCAAACGTCCAATCATGCACATAGACATCTATACATCGCGTGAGTAATGAATTGAGTTCTCTTTCGTGTCTGAATAGACAAATACACACAACATTATGTCTAAATGTCCGTTTGGAGAGTATTCATGTAAACTATGTCGGTTATGTCTTAATTAAACAGTTGTGAGTGTATCGGATGTGCTTGGACATGATGTGACAGTGGCAATAAACCTAATGCGGTCTGTGTCCTGTGTGACGAAAGAAAAAGAGAAAAGCATTCACTGTTTGTTAATAGCTTTAATAAGGATTAATTATATTTAATTCATACAAATAAATTTGTCTACTTGAAAGAATAAAATAATGATGTATGCAAGTATTTATAAAGAATGCATATATCATTCATTGAAAAGAAGACTGTAGGAAAAGTGGTTTTATTTAATTCTTAGCTATTTTTCAAGTCACAGTTGTTAAATCTGTATCTGTTCTAAAAATCATTAATATTAATAGGTTCATAGATGTTTTTTCTGGGAATATAAACCAGGTCTAAACCAGGTCCAGGTTCTAAATTAACCAGGTTAATAATATTAATAACCTAATAATAAATAAATAATTTCAGGTATTTATTTCAGTCACATTGGTTGAATTTTTGGCTAAAAAGTTACTGAATCGATTTCAAGTCACTGAATCGTTTCGGATCGTATCGTTCTAAATTAACCAATATCGTCCTTGAATCGTATCGACAACCACAAATCGTGATACGAATCGAATCGTTGTTAAAACGAATCGTTACACCCCTAATAAAAACTTAAATATACATAACTTAATGTAATTTAATATCTATATTTTTATATTGAAATATTTATAATGTTTATATTTGTATAGTTAAATATCTGTTTTTCAGTTTAAATAATCTGCTTTTTATTACAAGTGATGAGAATGATCATCTCATGTTTAAATAAATGTTATAATGGTTCTTTACGTTACTTAAAGGTACAATATGTAAGAATTTTGTATCAAAATATACCAAAAAAACACTTGCACAGTGTTAAACATTTCTTTCAATTGTGTACTTCCATTATCCTAAATGTTTCCAAGAATTTGGCAATTCAGAGAAATTCACAATTTTAAACACACTCAATTGCAGTTTAGTGTGATAGTGTAGAGCAAGTGAACGTTTCCTCATGTTTAATTCGTCTAATAATCTGACCAGTGCGAGTAATCCAGCACTTGCATGTAGTTCTGTAAAATTAAATGTCCTTATTCCTTTATATCCGCGGGACTTGTGTGTGGCACTGATATCCGTCTCTCATTAGCAATCGCGACCCGCTTCACACTAGTCACGTTAAAAAACATCAATGTATTCACTCATCCATAAACATCATTAGATCAATCGGCATGACAGCAAGTCTCATCCTTCCGCTTATCACTGCGTCATCAACCTACGCCTCTGTAATTATAAGAGGTCAGCGACCCCTAGTGGCCAAAAACAATGACATTGTACATTTAAAGGTACATATTAGTACCTAAATTAAACAAAAGTGTTCCTTTTGATAAGATACCCCACCAGTGACAGCTCATGTGTCTTTTTATCCGAGAGTGGGGGATAAAAATGGGATTTCGGATCAAAATGCTAAATCTAATCACAATGTTCTCTTTAGTTTCTTCAGCAGGAAATGGGCATTTCTATTCTAAAGCACAGAGAATGTGTGAGTGACATGATGCCATATTTTAACCAATATTCATATTCCTGTAATTAAGATTAATTCTCATTAATTTCACGATTTTAAATTCTAAAGGATTGAGTATCTAAAAACACAATTAGAACGGATTTCAATACAAACTCCAAATTCAAAACAATGAATTTTCAAAACATTTATTTAAAATAAATTACTTTGGAATTCTGTCTAGTCTGTCTGGAAGAGCTTGGTGAGCTATTGATAATAAAATAAAATAAAATGAAATAAATGCAAATAAGTTACATTTAATATAAAACATTATCAAATTGGACACCAATAAATATAGCTCATTATTCTAACTATAGGCTATTTATGGTTCTGATATGTGGCAATTAAAATAAAATTAAACTTTTTTAACAGGGATTTTTCCCTGTTAAGGGTATAAATTAGATCCATAAATGTATGTTTTTATAGTTCTCAGAATAAACACTGCATAATATACCATAGTTAATTTTCCTACATTGGCCTTTTGGGGGTTTCCAAACAATGTGGCAATTAAAATAAAATAAATAATAATAAAATACTAATTAAATTTAATTAAATTGTAATTATTGTAAATTTAAATTGTAAAGTGTCTAAATATTATAATGTATTTAACAATGTAATTGTTGTGACTATTTAAAATGATACATTTTTTGTCTTTTGCATAAATAAAAACTACAAAAAAAATAGAATTGAACTTTAAAATTAAGACAAACAGAATAAAAAAAATATTATGCTGTCATGCGCGGTTTCTAATTTGAACGTGGCTCATCCAACCGGTTTAATAAATGTATATGGGTCACAAATACACACAAGTTTAAATAAGATATCTCTGTAAACTCCCACAGCCACATGTCTCGAGTCTCACACCGTCTGTGTGTGTGTGTGTGTGTGAGAAAGTGTGTGTGTGAGTGTGAAAGTGTGTGTGCGTGAGTGTGTGAGTGTGTGTGTGTGTGTGTGTGTGTGTGTGTGTGTGTGTGTGTGTGTGTAAGAGAGAGAGTGTGTGAAAGTGAGAGAGTGCGAGTATGTATGCGAGTGAGTGAGTGAGTTAGTAAGTTCCTCGACACACTCCTCGCAGAGAGAGAGAGAGAGAGAGAGAGAGAGACTTTGGCACACACAGGTCTCAGTGCTGGTCATGAAATACCGGCTCCTGATCTCGGAGTGTTTAGAGGAACACCTGGAGCGCTTCGCTGTGTTTAGGATGAAAACGTGGCTTCACACTCCTGTTTGATCTCGGCCCGTTCTTAGGATTGCACTCTCTTGTGATTTAATTAAAAAGACCAGAATACCAGCAGAACGATGGAAAAGGCAAACAAGGAGTCTGGGAGGAAAAGTAGAGCAACATCAAGATGGAATAGTAAACAGGAGGGATGGAGAGCAACTGCACTTCAATAAATCATGGACTCCTGCGTGTGTCTCTGCTGTTCTGGCGGGGTAATTAACACATGTGTGATTAGAGTGCTGTGTGATAACAGTCACGAACTGGCCCCTCCGAGACTCCGTACACACACAGACCGCCGCATCACATGCTACATATTCGATCTCATAACCTTGCCTAAAGGGGAAACTCTGATGCGCTATATCTCAGTGCATTTGGGGTGAACTTGGACTGTGTGTGCATGTGTGTGCATTTCAGCAGATGACTTGTTTGTACTGAGGCTAATTATAGTCTACGCCCCGCTCTGTCCTCATAGGCCGCTTGTATCCCAGTGTTACTCAGTAACGGATGGGAATTACCGTTCTCTGATGTCATCCAGTGGAACCAGGCCGTCGTCGAGGGCGACGAGAGACTGTTGCTACAGGTAACAGCCCTTCCCACTCTCTCTCCTGAAGAGGGAACATAAGGATGGAAAAATGTGCCAATTAAAACATATGATGATGATGTTCTGATTCTGTGACTTTCACTATTTTATCATAGTTTAATTAGTCTTGCTGCTGCTTATTCATTTTGGAAACTCTTCCTCAGTTATGTCTCACGAACTAACAATTACATTCCTTACGTTACAAAAGATTTGATTTTGAAACAAGATCTTGAAAAAAAAAATCATGGTTTCCATGACAATTTTAAGCAGCACAACTCATAATAATGATAATAATATATAATAAATGTTTGTTGATCATCATCCTCATATTAGAGTGATTTGTGAAGGATCATACTGAAGACTGGAGTAATGACAATAAATTCAGCTTTGATCACAGGAATAAATTACACTTTACTATACAGTATATTCACATAGAAAACAGATGATTTACACTGGAGTAATATTACACTGTTTTATATTTTAAAAATGCAGTTTTATTGGGCATGGGAGACTATTTTGAAAAACTATTTAAAAAACGTTTTAAAGATTAATAATGCTATTTTTAATTGTTTGGCTTTGTGTTAGATATTGCATTAATGTTAACTAACTATTGTTATATACAGTGGTTAAAGTGGGATTTGTCAGGTGGGGGAACCCTCAAATTTTGTGTAGGCGACTAGGCGCAACAGAGAAAAATGACTCACCGTGGGACAACATATTGAGTATCGTGGTATAGCAATACTTTTTGGGTGTCGCTGTGGCACCAAGTAGCCTGTCACTTATTTACTTGATATTTTAATGGTAATATTTTGGCCCATCTACACTGATTGACAATACTATGTTAAAATTGCTTAACACTGGGACAAAAAGTGGGGTTCGGGGCCTCCCCCGAGAAAATTTTGATTTCTGTGTCTGAGCAAATTATGTGCAATTTAAGACTTTTGAAAGCCAAAAAAATGGATAATAAATAGCTTTAAAACCATGTCAGTGGGCTTTCAATTATTTTGTCAATAGCCCACCAGCTCTCTCCTCATCTACACTTTCTTTTTCTCAGTCTCCTTATCCTGCCCCATTTCTTCCGCCTCCTAAACCCCCTGAACTTTGACTGATAGTCTTTCATTTTCGTCTGTGTCAGTGAAGTAAATAGGCTTAACTGATAATTATAGTATGTTTTATGAATCATTATCTTAAACAAGTTAATTTACTCAAGGCCACCAGGTCATTATTGCCACCTTCTACAAGCTTTGGAATTTAAAAAGTAATTTTAAATAATGCAAATTATTTGCTACGTTTAACGCAGTTGGTGGGATTGGCAGACGTTCCCTCATCATGCGCTATGCAAACGCGTCAAAGCATTCTCAGGTATAAATATGCAGCATTAAATGCACGCAGGTGAATTTTGAATATTAATGAACGAATATCAATGGTTTGTTAAAACTAATCCTGCTATTGATCTCTTTGTAAGACCTAGAACAGTGGCTATAGGGAAAACAAATGTCAGGCGAAATATTTCGGACCTAAAACTAACTTTACCGCGCTCAACCACCTCGAGTGCATTTCAACCATTTATGGGCTATATGCACGCACAAGTTCCGCATTTGACGTAAGGATGCTCGTCCATTTCCGGTTGTGTAGATTAAAGCGGAGGAAAACCGGAGAAAACGGGATTATGGCAGAGTCTTCAATATTTACTGTCCTCCCGTCTTTGAAAAGAAACGTAGGGCCTACATACAGTACGTTTAGATGTAATTTTATATATAGTTATGTTTATTTAATATAATTTTAAAAAGAAGCATAAACACAACGAGGGGTGTCTGTTTTATCTGTTTTTGTGACTAACGTTTCATTAGTATAACCATGGAGTATAAAATTCAATATAAATTCTCGGTATTGCATTGGACTCTATGATCGGCGGAAGTTATCGAGCATCCTTAATCCTTCACCGGAAATAACGCCGTGCATAGAGCCCATAAAGCCTTGTGTATAACTCAGTCCCTCCAGAAAAACGCGATTATGCGATCGCTGAATTCAATGCAAAATCAGCCAAAGTCCGCATATTTATGCGGTGGCCGCATTTTTTTCAAATACGCCGCACTTTCGCCGCATAAATTGCCGATTTCCGTGCAAAATATGCGGGGTTTGCATAATTTCATAATCCTCGCTGCAAAAAAAGTTTCGTTGCAAAAAAGTCACATGTATCTTAGCAGAAAGTTGAAAAATGTTGCGTTTGCTTCACACAAGAGCAGCCATTTCCCCCTGTTTCCATGGGAACGTTATGAAGTGACGCAATTACGCGACGCCAGACAGACTCACGGAGGCGATTGACATCTCACAAATCGAACTCTTATAACTGTCTGTCACACGTTCTACCGTCACATCGTTACTTAATAAACAACATAAAGAAGTGTAGCATCAAACAGAAATTACCCGCACACATGGGGTGTTCAAGGCGCACATATAACACTGCAGAGAGTTCAACAGGGAGCGCGCAGCTCTTAAAGGGGCCACACCTTATTTACACTCGTTACAGTCTGAAATAAAACAAGATGAGAAATTAAACATTCCCAGCACTTTCTATGATGTAGTATGCTTGCTTATCAAAGGAAGTAATAAGAAATGACTCTTACATTAGCCTAGTGAGAACAGGATGTTGGGGGAATCATTTTTTCTGTTTCTCTTTTTCATCAAACCGCAATTTTTGCAAGTTCCCTCAATTTTTGCAAATTCCTGCAATTTCATTGCATAAATATCCCGCATATTCCATTGCATTTTAAAAGAAAACGGGCCGCGTAATCAATCAATTTTTCCCCGGAACAATCACAAAAAAACTCCGCGTTTTTCTGGAAGGACTGAAAACTATTATGGTAAATATTATATATAAATCGCAAATTTTTTCACAAATTTTTGGAAATTACCACCACAAAATCAGTCATTTTGATCGCAAAAATCACAAAAAAAATCGTGAAATCCTGGAGGGACTGATAACTCGACGCGTCCGCACGAGGCTCCGCGCGCACCTCTCCAAACGGACGAGGCGTTTATACTTTACCTAGTTTATACTTTATAACATTTGTATTCACAAGATTTGTACAAATTGCTGCACAATTGTGATATAAAACATTTGTTTCACAAGATTTGTACAAATTGCTGCACATTCATTTAATTCTCAATTTTGACACGCAAGTTAAGGCATTTGGATGAGGATTAGATAGTAAATTCTTTATCAAGTTCAAGGATAATTGTGCATGCATGTGCAATCATTTTCAGATTAAATTCATCCCATACCAAAACACAGTCGTCGTGTAAATGAACGGCCAAAACGCAAATAAAGTCTTCCGGTTTTAGTAGAAACGGTGTGCAACCGACTTTAAACGTGTGTGTCTGAGAGAGTGTGTTTGTGGAGGAGGTCGACAGGTAAACTCGGCTGAGGTTTTGGACTTACACAATGATCTTCTGGTTCTGTCCGTCAGGTTCCGTCCACGGTGCGGGCGGTGTCCCCTGACCGGGTTCTGGCCCTCAGACAGCGCACACAGATGCTCTGGGACGCATACTTCTCCTCCGTGGATAAGATTGTCCTCACCACACTGGAGGTGAGCTGGGTCAACTGAGGTGTGTGTGTCTGACAGAGAGGATGTCTGCCCGGGGAAATTAAACCAGCACAGGATGCCATACATCATTAGCACATACTTAGTTCCCTGCCCTTAGGTTAATTGGCAAATGAGATGTCAAGTATGCACAGAAGTATGGCGTAACTGCGCCCCCTGCTGGCCAACAGGTGTAAGTGATCATTCTAAAAAAAAAAACGAAATGACTGGGGTGTTTATAAAGGTAATTTCATGATGCCATAATGGGTAAGATTTGTGAAAATATACATAAGATTGCAAGCGTAAATAAAATCTGCATGTGCAAACTGCAAAAGAAGATTTGTGATGGTGTAAAAAAGTGTTTATCCATAACTCATATTCAGCCTAATGGTGCACAGCTTATTAGGCAATCTTGATTTATTGATTTATTTATGTACCATGTATGTGTGAATTAAAAGTACAATTTTTGCAACGAGAACGACGAGCCAAATTAAGATATTGATGTGTTCTGGCCTTTTACAGTCTAACTATGGTTCTGGCAGAGTAAATCGAGAGTCAGCGAGAAGCGCATATGATTGGCTACAGTAGAAGGTGGACACGCCCTCCTCTTCACACGTGCAAAACTTAATGAGAGAATCGTGCCAAAACTGTAAGCGTTGCTCAAATAAAGACAACTACAAATCGGGTTATTTCGGGAACTTTATTCACACTCACTCACTACAAGTCAGAGACATTTGCCGATTTTTTTACACAAAGGTTGATTTTACGCGATCAATCTGTTGTGCAGTTCCTGACTCTGTTGTTTTCAGTTGCAAATAGCTGTTATCAGAGCCCGTCTAACGGAGAGCCTTGGCACTTCCTACTAGCACCATTGTGTGTATCATCCTGGTTGCAGTTCCATTAGAATTCCACTGGAGGTGATCGCGGGCGAGAGCAGAATGAATGGGAGTCTATGGGGCTAAACGGCTAAAAGTGTCTCTTTCACCTGCTTGTCGTTAAATTAACATAGATTTTATTGTTGATTCCGCAAGTTCAATATAGATTATAGGCCAAAAGTCGAATGAACGAGTACTTATGTCCTAGGCTGTAGTTGGCTGGAACACGCTAGCATTCTGCTATTGTGTGACGTCATCACAGTTTTGAACGGATTTTTAGAACAGATAAGTGAACTTAAAAATGCAATTTTCAGCTGAGTGTATTATCTTAGTCCTCCCTTTTGAATGCAACTTTCAAATTACTTGACAAAAAATTACATCCTGAGAAAAGTGGATTTCTGGGGGTGAAACCCCATTGACTCCCATTCATTCTGCACTCGACCGCGAGCGCCCCCGCATGGACAGAGACGTGTAACTGCAGCCAGTCCAGAACCCGGAAGTAACCAGCCAGTGCCAATTCTCTTCAATTAGACATTCTCTGCTGTTATTCACAGTCCTGCGGTGCTTTTGTCCTATTTGTGTGGGGGGAAAAAACATGCCAAAAGTGTAAGCGTGGACAAATGGAAGTCAGGATAATACGGATCATATTTATTTTGTGTAAGCAGCTGCAGTTTCACAATACATGCATTAAACATACGAATAACTGTAAATTGCTGCAAATATTTGTTTTCTTACACTTGAAAGGTGATTTTCACCTTTACAAATCTTTTCCATCATAGGTTTTGATTTTATGTGATTGTTATATTGGTAACACTTTACAAGGTTTGTTATAGTTAACAAACTTATAATGAACTGTAGGCTACGTTAATCTTAGTTAAAGGAGTAGTTCACTTTTAAAAAAACTTTTGCTGATAATTTACTCACCCCCATGTCATCCAAGATGTCCATTCTTCAGTCGAAAAGAATTAAGGTTTTTGATGAAAACATTCCAGGATTTTCTACATATAATGGACTTTAATGGGGTCCAAACAGTTCAAGGTCCAAATGAGAGTTTCAGTGCAGCTTCAAATGGCTTTAAACGACACCAGACGATGAATAAAGCCCCATCCACACTACCACGTTTTCGTTTAAAAACGGAGAATTAAAACGAATAAGATCTCCGTCCACACCAGCGTTTTATCTGCGTATTAGAAATGATCTCCATCCACATTAAAACGGCTGAAAACGCGGATCACGTGACCATTCACCAACACTGGGCATGCACGTGCCGGTGTAAACAGTGAATGACAATCAGGGAAGGATACGTCATGACTGATAACACCCAATCATAGAGCTAAGCGGGAGCCTCTGTGTCATCGTTTATAAACTATGATTATGACAACTTGACATTAAAGGGCATATTGCAGGTTAGAGGACCCAACGAGTCAATGCATATAAAAACAATGTAGGAACTAGATTTTCTTTAAAATATACGTATAAACACGCTACAGAAGCTTCTGCAGTCGTTTTTGTGAGAAAATTTTACTTCCGCGTCTGAAAATGGGCGTGGCGGGCGTGACGCAATGAGCGGGAGAGCCGTCGATTCACACAACAGGAAAACAATGGATCGCATGACATTTCGGACGCTGAGGAAATACTCGTATGACGGATCAAGCCATAAAGTTATGAGCCTGCTATGCTAAAGAGATCAGGGACAGGCCAGGATAATGTCAGACAGAATGGTCAGAGAAAAATTGAGCTGTGATGTGAGGAGAACCAGTGGAGAACAGGACAGGTGCCTTTTAGGTGAGAGACGTGCTTATAGTAGGCTATACACGTTCGCTAACGATATACACTGTGCTCACAATATTGTACAGATTATTATGATCCTATAACAGGTCAGCAGACATTAGTATGTTTAGGGTAGATTTATATACTATTAAATGTATAAAAACTTTACTTGAGTATATTTCTATACTAAAAGCATACTCAGGTAAATGTTTAATACATATTTTTCACCTAGGTTATAACATAAACAGAACATTAAAGATTTGAGTATTTAAACAACCAATTTTGTTTTTCAATTACAAGTTCTATTTAGGGCATGACATGACTAAGTTACCTATAACACTATTAGATGCCATATTGGTAGTATACGACGATCAATATTCTTGCTTCGGCATACCATGTTGAACTCCATCATATTGCGGGATGCTAATCATTTGATCTGAAGTGAACGCTACACACGACCGCGTTTCCCGAGCCGATGCAGAAGAGAAATCCCGTCTCTTCACCTGCTCAAACCGCACCAGGAACGAAAGATAGGCTATATAGCACCGTCACTTTTATTGTAATGGAAACTTGTGGACTCGATCTTGAAGTCCTGACAGGCTGGAGTTTTTGCAATCTCCACAAACACAATAATTTACCATGACGATGATAAATTAAAATCCAAAAACTATCGAAAGCACACTGACTGACAAGCGCTCTCACTGAACACCAGCCTACTCTCCACTGAGCCGAGGCTGCGGCTCCCTGATATGACGTCAAATGACGCGATGTTGAAAAAAAAGCCGTTTTTACTAGCAGTCCAAGAAATGCTCACTTTATCTTCTAAATTAGTGCCCTTATGTTGTTTTAAAACATTTTAAATCCTGCATTAACTTTTCATATGGTATTTTCATACAAGGTTATCTATAAATTTCGATTTTTTTTTTACCTGCAATATGCTCTTTAAAGGGTTAGTTCACCCAAAAATGAAAATTAAGTCATTAATTACTCACCCCCATGCTGTTCCAACCCCGTAAGACCTTCGTTCATCTTCGGAACACAAATAAAGATATTTTTGATTGAATCTGAGAGCTGGATCAGTCCTATATAGACTGCCTAAGGGACTGGCTCTTGTCTCGACGGCCCATAAAGTCATTAAAGAAAAGGTTTAAATATTCCATGTGCCTACAGCGGCTCAATTATAAGTTTATCAAGCGACGAGACTACTTTTTGTGCGAAAAAAAACATAAATAACGACTTTATTCCACTATTCCATTACTTCCTTATGGGCGCATGCGCGAGAACTGAGACGAGGACGTTCTCATTCGTCTACTTCTTGTTACCGGCTGCTCACCGCTTAGGAGTTTAACCGCCCCCTACCGTATAAGATGATGTGCTGATATAGCTGGAAGCGCAAAACTTTCTGTTTACAAGCAGAGGAAGATGCGCGCTGTACATACGCTTTTCAATTTGCGTATTTTCCGCACTATAAGGTGCACTTAAAAGCCTTTAATCTTCTCAAAAAACGACAGTGTTCCTTATAATCCGGAGCGCCTTATATATGGATCATCATTTTATACGGTAGGGGGCGGTAAAACTCCTAAGCGGTGAGCAGCCGGTAACAAGAAGTACAGTAGACGAATGAGAACGTCCTCGTCTCAGTTCTCGCGCATGCGCCCATAAGGAAGTAATGGAATAGTGGAATAAAGTCGTTATTTATGTTTTTTTCGCACAAAAAGTAGTCTCGTCGCTTGATAAACTTATAATTGAGCTGCTGTAGGCACATGGAATATTTAAACCTTTTCTTTAATGACTTTATGGGCCGTCAAGAGCCAGTCCCTTAGGCAGTCTATGTAGGACTGATCCAGCTCTCAGATTCAATCAAAAATATCTTTATTTGTGTTCCGAAGATGAACGAAGGTCTTACGGGGTTGGTACAGCATGGGGGTGAGTAATTAATGACTTAATTTTCATTTTTGGGTAAACTAAACATGACTGTTTTTCATCCTCTACACTGATGATTGTAGATCCGTCCAGCCAAACTGCCATTGTGTGAAATTTGCTGATGATACAGTCCTCTTGTCTCTGCTTTCCAGTAATGTACAACATCACGGACCAGCCCTGCAGGACTTTTTAATTTGGTGCGGAAAGACTTGTCTTGAGCTGAACATAGATAAAACCAAAGACATGATTGTTACCTTCTCACCCAAACAAAGACAATTAGCAGAGGCTGTCACCACTATTATTCAGCAGGAGCCAGTGGAGATAGTGGAGACATACAAATACCTGGGATCGACCTTCGATAACCTGCTAAGGTTTTCCACCAATACAGAGGAAATCCTTAAAAAGTGTCATCAGAGACAATATCTACTTAGGAAGTTGAAGTCATTCGGGGTTAACAAAGTTATTCTTAAGACATTTTATTATTCTTTCATTGAAAATGTAATAACTTTTTCATTTATCAGCTGGTTTCATTCCATCACTCTCCTAAACAGGAACCGTCTGTCGAGCGTGGTTAAGGTCTGTTCAAAGATCAATGACCAGCCTGTTCGTACTCTTACTGCCTTATGTGACCAACAGACTGTAAAGGTGGCACGTAGGATTATTAATGACCCCTCTCACATTCTGTTTTCGGAGTTTGAATGGCTATACCCTCCGCTTTGTCGGACACAGAGGAGGAAAGTAACCTTTATCCCGAGGGCCGTCCAGCTTATGAACTTGAACTTTAATAGGAGTTAATGATTTCTTCAGGTTTTAGTTTTTTAATGATATGTGCTGTGTAGTGTTGGTTGTGCAATGTGCTTATGTAAGCTACTGTAATGTGCCTTCAAATTTCCCCCTGGGGACAAATAAAGTGCTTGAATGAATGAATGAATGAATGAATGAATGAACTAACCCTTTAATGACATCTTTATAACTAGTACAATGTGTTCCACTTTACTTGAGGACAAGTAAAATATTCATGTCACAGTTATAATGGTGTCATAACAACCAAAGTTAAAACCAACCATAACATATGATAGGGTAATGTAATGTTAACACATTACAGGTTAACAGGTTATGATTTCTTGGTTATGTCAAGTTGTCATAACCAAGACATTTTTGTCTTAGTTAATGTCAAGTTGTCATAGCAAAGACATTTTAAACAATGTCAACTTTGCATTTAAAGTGTCATAATTTACCGAATGACACTTAATGACAACAGTCATAAACATTCATAAAGACTCCTTCATGTTCATGACAGGTGTTATGTCATGTTTATGACAGTGTCATGTCAGTCTTATGCACACCCCTTCAAATAAAGTGTTACCCAGGAGGGTCACGAACGCTCATCACAGATCAGAGCAAGGCGAGCATTTGTGCTTATAAAACTTAAACTTTGATATTTATTTTTGAAATCGCCGCTCGTTTCGCTAGATAAGACCTTTATTCATCGCCTGGTGTCGTTTAAAGTCCTTTGAAGCTGCACTGAAACTCTCATTTGGATCTTGAACAGTTTGGACCCCATTGAAGTCCATTATATGGAGAAAAATCCTGGAATGTGTTCATCAAAAACCTTCATTTGTATTTTCATTAAGTAACGTTAATACTGTAACAGATGTTTTACTCATTGTCAGTTCATGTTAGTTAATACATTAACTACTGTTGTGTTGCAGTTATATTTAATGCTGCTGTTTTAACGTCTTTCAGATCATAAAGGATCGAGTTTACTCGCACATCTCCAGAAATAAGTTCATGTGGAACGCCTTACCTGGAGGGCTGCTGGTTCTGCCCGAATACTCCACACACCTGGCGCACTACCCCTTCTATTACTACAACCTGGGTAAGTGCACGGTTTTCTAAATATAATATTGAAAACTAAAAAGTTCATGTTTAATGAAATTGCTTCTTTGCAATTATTTCAGCCTGGTCTCATCCCCAAGGCGTCACATACTGATGCCTTTGCCAATGCGCGTATACATCCAACGCACATGTTACCCTTTAGCGTCAATGACGCAGATATATACGGGCCAGAAGGCGCCTCCTAGTGGTGTAACCCTAACTCTATCCCAGACCTAAACCTACCCATAACCGAAGCGTGTTATATTATCACTAAAGGGTGCCATGTGCGTGGGATTTAGACACAATGTCAAAAGCAATGTCACCTATATGACGCCCTGATGAGAATGCGTTGATTATTTGCGAAATTCACTAGCAATTTCAGTAACACTTTATTCAAACAGTCCACTTTAGACATTAACTATATCTTACTTTGCAACTAGCATGTATCTATTATGCATATAGTAAGAGACCACTAAATAAATATGTTTTATACAGTATGAATGTAATACGGGCGCATTGTCGTCATCACATGACCTACCGTAACTTCACTGCCATTCACAAATCCTCTCCCGTGGCCTTATGGGATATTAACGTGTCCATCATATACACACTTCAGAATCTCACTGGAAATAGTAGATCACCCAGGAATTTTCACCTACTCTTTTTAGAGTAACTATATAGTAAGAAAGTATGCCATTTGGGACGCAGCCAAAGTGTCCTAAAGTTCGGTGCGCTGACTCTCTGTCCTCTGTGGATGTAGGGATCAGCCCGGGTCAGGAGTTCACTGCGGTCATTCATGCCACCTCACCTCTGGTCTCACAGTCTCAGCCAATCATGAAGCTCCTTCAGGTCGTCTCCAAATCCAAATATTGCTCACAGGTCAGTATTATTGAAATTCACAAACTTAACCCACTTCGGTCATTTTTGATAAAACAATTTAAAAAAAACTTTTTTTTTTTAATTTCCTTCATCGGAATGGTACAAAATAAAGTTTTGGTACTTGCTGTGTGAACACACACAACAAAAAAATAATGGACATGATTCGAACAGGTTAAAAGGTCCTGAAAAAAAATAGCCACACTTGTGCTTCTCACGGTCAAAAATGAGTGCATTGGAAATTAATAGGAGACGATTTCATCCAGTGGAAGCGTTTGGTACTGCAGCCAAACACAATGGCCCTGTCCCAATGTCCACACTACACTGACTTCCATACACCCCATTGACTTCCATAGTAGGAAAAAATACATACTATGGTAGTCAATGGGGAATGAGATCTGTTTGACTAAAACATTCTTCAAAATATCTTCCTTTGTGTTCAGCAGAACAAATAAACACATACAGTAGAGGAACAACATGAGGGTGAGTAAATACTGACAGAATTTTCATTTTTGGGTGGACTAACCCTTTAAGTGCGCTGATGATTGGGGGGACCAAGGATAGGGACCAAGCGTGCCGCACAAGCCCTCAAAAGTGAAGCGAAAGCGTCTCGATCGCACCCCCCTGTGACCGGTCCTAGTATATGTCATAAACCCCGCCTCCCCATGTTATTCAACGAGATGTGAGACCATCTAAACAATTAAATTACACTTCACATATCCTTTTGTCATTTACTGTAGTTTCTATCACGTTGATTTAATTTCAAGTGTTTGTTTTTAAAATAAGTTTGTTTTTAGTTAGTTATTTGATGCTATAAAAACGGTGTTTTGACGTCATGATTGACAGCTGTAGTTGACAGGTTCTCTGAGCGAAGTAGTCACTGAAGCACCAGCGGAATTTTTTTCATAATGTTGATTATGTAGTTAGTAGTTGTATTTATTTTAACGAGGTTCTGCAATCAGCGGACATCATTGGAGATGAACGGAGCAGACAGAGGCCGCTTAAAGTCCCCGTGAAATCAAAATTGAACCTACCCAGATAGCAAACTGACATTGAATCAACGTGGAAATATGACATCGAAACAACGTTGATCTGACATTGTTTTGCTCATCGAATTAACGTTGAACCAACGTCAGATGCGTCATTCTTTCAAAACTAACGGAAAATCAACTTGAAATCAACGCGTTGTTTCAACGTTATGAAAGCAAACCAATTTTCGATTTCATTTAGCTTTGAAGAATGCCGCGTCTGACGTTGGTTCAACGTTAATTCGATGAGCAAATCAACGTTGTTTCAATGTCATGAGAGACGTCGTTTCCACGTTGATTCAATGTCAGTTTGCTATCTGGGTATTTACTTTGTTAGCGCATATTACTAGTCTTGTGGTTAACAATTAATCCGTGCACGTAAAAATATATTAAAAAAATGTTTTACCTTGGTAATCTTTAATCAAAATCTGAAAAGTTACTTCCGGTCTGGAACGGTTTCTTTTTCTGATGACGTAGGTTTCACAGTTTGGGTGGGGAAACGCTTAACCACTCCCCTCAAACCGTTAGTTTGCTATGAGCGAGAGGTGGAGAGGAGGAGCGCTAGAGTAAAACCCTGCCCTCTGTTCAATATTCCGTTTCACTTGGAAATACGTCACAGCACTGGAGAAAAATCGTTTGCAACTTCCGGTTCACGGGGACTTTAAGAAAATGTGGGGCGTGTGCTTGCGATTGATTCTGCGAGAGTGAGGGCGGGGCCTTGATTTCGCGGCTTTACTTCCGGCTCACGACTGTGCATGTCTGGTCCCGAAAACTCAAGTGCGCAGACTCAAGTACCAAGATGTCAGCACCATATCGGGACACTGACTGGCGGCTTCACTTCTCTCCGATGGAAAAGAGAGAAGACATCCAATCATAGACATCTTTTTTACAGTCTATGATTGGAACACCCTACAGTCTTGCACCCTTAGCGAGAACATGCATAAGGGCGCAAGTGTGGATATTGGGACAGGGCCAATCCGACTGAGATATCAGGCTCAACTTTGTTTCAATTTGTTCAGATTTTTTCATAACAAAAAACGTAAGATTCTGTAACTTTTTTTAAGTTCACTTTTTAAAAGTCTTTAAAAAGAGATCAAACTTAAGTCTATTGCTCTACAGCATTCAAGATTATACAGAACAGTTCTATATGCTGTGATAGTGAGACTGTGTGTTCTTGTCAGATCATCATCCTGTGGAACAGTGAGAAGTCGCTCCCTCAGCGCAGTAAGTGGCCGCCGATGCCCGTGCCGCTTATCGTCACAGATGGCAGGAGGAAAGTGAGTATATTGAAGCGAGAGCACAGTCGAGTCGCGTCTGTAATTCAAATTCAATTCAAATGAGCTTTATTGGCATGACTTGTACAGTATTGCCAAAGCATTGGCCATTACATATGCAATGAACAAATAATCACAAAAATCAATTAATCAATTAAAAAAAAAAAAAATAAAGATTATTTTTTTTAAAAAGAAAAAGGAATGCTCTCTCTCTCTCTCTCTCTCTCTCTCTCTCTCTCTCTCACACACACACACCTTTTTCTCTGTGTTTGCAGACAAGCAGCCGATTCCTTCCACATGCTGCTATTGAGACAGAGGCGGTCTTGAGTCTGGATGAAGACACGGTGCTGTTGACCAGCGAGGTGAGATTTACTGTGAAATTACAATGTATTTCAGGTTAAAACCTTCAGAGTAGGACTTCTCTTGTATGTAACATCACTCTCAGAATTTTCTTAATTTCAGTAGTTTTTATAAGTTAAAAAAAACTGTTTTTACTGTGAGTTTAAAGTGCTGTTAAAAACTAAAATGACTAAAGAAACAAGATCACACCGTATTATTAAAGTGCATGTGCACACAGCATATAGGTAGATAGATAGATTCATTTATCTTTTTTGTTTCAGATCACCGTTATTGTGTTCATTAAGTGCATTTAGAAACTAACATGCAATTAAGTATCTGCAAACATTACATTTATTTTGCACTTGGGAATATGCTTTTAAAGTTTATTATTTCCGTATTCATGTTAAAAGTGTGTTATAAGGGGGAAAAAATAAAAACATTTTTGTGTTGCAAGATGATTGAATCTTTTAAATCTATTACAATTATAGAATGTTAACAGTGTTAAACAGTTTCATTTCTTACAGATGCACAGCTTTATAAACAACTTTATAATGTGAATTCAGTTTACACTGGTTTAAAGAATTGTTTTTCCTCTCTAATCCGACTCTACCAGATCAATTTTGCTTTCCATGTGTGGCGGAGTTTTCCCGAGAGGATTGTCGGCTACCCTCCCAGGAGCCATTTCTGGGACCCTGTAAAGAAAGCCTGGGGCTACACCTCTAAATGGACCAACGAGTACTCCATCGTCCTCACCGGAGCCGCGTTTTATCACAGGTAACGACACCGCTGACACATGCTTAGGGGCGCTGCTAAAGGATTTTGGAAAAAAAATCTTGAAAAAAATGACCATGAAAAAAAATCTTAATATGGCCCTCAACACAGCTGAGACTTTTTTTATATTCATTTATATAAAATGATGCAATTTTATGGTATTTTGTCAATCAGACAATTGAACTCCATCCCATGTCCACACCCATAATTTGTCCTCTGTCCGTGCACCCGCTGCACCCTGCTCTATCGTAACGTGCTAACTTGTCGAAAAATGCTAGCGCAGAGACCTGGGGCCTCATATCATGTACAAAGCAAGCGTACGCTGTCAACATTGAACATTGAAAATAAGGGACATTTCCCGGAATCCATCCCCAAAATAAGGGATTTATTTTACGCGATTCTTAACCACAAACCGTAAAAATAAAGCACTAATCATTAAAAGTCTAAAGAGTTTATAACTAGCCTACATATGTGTGAGAGAGAAAGAGACAGTGTGTCATTTAAAAATATATATGTCAAGTTCTTCTCCTGTTCAACTTCCAAAGGACACAAGGACAACTCAAATTTCCAACTCAATCACTTTTATTTTGGCTTTGTCAGGTGATTGTTCTGTTCAGCAAATTAGGTTGTAAACCTTTAAAAGGTGTGAGAACGAGTGTGTGTTCAGGAGCATTCTTGCTTTTTTGAGGAACTGAAATAGACTGAGCCGTTGACCAATTAAACCCTTGTCTAAAGCCAATGGCACAGTGTTTTTGTTTGTTTTTCAAAGAGCGCGATACTAATATGCCCCTATACACATTTAGCTTATTACACACACACAGGAGCAGCAGCACACAAACCAGTCAAATATTAAAAATAAAAGGATTACAATCTAAAAGAATATTATAAAGATATGGTGAAATCCGGCTTGTCCCGTAGATGTTCTGCTTGCGCTTTAACTTCACACACACACACACACAGCTTTAACCTCATGCATGAGTAGATTTGTTTCCTCGCTAGAGAAGCGTTCAGTTTTTCCACTATCACATTCCCTCATGTAAATAGCGAATCCGCAACTGGCTTTTAAAGGGAATGTGAGCTGAGACTCTGATTGGTTTGTTGCTTGTTGTTACACCCAAAACACACCCATTACTCACTAAGAGAACAGAGAAGAGCCTTTTAGATCATGCACCGGGAGCGTCGACCATTTTACCGTCGTTAAACCAGCAGAAGAGGATTCGGACACTCCATTAGTGAGCCGTGCGCTTTACACTGTGTCCTAACTACACGCGACGCGGCGACGTGATAAAAGGTATCTTTTCCATGTTAATCAGAGTTTTTGTCCTAACCAGACGCGACGGCGACATGCGAAGTTTCTAATTTAGAAACAGTTCCTATTTCTGTGACGTTGCAGCTGACAGATCCGCCCACAGAGAGATCTCATTGGATGGAAGTTCTGCGTGTCATGAATATTTAGTCAGAACATGTTAAAAATAGTTAAAAATAGGTCACTGTGCCACAAGCGATAACGGATAATTTACCTGAGAATTTGAAAGCATAGCATTCAAAATGAATTCTATGCAAACATACAACTGTACTTCATAACAAAATTAGTCAATGAGTATATTTTGTTAATGTTTTGATTTTTAATAATGTTTTTTCTTGATTTGATTATGTCCTTACCCATTTCCAATGCGAGTGCGGGCCAGCAGTGCACTTTCAGAGAGACTCCGCCCACACGCTGTTCTGAATAGCTGTGATTTTTGATTGACATGTGGCGTCTCAGTTGCGTCGCGTCGCGTCTAGTGTGGACAGACACACTTGCAGTCACTGGAATTTTATTGCATCGCATGTAGTTTGGACACAGTGTTAGACCTGCGCTTACATCCTTAAAATAGGGCCCTGAAGTCTCTCCCTCTTCATCGGCTTCTAAGCGGAGACTCTCGCTCATGTGCTGATGCTTCTGTCTTACAGGTACTACCATCACCTGTTCTCCCACTATCTGCCCTCCTCCCTGCGTGCGCTGGTGGATCGCACCGCTAACTGTGAGGATATCCTGATGAACTTCCTGGTCTCCTCTGTGACACACATGCCACCGATTAAAGTGGCGCAGAGAAAGCAGTACAAAGAGATGCCGACCCTGCAGGTAAGGCCAGAGCCAAGCTTACACAGCCTTAGCAGAGCATGCAAGATGTTCATCATTTTAACAAAGAGGAATCCAAAAAATAGCATGTTATTTTTTAAGTTGTATAACGGAATTAACACAATTAACCAGTTTAAAGGTTTACACACACTTGAATCTTAAAGAAACCATATTATACTTCTTGTTTTCAGGCTCTACTCGAACAGGTTGATTTTTTTCCTCATATTCTCCATTGTTGCGGCTCCTCTCTTCCCAGTCTGTCAGTAACGCTCTGTTTAGTTCACTACTATAGTGTGATGCATCGTTGAAGAAATCAACTGGCGAGTCACGACTGTTTCCCAAAACTGTATTGTTGCAAATTGGTTCATTCAACCACGTTGGCTAATGATGTCACGCATGTGTTGGAGTAATAACTTCTTTTAATGAATCTGTTTGAGATCTAATTAATGTTAGATGTTTTGCTATAATTTACGAACATGGCATATGAGGAATATTTCAAATTTTTCTCAGTTATTTTGCTGTATTTTAAGATTCAATCATAGACTTGTTCTTACACACTAGAGCTCGTTCACACACGCGCACTCTTCAACAGCGACGCTTTAATCTCTTGACAAACTAAAAGACGTAAATGACATTTGTATGCATTCTTAATAAAAGATACAGATTGTAATGAATGTCAGCTTGCTTATTTTTCTCAAAACCATGATTTATTAAGTCCATATGTCATGCAAACAGCTCGAGATCTGTCGCTCACACACACAACTCTGTGATGCTGTTTGCGAATGTTCGTTTCGAAAAACACAGACTCGTTGAACTGCTGATAACGACAGAACTCGTGACCATAGTTGGCTAACGATGCTTTTGGGAAACGCACCCCTGTTTAGCTCCTTCTGAAAAGCACACTGTGCACTGATTGGTCAGCTGGATCAGTGTGTTGTGATTGGTCGAGTGCTTCTTGTGTGTTTGGGAAATGCCCCTTACCATAACCTCCAGTTCAACACACTACTAACAAATTCAACCAGGCCCCGCCCCTTTATTCTGCGTATGAATTATTATAATGAGGAATATTGTGACGTGTTCGTTCAGGAAGAAACTCAAGACTTCAATGAAGGCGTTTCAGGAGTTCAGAAACACTGATATAGAGAAGAACTCCTGCTGGAGGGATTGTGTGTCATTAGCCGTATGATTCACGACTGTTTTTATGTGTATGTTGTGATATTTGTTATTAAACTGCCCAATGTTCATCAAGTAAAAATCATCCAGGTCAAACACATTCTTTGGTTTTGTCTTCTGAGAAACATACATATTTTCTGAAGGACAGCCCTAAAAATTAAAAATGTACACATCATCACCTTCTCAAAAGTTTACACCCCCTTGCTCTTCGGCTACGTCTACATTAATCTGGATAATTTTTAAAAATGGCGTATTAATTTACACACTAGCGAAAACACTTTACTGACGGTAGGCCAAACCACTGAGAAAAAGATGTGTTTTCATATGTATCAGGATTTGTACAGATTTTTTTTTTTTACCAATACTTTGCGTTTTTCTTACGAACAAAGTTAACACTGACAAATTTTCACTGAATCAATTCAGTGTGGAGGACATAACTGATACCAAATATAAAATTGATATACTCAAGAGAAACAGATACACATACATAAAGAATAAGAATAATAAAAAAAGGAACTATACAAAATGTCATAGATAGATGATTTACAGGAAAAACGTGTCTATTGAAATAAAGATAATTAAAGTGTCTATTTAAATAAAATAAAAAACAGAACCTGCAGTCCCATATGCCTTGATCTACATATTGCTATACTCTCCTATCCTATACCTTTAGATCCTAAATGTGATGTATTTTTGACATCTTATTTTCTGTCTCCTTCAAAGGGCACTAAGATGGTGTGTACACATCATCGTTCTTTTCAAAAGTTTACACCCCCTGGCTCTTCGGCTTTGTCTACATTAATTCGGACACTTTTGAAAAATGGCGTATTAATTTCACTTCAACGCTCTGCCCACACTAGCGTTTTCGTCCACACTGAAAACATCAAAAACACCTTACTGACGATAGGCCAAAACATAGAGAAAAACATGTATCGGGATTAGTATAGACTTGGTCATGTGTTTAACATCTTATTTTCTGTCTCCTTCAAAGGGCACTAAGATGGCGCCGTGGGCGAACCCAGAGCACTTCACCCAGAGGCAGGAGTGTGTCAACACCTTCGCAAGCTGGTTTGGTTACATGCCTCTAATGCACTCTCAGTTTCGCCTGGACCCTGTGCTCTTTAAGGACCATGTGTCTGTTCTGCGCAAGAGGTACAAAGACCTGGAGCGAGTCTGAGCCGAGCCGAGCGCAGTGGAGACGGGTCCCGGAAAGATACGGACTCATCTCTACCCCTAAGCTACTGGCTGCGAGCCTGTGATAGCCAGTCGGTGGACACGAGAGGGGTTTTCCTTTTATGACCAGTTCTCCACATTTGACTGACAGCTTCATGGATGAGAAAATATCACAGATCTGTCAATCATTCCAGCTGCTGTTTCATTGGAGGAGTGTGTAGCGTTATGGTGCTGTGGACTAACACACGGCAGCAAGTCGCCAAACAACTGAAGTGGTAATTACATGACCAATAAAATAATTCCGAAATGCAAACTGTGTGTGGATGAATTTGTAAAAAGTATCTTTTATTTTGATGTTTTGTAAAAAAAAAAAAAAAAAAAAAAAAAGATCCAACATGGGTCGTTTACAAATAACATGGGCATTTCTCTTTTCAACAGCAGGAAATTAGGCAAGAAATAATATTTTTTTGTGACAAACGCATTCATTTTTCAGACAGTTTAAAGTTGAATTAGGTTATTAGAATAAATCATTTATTAAAGTACATATATGGGAAAGTGTATCAGATGCACAAGCAAGTGACGATTCTTATGAATTGTTCATAAAGATTATCTAACTCTGGAGTTAGTGGTTTGAATCACTCTGACATCTGACTGAATAAACATTACTTACTGATTTGGAAACTGGAATTACTTTCAATGGTGTCCATCTCCAAAATAAGGCTTTTAGAGATTCATTCATCAAAGGAAGATATTTTGAATAATGTCGGTAATCAAACAGTTTATGTACCCCATTGACTTTCATAGTAGGAAAAAAATACTATAAAAAGTCAATGGGGTACATCAACTGTTTGGTTACTGTCATTCTTCCGAATTTAAAAACAGTATATTCCGAATTTAGAAACAGAATATCTTTCTTTGTGTTTGGCAAAAGAAGAAAAATCATACAGATTTGAATTAACTTGAGGGTGAGTAAATGATGACAAAATTCACAGTATTTGTTCAATACTTTGTTGAAGCACATTTGGCACAAAGTCTTGCAACAAGCTTGGCACACCTATTTTTGGGCAGTTTCTCCCATTCTTCTTTGCAGAACCTCTCAAGCTCCACCAGGTTGGATGGGGAGCATCAGTGCACAGCCTTTTTCAGATCTCTCCAGAGATGCTCAATAGGGTTCGAGTCTGGGAAAATATAAATGATCCATCACCAGATCCAGATCCCAGAGTGTCCATAATTGGTGAGCTCAGCACACAGCACATAAGTGAGCAGCTGGTAAACCAGTAGCTTCATGTTGTTGATGGAACCAGGCCAACTCGTTTAGTTGTTAGTGGGCTATGTTATGGTTTACTGTTTATTTAAAGGAACACTCCGACTTTTTGGGACTTTAGCCTATTCACCTTACCCCCCAGAGTTAGATAAGTCCATACATACCTTTTTCATCTCCGTGCGTGCTATAAGTCTGTTTGACGCACCCACCGCTAGCCTAGCTTAGCACAAAGACTGGATGTGAATGGTTGCAGCTTTCATACTAATCCAAATGAGTGACAAAATAACGCAAACATTTTCCTATTTACATGTTGTGGTTTGTATAGTCACAGAGTGTGCAAATATCATGGCCATATGAGACACAGACATCTTTTGACCGTATAAATACTATATTTTCTGAAGGGGAAGCACTGCTACTTGGGCAGAGTGATAACAATCACCTGAGACGCACCGTGACGAGGAGCAGAGAGTTCGCTTCGCTCAGCGTTGGAATAAAGAGTCAGCAATTACTAACGTTAGATAGAAAAGCAAGGTTTATCATGGGTGTTTGCTTTATTGTATGAGCAGTGACAATTAACAGGGGAGACCAGGTAATACAGTACCATGTTTCATTGATTTCCAACCAAAAACGCACCCAGATTTATAAATATCACATGAATAAATAATTATTATTACAGGAATCAATATATTTTAAATGCAATTTATTAGCTGAACCAAATGTATTCAACAGTAAATACATTTGCCTATATAATATACAGTATTGCATTACTATAGGATAGAATAAGGGGAAAGTAATAGCACAAATTGTTTTTGCACAATGAACTCACAGCCTATCGTACCCTTTTGCACGCTCAAGTTCGTTATTTCCATGGTTATTTCAAATTTAGGCTACTAGGCGCGCCGCGCGCAGGGTGCAAGTTCAACGCGGTAAACGCGCTCGTTTTTTTTTTCCCAAGCGCGTCCGCACCGCATCAAGATAAAAACATATTCATACCCTAATCATGTAATAGTGTCACTAACGTTACATTAGATCTGGCTAAAGGCACTGTTACAGTAGGTCATCTAAAAACACTTACCTCAGCCGCAGGTGATCCACTTGTCCTGTCTGT
Source organism: Pimephales promelas (assembly GCF_988280905.1). Taxonomy (NCBI): domain Eukaryota; kingdom Metazoa; phylum Chordata; class Actinopteri; order Cypriniformes; family Leuciscidae; genus Pimephales; species Pimephales promelas. The sequence continues at coordinate 18,144,447 of NC_142786.1, read as the reverse complement.
GCTATCGATGGGATGGCCGTATCCTTTAGCACATTATGGTCCGTGTGGCAAATTCCATTTTTTCAAAATAGTCGTCCTCATTGAAATGTACCGAGCAAACCCACATGGAAAGAAACTATATGAGGATATATGCGCATATATGAAACCTATATGCAGTTTATATGCACATATATGCTGCATATATACAGCATATATGCACATATATGATAATATATATGCTGCATATGTGTGTATATATGACACATATAGGCAATTTTAGGTGCATATATGCACATATATGATAAGATATATGCTGCATATGTGTGTATATATGACACATATAGGCAATTTTAGGTGCATATATGTGCATATACAGGCCATATCTCCTGCATTGCTTCTTTATATCCACACATAAGTGCTATACAAGAGTATCCTATACTGTAGCTCATGGCAGGATCTGGTCATTTGTAGCTCATCCACTCCAAACAATGCTGGGTTGTTTGAACCCAAATTTGGGTGAAATATGGACAAACCCAAATGTTTGGTTAAAAATGTAATTTCAAATTTTAACCCAAATTCAACTTTCACTTTCACTTTTTCAACTGTACATTTTTTTAATTGCATTTTTAACCCAACATTTGGGTTTGTCCATGTTTGACCCAAAGCATTTTTAGTATATGTCACTATATTGCTCAAATAAATAAATATTTATATACATATCAGAATGACTTAGTGGAAAAGAAGGAAATGTATAACAAAAGGGTTTGTTGTTTTTTCATTTTACCAAAAAGCCCTTTTTCCAATTTCAATTTCAAGTCACTTTCCCATACACATCCACACATTCACCGATACATCCACCAAATGCAATGCAAATTGCAATGTTTTCTGTATTGTCTGAATGCAGTTTTTTTTCTGGCTGAAAGGTCATTACAGTCAAAATGTAGCAAAAAAAAAAAAAAAAGTTAATAGAACGTACATTCAAATAAACATCATCATCCCACCACCATCTATCTGAGCAATTCACAGTGGTTAATAAATTCGAATGCTGCTGCACTGCCGATTGGCCGCTACAGCGCCCCGTAGTTGATGACGTCACCCGCCTAACGCTTGACGTTATCCGTATCCGGTGAGATGAAGTCAAGTTTCGCGCCGGAAGATAACGGCTGGGAGTAAAAATTGTGATTTCAGCATTGGAGATCCTCTAAGTCCTACTTATCACCAATCGTAAGTATTCCTAATTTTATATTTATTTGCAGGGTGGAAATTGCGGTGGCAGAGAAGTATAAACTTAGCATTTATTTTTTGCCAAACACACCTGTTTCAGCCCATACACTTCCTATGTTGTTAGCTGGTGAGGTAACGTAACGTTACTGTGGGTGCTAAAATAACTTAGCCGTTGATAAGATTCAATTTAGAATTAACGTGTATTTATTTGTTTCTTTCTGGAGGAATTCGTAGAGGGTTAACAAAAGTCATGGCCTAGAGAACATAACGTCATGAGAATAAATTATACTTCTCTGCCAACGGCTCAAGAAGGCAATCGGCTCCAGAAAAAAAAAATACCTGTGGAGTTTGAATTTGGTCGAAATTGGTGAAAGAAAGAGCCGTTTCAATGGGCTTTCCTTTACAGTTGCAGGAAATGTCTTTCAAATAGTAAACATTAACGTTAGGGCATTACTATTTTGATTAAGTGATTGTAATTGTCTTTTTTTTTTCTTTATATAACCTCTTTCTAGAATTACCTCAAATGAAAAGTTACCTCGCCATTATTGCATAAAAAGGTAAGTTCCTCTGATTTTGCTTTTTAAAATTGTTTCTCTAGCAGAGCTGTAGACTGATGTTGGGCTGATTGATAGTGTTAATTATTTGATTTAAGTTATTTGCACTTTAATTTATTGAAGAGAATAACTTTTATTTTTCTTCTATGAACAAGACTGGAAGGAGTCCTGTTGAGGATTTAGATTCCTTCTCTTTTGAAAAGTGCAACCGGTGAGTAACCCCCTTGAATTTTTATTTATTTATTAATAAATATCCCCATCCCCACCCCGACACCCTATCCTCCTCCTCCTCTCCTTTAAGAACATTTAGGGCAATTATTAATTTGTTTCATATTATTATTTTGTTTCATATTATTATTTTGTTTCTTTATCATTAATCTGCATTCATACATAAAAACATATAAACTATTGGGAAGCTAAGCATAAGAATCAATATGAAACAATGCCAATAAATGAATAAATTATTTTTCAGATTGAAGTTATAAAGGGCTCTGGGGTGTTTTGCCAGGCAGAAGTGTGGAAAGCAGCCCTCCTTGCCACCTCTGCTACTGCCATGGTGTGGAATCTGCTGCTGGGCACATTTGATCTGGAGACTTTGCTGAAAAACAACCTGAATGGTACAAAACATTCTCCTAATCTCTTCTGTCCGTAAAAAAACAATTAATATTCTGTGGAATAAATTATGTTTGTGTGCGTGCATACCATCGCTTTTTTACTTGCCATTTTTGTATTTCCTTGCACCTCAAGAAAATGTGATGTGTATATAAAAAAAGTATTGCTTTCACAAGCTTCATTTTAACCCCCTTTTATAATAATTTTGAAATTTTACTTTAAGGTGGGAAGCCAACCAGAGGGGATGGGGAGCAGCTGGTCGCCCTTGACCAAATTAAAAAGGCATCATTATTGGTGAGTAAATGTATAAAAGTTTTGTTTTCCCTTCTCAACGCATTAGGATTTTATAAGTTCACCACTTTAACCATAGCCTACTTGTATCAATGTTTATTAGGCATCAATTGAGACTGTATAAGGGATTATTGTTACTATATCTACTTGGAACCTATAATACTAATTCATCGCTTGCTCAGTTCTTGATCCTAACTTTCCTTTTCTTAAGCTACGTTTCAGATTTTTCAGAATCTTCAGAATCTTCCAATTGACATGTTTACATGACGCATTTTTTAAAATGATCAACCTTTTATCAAAAAATATGTGTCCGATCACATCTGTACTGTAAGCACTTTGGGTTCCTGATGAAGTACTATATTCTTCTTCTTCTTCTTCTTCTTCTTCTTCTTCTTCTTATTATTATTATTTTTGTCTTCTCTAGATGCTACATTGAAGAAGTGTCCGTCAGCCAGCCGAGGGGAGATGGGCACGTCTATCAATTCAAAGCTCATGGAGCTGAGAAGATCAAAAAGATTTTTTTTCTATCCAGTTTTTTTGTCTTATTTTTGTTTTTGTACTATTTGATCTTAAGTAAATAAATAATCTAAATGCATACATTTTGGACTATTATTTATGTTGCCTAGTAGCTATGGATTTTAATAATTATTCTAATATAGGTAAACATGTTGGTGCATGTATAAATGCACCTATATGTGCACATATATGCGTACATACATGTACATATATAGGTACATGTATGCATGTATATATGCACCTATATGTGTACATATATGCATGCATACATGTACATATATAGGTTCATATATGCACAAATATATGCACCTATATGTGTACATATATGCGTGCATACATGTTCATATATGCACCTATATGTGTACATATATGTGTGCATACATGTACCTATATAGGTGCGTATGTATGTGTTCATATATGCATGTATATATGTACATATATGTGCATATATGTACATATAATATAGGAAAACGGCCAATTTTATATATGTCACATATATTAAAAACATATATCAAAACCTATATTAAAACATATATGTCTATATAGGTTTTTTCCATGTGGGAATGTCCCTTGATAATCTTAGGTGTGTTTGGATAAATATCCAGAGTAAGCCATTTCTTCATCCAGTCAGCGTTTTTAGTTGGAATTCTGTGAAACATGGTATTACCTCCCCTGTTTACTGTCGCAGCTATTTACAATAGAGCGAAAACCCATGACTCTAAACTAGTGTTGTCAAAAAACTCGGTACTTCGGTACCAAGTCGGTACTAAAAAAAAAAAAATGTTACGGTACCAGCTTTTCTAGGTACCGAGTACCAGGTTAATCCAGTTCTGTTCTAGACGCGATGTCTGAAACGTGCACAGTTGCGTCCTCTTCATAACGCTGATATGGCTCTCTCTCTCTGAATCCACTTGTTGAAAGGAAAGGAGGAAAGAGCCACATATGGAAATATTTTGGATTAGGCTAATAATGTCACGTTGCCATAAGAGGCCGATTACATGCAAATTCGCAATTTCAAATATAGGCGCGAGGCAAGCGCGCTCCTAATAAAAACTCGTTGGCGTTGCATAGCAACGACAGACGCCGCGTGAGAGCAAGCGCTTTGGAAAGAATAAGCACGCGCAAAAATATAATTAAAAAACACGCGCGACATGTGAACGGCCTCTAAAGTGCTTTCGGGGTAGTTTTACGAGTACATGAGCACAGTAGTATCTACCCGACACCAGAGTACTATGGTATTAGTATTGTCATTTAATGTCAGTGCCAGTTCTAGGCGTATTCTTGCCTTTATAACTCAGCAGGTTTAAAAAGCCTTTTTAAAATTAAATATGAATGCAGTTTTAGATTAATAAAAGGACAGTCAAGTCAAATAAAACATGTTTTATGGTAATGCTACAAAGATACCATTCATCAACATTACTTAGTTATCAACACATTGAGTGAACGATATATTTTTACAACATTAATTAATGTTTGAAAATGTTATTTATTACAAACACCTGATTGTTCATGTTTGTTCACTTAATTCATTGTGCATTAAATAAATAATGGATTAAAACTTTACAAACAACTTTAAAAATGTGTTAGTGTATACTATTGTTTATTTTAGGTCATTTTATCTAATCTTTTTCTAAAGTGTTTATAATACAAATGTACAGTTTCCATACTTGTAACCGTGATAAACACTTAAATATATGTAAATTTAAACTAAGCTTTGGTACCGAAATTGGTACCGAGAACCGTGAATTTTAACTGGTATCGGTACCGAATACTGAAATTTTGGTACCGTGACAACACTACTCTAAACTACGCTTTTACTATTTATAAATTGCTGACTCTATTACCCAAACACTGAGCGAACTCTCCGCTCCTCACCACGGCGTGTCTCCGGTGATGCGGTTATTACGCCGTCAAAGTAGCAGTGCTTCGCCTTCAGAGAATAGTTCCCAGGTTTTATACGGTTAAAACATGTCTGTGTCTCATTTGACTTTGTTATTTGTACATTATGTGACTATACAAATCACAACATGTAAATAGGAAAACGTTTGCGTTATTTTGCCACTCATTTGGATTAGTATGAAAGCTGCAACCATTCACATCCAGTCTTTGTGCTAAGCTAGGCTAGCGGTGGGTGCGTCAAACAGACTTATAGCACGCACGGAGATGAAAAAGGTATGTATGGACTTATCTAACTCTGGGGGGTAAGGTGAATAGGCTAAAGTCCCAAAAAGTCGGAGTGTTCCTTTAAGTTGTTCGCATAGTTCTGAGTCCCAGGATGAAATTTATTCCCAATCAGATAACCCATTAAGCTTGTAAAACACAGACACAGGTAAACTGCATAGAAAACCGTAAAAACACTGGCGCCGCCATCTTGGATTTTTTGTTATGTCTGAGCCCTCAGTGACCACAACACTGGCCATTATGGCCACAGCCATGTCGTGTTTGTGGGCCGCGCACACATCTGAGCCGGTGTCTGTTCCTGAGCCGGTGTCTTTTCGATGCCCATAACCCCATAGCTGCCCCCAAGAATTTTTTGGGGGGGAGGCAGTAGGTCCCTTGATAGGACCATGGAGGCCGTGCCACCATGGTCCCCTGCACTTCCTGCGGCACCCTGGCTTCCTGCACTGCCGGCGCCACCCACGATCCACGGCCCAGGCCCGCCCACACCATGCCATGTCCCATGTCCTGTCATTGTCATGTTTCTGTGTCTTGTCATGTGATTCCCTATGCTCCTGCCATGTGTCTTGTCATTGGTTCATTGTTCACAGGTGTCCCTTGTTTTGTCATTAGTCTTGTGTGTATTTAAGCCCTGATATTTTCACATCATGCCACGCCATGCTTTTTTTTTTTTTTTTGATTTTGTTATGTGCACTTGGGTTCTCATCTACACTTGCCTCCAGTGGATCCCCTTACAACTATACCTCCTCCTCATTGTAAATATCCAAATCCAATTGAGCATTTTTGATCCAGATTCGTGCAATACAACATGCAATGCTGTTGATTTATTGATATAGAAAGAAGAAAGATAAACAAAGATGGTTAAATAGACAAACCCCTGAATCAAACTGGGGTTAAGAATCAGGTGCATTTAAAAAAAACAAAAACATTTCAAACCTTTACAGAATGTGCACTGAAACTTATCCTTTATTTTAAGGATGAAAGGTGCATATAGGTAAAATGAAAAAAAAACAATATTAGTTGTAGAGTTCTGAAATCTTGAGAAGAGCGATGGCTTACACTAATAACTATTTAACGTTATTCCAACAGCTAGTTCCATTTGCAGTGTCCATTGCGAGCCCAGCAACACAGTTCAATAAATCCACTTCAGCAACGTTGTTGAAATAAAAGATGAAAATCTTTGGTTTTATTCTTCGGTTTCTGATTTACAAAAAAAAAAGAAAATGTGAGCTGGTTAGTACACTTATTCTAGTTGCTAGTGAAAATAAAAGGATACAAATAAAAGTAGCAATAATTTAGAAGTTATCAGGTAAGAAAATAATGTAGCCGGAGTTGGCCTTTTCTTAAAGGGGCAGTACACTATTTTATCAAATCCCACAAGAACATGAATTAGAATTGAGTGATTCATTAGGATTTTTACATTTCAACGAAGTCCGCCATTGCGTTGGACTTTAGCTAAAATGTGTTGGCACATTACTGGGGTAAAGAGGCCAGCTGAAACAAACAACCAACCAAAAGATGAGGATGAGAAAAAGAAAAGTAAAAGAAGACATTTTAATACAAAGTGGACAATTGGGGGCAATGGCAAGGTTCGTGAGCGGCTGATTTATGACAGCGACTGCTGTTTCGTAACGTTCATGGGATCAGAAAGAAGATGAGGCCCTTTTCTGACTACGTTTGGATGTGCGAGTATTAAACTGTTGGTGAGATGGGATGAGATAATGTAACGCTGACGTAGGCTACAGTACAATGACAGTTGCACAGATGTGTGTGCGTGTGCAAATGTGCATGTTGGCAGTTGGGAACCGGTGAGAAAATGTCCGGTACCCGGTAACTTTACCAGTAATAACAATATTAATTGTTGTTCATAGTTAACGGTTCCCGAACGCTGTAACTAAAAGCTGTCAGGATCTGTCTACGTGACTAAATCAGCCATCAACACAGCTGTGTGTGATTTGTTTACATACGAGCTGCGGTAGGTCTATCTGTTGAGTATATAGTATATAGCCTATACTATATATATGGTGTGTGTGTGTGCGTGTGTGTGTGTGTGTGTGTCAAAATGAATGAATAAAAAGATTTTTTTTAAATGGGGGGGGGGGGGGGCTCACCTTTATGAGGCAAAAAAAAAAACTGGCTGGTAAAAAGTCTCTGTGGGAGGTGAATTTTTAAATCCACCTGCCACAGTGGCCGGTGGCTGAAATAGTTAACTTCAGGCCCTACGCATAAGTATCATCCTTATGGAAGAGTCCTGGTGGTAAGTTGGGGTTAGTCTTGAGCAGGAGTAAATGCTGTGGGGTAACAGCTTTCAGATCATTAATATCATTGGAAGGCATGGTAATAGGCATACTATTCAGAATGGCTTCACATTCACAGAAGAACATCTGAAGAGCTTCCTCATCCAAGTTTTGTTCTCAGCTGGCACCCATGATTTTCTGGATGGAGTGGATGATTCTCTCCCACACCACTCCATGGTGGGATCCGGATGGTGGATTGAATAACCATCTGATGTCACGTTGGAGCAAGTTGTTCTCAATTTGTGAAGTATTCCACTCCTTTATTGCCTTTCTGAGATCATGATCAGCTCCAACAAAGTTGGTCCCATTATCAGATCTCCTTCAGCTGACGTCTTCTTGCAATGAAGCGAAGCAGAGCTTGAATAAAAGAGTCTGTTTTCCAATGATGTTGCCATTTTTATGTGGACCGCACGACATGCAAGGCAGGTAAATATGACCCCATATCTCTTTACAGATGATCTTCCACGTTTAATGTTGAATGGCCCAAATAGATCCACTCCAGTTCTGGTGAAGGGTGGTTCATCTGGTACAACTCTGTTTCTTAAGTTCGCCATCATTTGTGTGCCCAACGCCCCATGTTGTCTTCGACAGATAGTACACCGTGACCGAATTCTTCTGATTGATGGGTGTAGCAAGGTTATTTTAGTTGTTATTTTCTTTTAGAATCCTCCTTTTCTTTTGTTGAATTTAAATGTAATCTTGTTTCTTTTATATAATTGTGGAATATGGAATATTGTTTTCTGAGTTGAGATGTATAGACTATTTTAAAAGATGTATGGAATGATGCAGGTTGCACCCCATGAAGTGCTGCCCCCAAATGTTGCGCTGATCAAATTGCGGTTGAAAAAAATAAATAAAAATGACGACCCAGATAGCAAATTACATCTGGCCCAGTTGTGGCCCACATCTTCCACATTCTTCTGGCCCACATATCGCATGGAATGACGGCGATGACTCAACCTGAGTGTGGCAGCTAGAAGTCAGCCACAACCAAACCAGATGTGGGCCACATCTCAGAAATGTCATGGGCCACATCTGGGCCACACAAGGGCCAGTTCTCAGAAATGGCATGGGCCACGTCTGGGCCACGCATGGGCCAGTTCTCAGAAATGGCATGGGCCACGCATGGGCCAGTTCTCAGAAATGGCATGTGCCAGATCTCAGAAATGGCATGGGCCAGATCTGGGCCAGATCTCAGAAATGGCATGGATAATTTGCCCAGATCGAATTATCCTATAATAAAAAAAAATACTAGAATACCGGTAATCATAGTCAAAAGTGATTTAATAAATATAGAAATTTGATGAATGCATTTACAAATGTATAAATATAAATCAAAACAGGAAACACTACATATTATATAATTAAATAGAATATAAATATATAAAATAAATCAGGCAGGGGTCAAGAAGGTGAGGATCACTAGAAACCAGAGGGCAGTCCAAAGAAAACATATTATATTATACATTTATACAATTATACATATTGATAATTATGAATCAAAAATAGGACACAATACATATTATATAATATAAATCTAATAAATACATAAAAAACAGGCAGGCTCCAGAAGGTGAGGATTGCCATAAACCAGTCCAAAGAAAACATACATATTTATAAATATAAATCAAAAACAGGAAACAATTAATATAATAAATACATTTTAAATAAATAATACAACAGGCAGGGTTCCAGAAGGAGAGGAGGCAGAAGGCAGTCTAACGAAAACATTAGACCAAGGTCTACATATTAGGAACAAGGTCAAGCAAATGTCAGAAACAGGAGAAAACTGAATTGCAATTTTATAAAACAAAGTAGAGAATCAGATTAATATTTCAAAAAAAAAGCAGGGCAAAATGGGAGTCCATTGAACAGGCAGTTCAAACAAGGTAATGGGTGAGCAAGTGTCAGAACCAGGAAACCATCTTAATTTTTTTGTCTTGCCCGACGGCCTCCATCCCTGTCTGCGGCAAGCTGCAGCCATCTTTTGATCCAATGTTCAATCTCTTGATCTGTTGCAGTGGCAGTTAACCGGTTTCTTCTGACAGCAGCTACAATGACACATATGAACAACAGTAAATAAGCAAATAATTATTATTTATTATAAATCTTACATTTATAGGCACACCAAACAGCACAAATAAAAAGCAGTTCATTTCAGAAAGCCATACCATTGATTACAGTTTTTAGAGAGGTGTCTTTAAATGCAACTTTTCCATTGATTCCCCTCCAGTTAATCTGACGGGCCATGTCATTTGAAAGGAGGAAGCTGAGAATTCGCCATACGCTTTCTTTGACTGTTGTGCCTCCCCTCAAGGCTAACGTGTTCATCTGTAAAAATAAATGTATGCACAAATAAAGGAACAAGCATCCAAAAATCACCCTTTAAACAGAATGTACAAAGACTTTTACCGGTCAAAAAAAAAAAAAAGTTAATTTGGAATTATTTAGTCTTTAAAGTGATAGTTTACCCTCCAAAAAGTCCTGGCTCTTCCAAGTTTTAATACCTGAGTGAAATTGGCATTTCTGTTTTGAAGTGCATTAGCGCCCCACACAGCTCTGGGGGTTTATAAAGGCCTTTTGAAGCAAAGCGATGCGTTTGTGTAAGAAAAATATCCATGTTTAAAACTGTATCGAGTAAATGGACTTGGAAAATATACAGCCATTCACATCCATTATAAAGCTTGGAAGAGCCAAGACATTTTTAAATATAACTCGATTGTATTTGTCTGAAAGAAGAATGTCATATACACCTAGGATGACTAGAGGGTGAGTAAATCATGAGCTAATTTTCATTCATTTCAGTTCCTTCAGCAGTAGAAGGAACTTATTCGCAACTAGCAATCTCATTGGTTAGTGTTAACGATCACTATCCACATTTTGATTTCAGAAAATCAGTTATTGTGAGTGAAAGCATACAATTGCAGTTTCTTTATCAGGCCAAACCTTTCTTGTTGCTTTACCATTCCGTGTTGAACCAGCCCAGCCAGTACGGATATGGTTTAAACGTGGTTGACTACCTACTATACCATTCACAATGAGCAAAATATGAAAACACTGACACAGTTAATTGATGCAAGTTATTTTTTTCTATTGAAATATGAAATCTTACCACAGCTGTCTTATAGTCTTCCTGCTGCAGCTGCCCCTCAATGACTTGAAGTTGTTGGAAATTTGACAGTGGAAAACAGTCTGTGTTTAATGTTGGGCTGTCTTCTGTAGTTGATAATTTTTTGAGGTCGTAGACCAATTTAACCAATGTGCCCATCTGTTCTTTAATCATTTCTTGATTTGCAAGAATTTTGCGTATGCAAGCTAGAAAAAAGAAAAAGCTATTAAAATAAAAAATGCATATCACTGTGTTAAAAAAAAAAAAAAAGTCAGTACCTACCTTCACTGAAACCTGTGTGGGATGATGCTAAAAAGGGGAACACAACAAGATAATAGTTAACATGTTAAATGACAGTAGAAGGAAGTAAAAATCTTATTTTCACTCTATGGCTCTGTAGATTTGGTGCAAGGAGCCAAGGGAGTTAAACATGGTCAGTTTTAGAACTTAAATAGTTGTAAAAGAGAACGTCCTGGTTGCATATGCAACCCACTGTTCCCTGAAGGAGGGAACAGAGGATGTAGTCGACATCGACTGAAATGGGATCACGTCAGGGAGCCTATTGTCTTCGAGTATTAATGAACAAACCAATGCACATCACACACCGTGGCGCGGGTATAAATACAGAAGTGGATGCACGCACCATTTGGTTTTCGCCGAGGAGCCGAGCGCACTCGGAGTCAGCTGTGGTCCAGTGGTGGTGGCGGCAAGGGGACTATGTCCTATGCCCTTCAGGGAACGGTGGTTTACATACGCAACCAGGATGTTCCCTTTCAGTCGATAACGTCGAACGTAGTCGACTTTGACTGAAATGGGATCCAACCTTTGAAAACCCCACTAATGCTGTCACCTTCCAGTGCCTAGACAAAAGCCTCCTAATCCTCCTGACATGCCAGCGGAAGAGGATAGGGCTTAGGCCAGGAAGTTACTGCTGTTCCACAGAGACCCACTCAGTACAGACTTAGTAACACTGGGAAAGCTTGCCCTGAACATGGAAGGAAGTGATTCTGCGGAGCTACATCCAACCTGGTAATGTGGAGAATACACATATGAACTGGGCGGGTGACCGGGCATCTGGAATGTCACTGAGGTGGCTCCAGCCAAGAAGGGGGGAGACAACAACGAATACAGTGACGGCAGAGGACCTGCCAAGGGAAAGACACAAGCTCGCCGTAGGGAGCTGTATCGTGGAAACACACATACGGGATCACCATAGGGACCGCAACATATAGGCCCAGCCTAGCACAGGTTCCAAACTGGTAGGCCTAACTCAGGGCGTACCGCCATGTCCGATGTTGGAGGGGTGCGGAGGAAGGTGTCGCCCAGCCCGCAGTTCTACAGACATCTGTCAGCGAGGCACCCTGCACCAACGCCCAGGAGGCGGCAACACCCCTTGTCCACTATCCACTATCCAGTGGGCCAACCTCTGTTTGGAGACAGCCTTTCCCTTCTGCTGGCCTCTGTAACAGACTAAGAGCTGTTCTGAGGTCCTAAAGCTTTGCATTCTGTCCACATACAGGCGCAGAGCACGGACGGGACAGAGAAAAGCAAGGGCTGGGTATGCCTCCGGGGGCAGCGCTTGCAGGTTCACCACCTGGTCCCGAAAGGGAGTGGTAGGAACCTTGGGCACATATCCAGGCCAGGGTCTCAGGATAACGTGAGAGTAAGCCGGCCCGAATTCCAGGCACGATTCACTGACCGAAAAAATTTGCAAATCCCCTACCCTCTTGATGGAGACCAAAGCAAGCAGGAGAACTGTTTTTGGGACAGAATTTTTAACTCTGCTACCTGTAATGGCTCAAAAGGAGGTCTTTGCAGTGTGATTAACATCAGAGATAAGTCCCAAGAGGGTACAGAGGGGGGATGAGGTGGATTTAATCTCCTCACTCCCCTCAGGAACCTGACGATCAGATTGTGCCTTCCCAGGGACTTTCCATCCACTGCATCGTTAGGTGCGGCAATAATGGCAACATACACTTTGAGGGTGGAGGGGGACAGCCGACGCTCAAACCACTCTTGGAGAAAAAGCACAGAACTGATCGAGCATCTTCGGGGGTCTTCCCAGTGAGGGAAGTGTGGAACGAACAGGTTCCACTTCAGGGCGTAAGCAAGCCTCGTAGAGGGTGCTCTCGCCGAAGTGAAGGCATCTACGACTGACTGAGGTAGATCACCTAGAACCTCCGAATCCCGTCCAGGGATCAGACATGAAGTTTCAAACAGTCTGGATGCGGGTGCCATATGGTGCCCTGTCCCTGACAGTGGAGGTCCTCCCTCAGAGTAATAGGCCAGAGAGGGGCTGTCGAGAGGAGAAATAGTTTGGGGAACCAGGTCCAGTTGGGCCAATAAGGGGCACCTAGCAAAACCTGCTCCTCTTCCTCCCTGATTTTGCACAGCAGCTGCGCAAGGCTCACTGGGGGAAACGCATACTTGCGCAGGCCTGGGGTCAGCTGTGCGCCAGTGCATCCGTGCTGAGGGTCTCCTTGGTAAGGGAATAAAACAACTGGCAATGGGACGAGTCCAGGGAGGCAAGCAGATCTATCTGTGCGGCCCCAAAGTGGTCCCATATCAGCTGGACCACCTGGGATGGAGTCGCCATTCTCCCAAGGTCACATCTGTTGTGAGAGCTCGTCGGCAGCACGATTGAGCAGGCCAGGGATGTAAACGGCACGAAGCGGCCTCATTGGCGAGCGAGTTGTGACATGCTACGGGAAAGTAGATCACCTTGACGGTTAATGTACGCAACAGTCGCAGTATTGTCTGTACGGGCCAGTGCATGCTTGCCGAGCACCGTCGTCTTGAGGCGATTCAAACCAAGGAATACTGCTAAAAACTCGAGGCAGTTGATGTGCCAATACAGGTGGGACCCCATCCAGGTGCCAGCTACTGCATGCCTGTTGTACGTGGCCCCCCAGCCGGTGTTGGAGGCTCCTGTGAAGACCACAGCATGCCTGGAAACTTGTTCTAGGGGCACTCCAGACCGGAAAAACAAAGGGTCGAACTGAGGGTTTGGGCGGCAGGCCGTGGTGATTTTTACACGGAGCTTACCGCTCTGCCACACCCACCTCGGGACTCAGTCCCGGAGCCAGTGCTGAAGTGGTCTCATATGAAGCAAGCCGAGCGGCGTAACTGCTACTGCCATATGCCCCAGGAGCCTCTGAAATTGTTTCAGTGGAACAACCAGCTAGGGCTGTCGCGGTTATGGAATTTCCCTTGCGGTTATGTTGAGTGGCTCAATAGCGCGATATGCGGTATTACCGCCATTTACAGTATTTATTTATTTATTTAATTTATATGTATTTGTTGCTATATAAATAAAATTTACGATGTGGACAAAAACAAGGACATTTTCAGTAACCAATGTAGCCTAACCAAAACTAAACAGCGTCTACAGTATATGCGCATCGAAAGACTTTCACTCATATTGGAGTGCGCATATTGTTATGACAACGGACTTTGAGCGAGTCATTGAACCGTTCATTCAACGAACACGTTTAAAAAGCTGATTCGTTAAATGAGATGTAAAGAAACAAGATGGTAATTATTTTTAACTTTGAGGTTCAACTTTTCAAGGTTTAGCTGTGCAGCAATGCGTCGCATGGGCAACGCTGAAGCTGATGCTTTACTTATTAGAGACCCTTAGCATTTGATTCAATGCGTGACTCACTGATTTTATTTCTCCGCGACTTCCTTGTGCTGTGGGATGCTGACTAGCGCCGCTGCTGACGCGCATTTATGGGAAAATACCCGTTAAAATGATGATGCGACAAACATTTCGCTTCCCTTTGACACGACAAGCTTTTCACGACTTCAAAGACAGACGCAGGTAATTGCATGCGCTCTGCCGATCTCTCTCATTCACTGTGTGAAGCCTGTAGGCTACACATCACCATGATAAACAGTCTTGTTATCCTTATGAACTTGTTTAACATTCAATACACATGCATTAGGTTCAAAACAAGAAGGGTAGCCTTATAAAAAAAAAAAAAAAAAACATGAATATCGCGGTTGACTTGTCAGAAGCGCGGTACTACAATATTGCGGTTACCGCGACAGCCATACAACCAGCTAGCTCCAACCAGCTCCAACTCACACCTGTAAGGAAGTTTCTAGTAATCCCGAAGACCTTGATTAGCTTAATGGATCTGGATCAGGTGTGTTTGATTAGTGTTGGAGCAAAACTGTGCAGAGCTGTGGTCCTCCAGGAATTGAGTTTGAGATCACTGCCCAACTGGGTGATATGCTGAATCAGAAAATCTCTGTGTTCGAATAACTGCTCTCGAGACCGAGCTAGGATCAGCCAGTCGTCGAGATAGTTGAGAATGCAAATGCCATGTTCTCTCATAGGAGCGATGGCTGCTTCCGTGCCTTCGTAAAGACACGGGGATACGCCTGAACCTTGAACGCGAAACGCAGAAATGGTCTTTGTCACTCGCGCTGTAAAGACTGACACCAGGAGAGACTTCCCAAAGAAGCACCAACACACTCGTTTGTTGTCTAACACTCTACAGAAGACCTAAACATAAGCTCGGCTCCGAAGAAAAAAGCAAATGGTGCATGCATCCACTTCCGTATTTATACCCGCGCCGCAGGGCGGAGTTTCAGATGCATATCTCGCACACCAATATGCATTGGCACGTTCAATAATACTCAAAGACAATAGGCCCCCTGACTTGATCCCATTTCAGTCAAAGTCCAACGTTATCAACTGAAAGGGAACCCTTGTTGTGTATTTGGATAAACCTGTTAGATTTGAATGCCGTGCTAGTGAACTGACACAGTATATACTCACAACTAAAGACTTCTGCCTCTTCTTGTCTAAATTGTGGGGTGCGATTCCTTGCTGTAAAGGATAATTAGTGGGAAAGGCAAAAGTTTAACAGTAGCTTTTAGCACATATTATATGGGTAAAATATATGGGTATGGGTTAAATGGGAAGAAAGTTTTATTGTAAATTTACGGGTTACTGATGTCCATTTCACAGGTGTTGATATCCTCCTTTGGTTACTGCGGATTTGTTTTTGGCGCCCTGATGGCATTAAAACAAGCCAAAAATATAGTGTCACCCCTGAATTTGGCTAACATTAGATATTAACACAATATATAAACATATAAGCTAAAAAACATAGTCCAGCCATTTTAAGCCAAAATGGAGGTCAACCTAGGACAAATTGCAACTGAAGCAAACTCAACTGATTTCATATCCTCAATATGTCACACCTGTCAACACTCCCGTTATCTCCTGGACCCCTACTGATTTGTCATTTCTCCCGGGAAACTCACGTAATTTGCATGGCCCAAACTCCTTAATGAATAATTGGATCAATATGTTTGTCTAATGTTAACCAGTTGCCAGATCTTGTATTAAATGCATTATTTTTACACAATCCACACACACCATAAAATTTTAACCCGTTTGTCATCTCAACCTGGCAACCTGGCAACTCAGTTGCGCAGTAGCAGGAAGCTTAAAGGGATAGTTCACCCAAAAATGAAAATTCTGTGAGTTTTTAACTCACCCTCATGTTGTTCCAACCCTGTAAGACCTTCATTCATCTTCAGAACACGAATGAAGATATTTTTGATGAAATCTGAGAGCTGGATCACTCCTCCATACTAGTCCATAGGCTTATTGAGGGATTGAAACTCGCCGGCCTCGAAAAGTTATTAAAGACATTGTTAAAATAGTCCAAGTGACTACAGTGGCTCAATCTTAAGTTTATCAAATGACGAGAACACTTTTTGAGCGCAAAAACAAACAAAAATAACGACTTAATTTCAACTATTAATTTCCTTCTCTGGGCGATCGGTTGTTGTACGTCACGCGTATCACACACATGACCAGAGACGGCCAATAGTGAGCCTACGTGTGACATTTAACTGACTCGAGGCCCAGTGAGAAGAAAATTAATAGTTGAAATAAAGTCGTTATTTTTGTTTGTTTTTGCGCACAAAAAGTGTTCTCGTCGCTTGATAAAGTTAAGATTGAGCCACTGTAGTCACTTGGACTATTTTAACAATAGTCTTTAATAACTTTGAGGCCGGCAAGTTTCAATCCCTCAAGAAGCCTATGGACTAGTATGCAGGAGTGATCCAGCTCTCAAATTTCATCAAAAATATCTTAATTCGTGTTCCGGAGATGAACTAAGGTCTTACGGGGTTGGAACAATATGAGGGACAGAATACTGACAGAATTTTCATTTTTGAAAGCGAGTACGACCACCCCTTTTTTTTTTCTTCTTAGCTAGGACATATTGGGGATACAAAATCAGTTGGGTTTGCCTCTGTTGCAATTTGTCCTACCTTTTTCCATAAAACGACTGGACTATTACATGTTCCTGTGTTTTCAAAAACTCACAATTCATAGTTTCTGCCTCCTCTCTGGCTATTGGTTGAGAGTGATTCCCTGCTCTGCTGGAACCTGAACAGGAAAAAAGTGGGAGAAATTGAAGAGGTCAGTGTTGAGGAGCTTTGAGGCAAATTTAGGTCTAACTGATAACAAATTGATGTTTTATTTGTCTGCGGTGGCCATTGATATATACATTAGAGGTCGCCTTGGGGTTCTAAGAATGCGTCAAAACCGCCGCCATCTTGGAACAGGGGTCTTGTCATAAGAAGTAGCTAGGTAACGCTGCTATCTCCACCTGTACTTCGAATTCATGGATTTTCTGACTTTTGTGCTGCGTATGGATGTTCACACAAATGAAATCTGAACTAGGAAGAATGTTTAAAAAAAATAATAATAATAATTTTCTCTGGACTCCATGATAAATACATGTCTGACCATTGGAATGAACCATTCATGGCAATTTATGGTGATTTTATTTCCGTTAGACCTTTGCCTACGTTGACACTTATTTTTTGCCTACATTGCCTACATTGACACTTGTCTTGATTGATTCTGTGAAGCAGCTTTGATACAATCTGTATTGTGAAAAGCGCTATATAAATATATTTGACTTGACTTATGCATCAAAGAGTGGCTCCCCTGTTCGATGATGATGGCTCTATTGACACATTCGCTCCAATGAACTGCCTTAGCCAAGGCGATATCTAGTCTATATACAGTATATATGCAGTGGCACGCATATCTACTCTGTAACTCGTATGCCCTGTGTTTTCAAATACTCACAATTCATAGTGTCTGCCTCCTCTCTTGCTAGTGGTTGAGAGTAATTCCCTGCTCTGCTGGAACCTGAAGAGGAAAAAAGTAGGGGGAAAAAATGGAGAGGTCAGTGTTGAGGAGCTTTGAGGCAAGTTTAGGTCTAACTATTATCAAAATGTTTTATGTGTCTGCAGTGGCAAGCATATCTACTCTGTAACTCGTATGCCCTGTGTTTTCAAATACTCACAATTCATAGTGTCTGCCTCCTCTCTGGCTAGTGGTTGAGAGTAATTCCCAGCTCTGCTGGAAGCTGAAGAGGAAAAAAGTAGGAAAAAAAAGGAGAGGTCAGTGTAGAGGAGCTTTAAGGCAAGTTTAGGTCTAACTGATATCAAAGTGATGTTTTACGTGTCTGCAGTGGCAAGCATATCTACTCTGTAACTCGTATGCCCTGTGTTTTCAAATACTCACAATTCATAGTGTCTGCCTCCTCTCTGGCTAGTGGTTGAGAGTAATTCCCTGCTCTGCTGGAAGCTGAAGAGGAAAAAAGTAGGGAAAAAAAGGAGAGGTCAGTGTAGAGGAGCTTTAAGGCAAGTTTAGGTCTAACTGATATCAAAGTGATGTTTTACGTGTCTGCAGTGGCAAGCATATCTACTCTGTAACTCGTATGCCCTGTGTTTCAAATACTCACAATTCATAGTGTCTGCCTCCTCTCTGGCTAGTGGTTGAGAGTAATTCCCTGCTCTGCTGGAAGCTGAAGAGGAAAAAAGTAGGAAAAAAAAAGGAGAGGTCAGTGTAGAGGAGCTTTAAGGCAAGTTTAGGTCTAACTGATATCAAAGTGATGTTTTACGTGTCTGCAGTGGCACGCATATCTACTCTGTAACTCGTATGCCCTGTGTTTCAAATACTCACAATTCATAGTGTCTGCCTCCTCTCTGGCTAGTGGTTGAGAGTAATTCCCTGCTCTGCTGGAAGCTGAAGAGGAAAAAAGTAGGAAAAAAAAAGGAGAGGTCAGTGTAGAGGAGCTTTAAGGCAAGTTTAGGTCTAACTGATATCAAAGTGATGTTTTACGTGTCTGCAGTGGCACGCATATCTACTCTGTAACTCGTATGCCCTGTGTTTTTAAATACTCACAATTCATAGTGTCTGCCTCCTCTCTGGCTAGTGGTTGAGAGTAATTCCCTGCTCTGCTGGAAGCTGAAGAGGAAAAAAGTGAGATAATGATTCAACCATCATTTAGTGTGTGCAACGATCAAAAGTGGGTGATAATGTACTGACAAGGTTTGTACTGGCAAGGTTTGCACTGGCAAGGTTTGCACTGTTGAGGCTTGCCCAACCTCTCAAGAAATCAAACCAAGTGTAATAAGTGTATTTCAAAAACTCATGACAGTATTCCTTAAATTAATCCACAAAAAAAAATGTATCAAACAAATTAATAGAACTATAACTGTTGCACAAATTGGCCAGTCTTACATTTCCTGATGGGGTTGACTTGCACTTCTGGCGCTGCTGGAAGTGGAACGTTTGCCTCATCCTCAGTTTCACTATCATCGAAAAAACGTGCCCTTTTGCTGATGATAAAAAAACACACAAAAAAACAACAAATTATTTAATTTATTCTCCTCATTCAGCAGCCATACTCAGCTCTGTATGTGCTGTATTTACACGTGTCTTCTTCTTCTCAGGGGGGGGCGAGTCCACGTCTGTAAGGTCCGTGTTTATTTCTGCCTCTGGTAGTTTTTGGCGAGCTTCTTCATATGTTTCTGTATAGATTAACAAACAAAAATGTTTCTGTGAAGCAAACTAAAAAAATACATTAAAATAGAGAAATTATGAATGAATGAACGAATGAGAAAATTAAAAAATATTAGGGCCAAATTTACTAAATAGGCTTAATCTCTTTTTTTGGGGGAGGTAAATAATGGTGCAAATACCAAGAAACTGACAAGCACAAAGCTTAGTATATCGCCTTGCATGATTCATTTAAATTAATCTGAATGATTCTGCATGATTCTGAAAGGGAAAACTCTTACAAATGCATATGCAACAATGTCAGCTTCAAAAATAACTGTTCATGCCTCTTTAGTGTCTTTAATAAATCCTGACACCAAAAGAGGGTTTATGCTGGTGCAACCGGTTAGTAAATCTGGCCCATGGAAGCTAAGGATATATGTACCTCTAGTAAAAATAATCCGGATTTTGAAGGGAGTCCAAGATGGTCCTGGCTTCACCATTGATTTTATGGCTTTAACTACATCTTCATATTTGTATGGAGGCCACATACAAACATTGTCCCTTACCCAATTTTGGGGAACTACCTCGACTTCATTTGTCGTTTCAAAGATTACGATATGATACATTGTCTGGAAAAAAAAAAAAAAAATTTTTTTACACTTAATTTTCACATAATTAAGATTAATTAAAAAAAATCTAATTCATATGAATGCCACTTACAAAGCATGTCCCACAATATAATCCAGAAATGGTGTTACTGCTTCTCAAGAACTATGTACATTAATTGGTGATATTAAGATGTGTGAGTCAGAGGGAAGACTGCAAATTTGTCTCCCAGAGGCAACCTCACACACTTTTGCCAGGGCTTTGTGAGCTCAGTAAAGTGCATCACTGTTGACAAATTGGACACAATGAATACACCCAAGTTTCTGGAATCAAGAGGGTAGGTGTATAAGGCCTCTTTCTCTTTATATTCTTGAAACATAACATACTCTTTACCCCCATAAGCAATTATGTTTTTTACTGAAATCACTTTGTCATGAATAGCAATGCAATCGTCTTTGCTCGATATTCGCAGCATGACACCATCAATAGTAAGCTGTCTGAACTGATGTACTTCTTCCGTCAGAGTATGTGGTACAGGTCCATTTTTATGGGGGCACATTAGTGATATTTCATCAGTGGAATAAGAGTTCCTTTCCTCATGTTCAGACAACCTGCGGATTATCTGTGCAAGTGGATTGTGAGGCTTCCTTACCAATCTCTTAAGCTCACCAAGAAAGTTTTCATAGGGGAAGCCAGATATGCTGTCTAAAGGACCATGTACTTTTACATCACTAGCAAGATGTACCAAGCCATGAATGTTGTATACCACCATCTCTTTGCCATACAACAAGCCATAATGCTCAACAAATGATACCAAAAAGGAGTGAGCCAAATCATTCATTTCGATACAATAGTTTGAATTTGCCAAAATGTAGATGGCAACAGACAACAGCATAAAGTTCTCATAAACCTGGCGGGGCAACACACCCTTTAAAACAACCGGGCCTGTGTACAACAACAGTTGACGGAATTCAGTTGCCTTCCAACGAAGTCTCTCACTGAGAGCCCTAGGCTTTCTGGCAAATTCTGCTGGAATGAAGTCCTTCAATGCTACCAGTCTCTCAGAGATAGCCAAGACTTGAATGCTCGAAAGCCTTGTACGCAGGGGACCCACTGCACCACACCACAGATCCGTTAGACGTCTCACTACACCCAAACACACAAGGTGCATGTAATCATGAGGAAAACCTGTTACCATGTCAATGTCGGTATCTAGAAGAGGACAGTGTGTTAGATGGTGTTCCTCATCTAATCCCAGTCGAAAAGCTTCATCTGTTCTACAGGAGGCATTGTTCTCAGGAAATGTCATGCGGTGTTTTACATAGGAGCCTTTCTGCTGACATTTGTCACAGCCATAGTAGCCTGTGTGAGATTTTATTCCTTTGATAAAGGCTCGTGCTGGAGCGTCACACATGATAGATGTTACCTTGACAAAGAAAGTCTTGCCACAAAAAACAAAACCTCTTCTTAAGCTCTGCAACTCACAAACTAAGTGACTGAGATATTCAGACAGATTTGTTGGCTTAGTGGTCCCACAAAACAAACCTACAACAACAGGTTTCTTAGATAGACCTTTGAACATGCCAAGAATAGGCCAAAGTTGAACTGAAGAACTTTTGAAAAGTGGGAGGCCGTCAAAATTTAGCTGCATGTTAAACGTGTGCCCATCTGTAAAATGAGAACATACACTTCTCAACGTGTTTCTGAAAGCACTGATAATACCAAAATAGTGGAAAGATCCACCGGCAATCATCTCCACGTTGTACTCCATTTTCGTCTTTAACAGTGACCTTCCATCTTTTGGCAGGAATGGTAAATGCACTCTAAGAATTGCCAATAAAGCAGAAAGTGCAATGAGAGATACACCAAAACGAAGTGCCCACTCGGTAATGCTGCTTCTGAGATCACTTTTATCGTTTGTTTCACTATAATCATAGCTGCTGTTTGTATCCTCACTAACAGAGATGCCAGTAGGATTCAAATCTGAAGGTCTGCAGTCAGAGGGAATGCCACCAAGAGGAATGCTAACAGGAGAGTTGTTAAGACTATCAGTATGGTCATACACATCATGATCCACTGATTTAAGAAAAGTATCAACTCTTTTGAGGGCCCTTTTCCTAAGATTGCTGCGTTCATTGTAATTCATCACTAGTGAACCATATACTGAGTCACAAATAAAATATGCAAGGAATATTCCTAATGAGTTCAAGCTCAGGATGTTCACTACCCTATAATGAGAGAGAAACAGCAGATTAGGACAGCAAATTAATGGAATAGTTCACCTAAAAATTCTGTCATAATTTACTATCAATAAATAAACATATCAAATAACATAGTATTTGAACAATATAAGTAAAGAGTATTTTTTTCTATTACAGGTATTTACAAACGGTTTACAAACGGTTTGTCACTCTCTATTTCAAGAGAGTGACAAAATGTTAAGCTACATGGTCTTTATAACGTTAAAGTCAGTATTTTCTAAAAATCTAATATTTTGGTATTCTAGCATTAATTTTGAATCTTAAAATGCATTTTATTCACAAAAAATGTGAAAGACAGGAGGTGCTGACTGGACGCGTAGACCTCTTTTGAGTCTCGCCTATATTCGGTGAGTCAATTTCAGTTCATTACGCTTTAATAATTATGATATTTAAAGGGATAGTTCACTTTGAAATTAATTTGATATGTTTTAGCTTAACTCAAGGGCATCCAAGATGTAGGTGTCTTTGTTTCCACAGTATTTTCAATTTTGATATTTTTCAGTTAAACCGGTGTTGACTGTCAGTCATATAAAGCAAGTATGGGGGTCCACGTCAAAGAGTATGCACAGAGAAGTCCAGATTAAACATGATTGAATGATTCGTAAATGTAAGTACACATAGATGGCCTAAGACACGAAAGGAGCGGTTTGTGTGAGAAAATGAACAGTATTCATATCGTTTTTACCTCTTGCAACCACAGCCACATCCAAGTGATCTGAATCAGTTATTCAATGTCCAACTGAACCGAACTGACCTGTGTCCAACGTTCCGCCGGAAGTGATCGCTTGCGTGTGTACGTCACGCATTGCACACACAGAGATTTCGGAAGTTTTACCCTTCACTGTGAAGATCTAAAAATATTTAGATATAGAGCCCTTTTCAGTTGGTAAACATGGTGATCTTTTTATGTGGGCGAAGCTTAGGTGGAGGCAGAACGATCCCTCTGGCTGCTTCACTAATGCTAGTTAGCAAGTATTGTTAGCTTGTTTTTTAACAATGACTGGAGAAAATCCGATATTATCTAAATGTGTAAGGTCACTCACTGTCCAGGACCACGATTGTTATTTCCAAAACTTATTTTTAACGGACAGAACCAGATTGGCCGACCCGTAGCCGCCTACACGCTCACTCAATGCATAGACGATCTGACAGGATTAACGTTACCTCGGTTGAGTGGCCTGACTTCTACACCTACCTTATAGAGAAACCGATCGTAAAGAGAAACTGAGGGCATATAAATCTTTAGATGCCTATAACTATGTGCTGAATGGTCATGTACAAGACTTGTGTGTACGATCCGCAGTTCTGCCGAGCCAGGGCAGAGAAGACGACAATGTAAAGAGTGTCATTTACGGTGAGATTTTAATCATGTGAATATTTTCAAAAAATAAAAAATCCAGATACAGCATATTGATTTTTCATTGATGCTTGTACCAAACAACACAATAAGATGGCATTTAAAAATAATAAAAGTAATTTAAGCTCCTTATTATGTAGCCGAATCTGTGCTGGTTTCCATTGGCCGCCTCCAGTTTTCACTTTGTTTTGCCTCTAGCTAGCGCCGTGACGTAACTATGACGTCGGCGGAAAAGGGGTCTATACAGGAAATTGCAATGGAAGACGATTTCGATACATCTAAATATGTTTAGTGAAAGGTAAAACTTCCGAAATCTCTGTGTGTGCAATGCGTGACGTACACACGCAAGATATCACTTCCGGCGGAACGTTGGACACGGTTCAGTTGGACATTGGATAACTGATTTAGATCAGTTGGACGTGGCTGTGGTAAAAACGATATAAATACTGTTTGTTTTCTCACACAAACCGCTCGTTTCATGTCTTAGGCCATATATGTGTACTTAAATTTACAAGTCATTAATAAATCATGTTTAATCTCGATTTCTCTGTGCATGCTCTTTGACGTGGACCCCCATACCTGCATTATATGACTGACAGACAACACCGGTCAAAATTGAAAATACTGCGGAAACAAAGACACCTACATCTTGGATGCCCTTGAGGTAAGCTAAAACATATCAAAAATTAATTTCAAAGTGAACTATCCCTTTAACTAATCTTTAGTTTATATTTTTCAATCACGAATAATGGATTTGTTGCAGTTTTCTGCACGATAGTAGCCATTCACTGGCATCCAGTGATAGTATTTTAAAGGAAACAATTGCAGGGTTAATTGTTAAACAAATAATTTTGTAATTTGCTTGTTGGTAATATACATTTAAACTGTTATCCATTGTATTTTATGTTATTGGGTATCACAAAACGGAGTATAATATGAAAAAGTAGGTCCTATCCTCGAGCGTTTTGCAATAATTCTCCTTTCCCCCACAATGCATTACATTACGTCACCTTGGGGAGAGAATTTACCAAAGCCCGCTGTGAGAGCATTAAGAGTGACTAGAGAGACGAGAGTAGTTTTGATGAAAACATTCCAGAATTTTCTCCATTCATTGGGAGCCAAATGGTTCAAGGTCCAAATGAGAGTTTCAGTACAGCTTCAGGGCTTTAAACGACACCAGACGATGAATAAGGGTCTTATCCAGGGCCCTTCGAGTCATGACTCGAAAAAGATTTGTTCACTTTGATGAACGAGTTTGAATAGGAGAGTCACGAACGCTCACAGAACAGAGCAAGGCGAACATTTGAGCTTATAAAACTTAAACTTTATTTATTTATTAAATGAGT
Organism: Pimephales promelas; assembly: GCF_988280905.1. Taxonomy (NCBI): domain Eukaryota; kingdom Metazoa; phylum Chordata; class Actinopteri; order Cypriniformes; family Leuciscidae; genus Pimephales; species Pimephales promelas. Next base: position 18,119,284 of record NC_142786.1, on the reverse strand, counting down.
GATCTTTTCACTTGATAAGACCCTTATTCATCGTCTGGAATCATTTAAAGCCCTTTGAAGCTGCACTGAAACTCTCATTTGGATCGCATTGAAGTCCATTATATGGAGAAAATCCTGGAATGTTTTCATCAAAAACCTTCATTTCTTTTCGACTGAAGAAAGAAAGGACATCTTGGATGTCATGGGGGTGAGTAAATTATTAGCAAAAGTTTTTTTAAAGTGAACTACTCCTTTAACTTTTTCTGCTCTAGGGCTAATATTACATTTAAAGTCCCTGTAAAGTCAAAATTAAGTATGTGTTCTGAGTTTGTCACACCACTGAAAAATGTGTTATTAGCCACCCAGCCAAATTTGAATGATAAAAAAAAGCCAGCAAGTACATAAAATAAGCTATCAAAATCATGAAAAAATCAGCAGTTATCTCTGTTCTCAAACGCTGGGGGCGTGTCCGCTGGCTGGGCTGAAACCACGCACACTCGCGGGAAAGCTCTCGATGGTGATATTAGGTGAAACTGCTTTCGCGACGGGAGGATGAACACTGAGGCTGGAGATAGTCGTTTCGGCCCCGTTCACCAGTAACAGCGGATTATCAGTGAATCCCAGTTGTCTCTAAGGAAAGTTTATAAAACTATCCAGTGTAAAATGATCACTACAGAGGCGGGTGTTGGCGGTGATCCTCAGCTCTTCATCAAGGTTGGCTCTCTTAAAAACCTCTTCTTGATGTGATCGTTTTTAGGGAATTTAAATCTGTTTTGTACATGATCGCATCCAGGTAGCCTATGCATGTCCGTGTCGAAGGCATAGCTAGGTAGCAAACTGTAGGCTCAGCTGTAGTAACTAATAGTACTGACAGTCACTACTGCGAATGTGCTCGGGGAGTGTTATTGTGTGTTGGGGGAGAGATCAGACTCTGTGCGTCATCAAATAGGGGCTTGTCCAGGAGCTCATGGGCTCCAGTGCGTCATCGAGCCCTGTTTTAGCCCCGCCCAAACAATCCGTAAAATTGCAATGGTGAAAAACTGTTTAACGGTCTAACTCCACATTTCAGTACTTCACAGTTCACAGTCTTTGTAATATGTTTTAGCAATACATATGTAAAATTTATAATGTATTTAGAACTTTTTTGTTGAATTGCCTTTACAGGGACTTTAAAGTTTGCTTTATCAATGTTAGATATAAGCAAATTTAGCATTCTACAATCTTTACTGTTGATGTGTTTTAATAATAATAATAATAATAACAATGAGCCACGAATTAAGCATTCGTTTTAAAAGGGGAAAATCCAAAGACCTTTTATTTGTGTTACAACGCAGGTATACCATGTAATCAGTCTAATTCGCCTTGTTAAAAGTTCTATTTAATATAATAAATTGATTTATGCTTCAATGACAAGTACATAAGCACTAAGGAGAAAATAACTACAGACAACTGTAAACACCTTTAAGTGATGCTTAAAAAAAGATAACTTACCTTAGTTGAAACAAGAGGGATGGTTAGAAGAAAGAAAAAAGTCACAGTGGAGGATGATGCAAAATCTAAAAAAAGGAAACAATAAAAAGAATATATTACAGTTAACCACTACAGTAGTCCAAAATGTTGAATGAGGCATGTATGCTGCAAATCAATCTAAAAAAAAATAACTACAGTGAAACTAAGAATGTGCTTATAAACAACAAAGAATGGCTGTGGTGAACAGGACGAGGCTGAGATCTTTGAGAGAACAGCTGGAGGCTGGTGGCTTGATTACTGATGAGTGACACCTGCATGCTGCTCATATTCAATCACCCACCAGCCTCATGCCATTCTCTCATGCCCTCAGCCTCGTCCTGCTCACCACCACAATGAAAATTATCTGTTTTCAGACAAGAAAAATGGGTAAAATACGAAATGACTGTCTACTCTAATATCAAATATTTTCTATGTTTGTATTTATAAACGTGCAGAAGTCAAAGAAAAATTATTATTGATGACTCAAATTGTGGTACAAGATCATATGGACTTTCAGTTATTGACTAGCAAAATATTATGGTAACACGAGAGACTGCATTAATTATGCCCATATTTCTCCTCTTTGCAGATAATTTTCGATCAGTCACAATTTTGAACTGGTAAAGACAGATAAATGAACATTAACATAATAAGGGCATAAGCTAACAGCCAAGATAATAAGGAAAACATCTCAAGCTGTTTAGGCATGTCTGATGATGTAGCTTTAAAGAATTGAATCCCAAATACTAAAATGTCTCAAAAATATACTTACATGGAAAAAGATGGTTGAACGAGGTTGAAAGAGCTCTTAAAAGAGCTTTTGGGGGTTATTTAGCTTCTGTTGACACAAAAGCAAAATGGAGAAAAAGAAACAATGTGACTGAACAGATACAGAATATAATACATTTTTCATCAATAATAACATTCGTTGCAGCGCCCAGAAGTTCAGGATCCTGTTCAAAAATCCTGCCGGGACACAGCAGGACCTTTTGGTCCCGAAAGATAGACATAGGCCTCGTTTACACTGCATGGTTCAAGTGACCCAAATCCGATTTTTTCCGCTCATGTGGCACAGATCAGATATGACCGGTGAATGTGTAAGCAGGAAAAAAACGCATGGATTCCAATTTTCTCAGGTCGGATTCAGGCCTCATTCATATGTGGTAATAAATCGGATATGAATCGGATACGTGCATTTGCGTGTGCCATGTAAGCAGACAAATCAGATATTCCCCAGTAAATCCTAGTCGTCCGTCATTAAAAAGTGTGCGATTATAGGCGCGATAGAAGAAAGGATACACACAGTGGAGCAATGTGGAGGTTTCATGTCTTTTGAGTGTTTGGGGTGAAGAATGCCGGCTAAAATGCAGGGTTGTTACAGGAATAAATCTGTATTTGAATACATTTCACGAGATACGAGGCATCGTTTTAAGTGCTCGTGGCTAGAGCCTCTCCTCCCCTCTTTTTTCTCCGCCGTACGAGACCAATGTTTTTGATGACTTTTCAAAATATTGTGGAAAGAAAAACACTGGATAATTTTATTCACATCTGCATCCATTGCATTTTGTGCTGTTTTACTTAATTTCCCAGGTCAGAACGTCTACATTTAGTTTCAGCAGTGTATAGTGTAAATGCAAAAATCGGATATGGGTCATTTTTAAAAGATGATGTAAGCAGGTCATCAAAAAAAAATCAGATATAGTCAGAAAATCGGATTTGGGCATCAAGACCTGCAGTGTAAATGCTGCCATAGTCGAACATATTGCCCACTTTTTGGAAAGCTGTTGGAATTGTGTTTCCTTAGCTTTTGATTGTGAATTCTTATAAGTCATTGATAATGTTGTCCTATTAGTGGTGTCTTGGCCATGTTTAACATAAGAACAAACTGCAAACTGAGTCATGAATTGCTGTTGGGACTTTTTTGCTTAGTTGAAGGAGAAATTCTTGTTATGCTGGGCTGTATACCAGTTCACACTGAATACCAGTGTTTACTTTGGTTGTTTAATTAACATTATTCACACACACCACCAGGTGTCTAAAGTTACTGTAATTTTAAGACCTAACTAACCAATATCCTCATGAGACCCATAAGGGGTAAAAAAAGTTTTGTAAATGTGTTTTTTTTTATACATACATCTTTACATTATTTAGAGTATAAGAAGCAAATGGTGACATATTTTATCTCCTATAAACACCAAGGACTCTTGAAAACAAGACTCTACAACCAAAACAAATTTGTATGTTCAATTCTTAAATTACAGAACAGTATACCAGGCATTTCCATAATTATTTCCATAACTTAAGCAAACACAGTGAAAAAGATATTTAGAATATGTGTATATTGTAAAATGCATTTTGTGTGCATACTAGTGTCTACATTTAACAGGCGTTTCATGTAATAGGGTTTTCAGGACTTTAACAGGTCCACGTGAACCAAACTATGCACAACAATTTGTACAAAGATTGTATGCTATTAAATAATTATTGATAAATGGTTACTTACTTAATATGAGTGTAAACATGGCCAAAAATCGGGTTTTCCATATGCAACTTATATTTTTATTGTCTCTGATTTGAATGATAATGTATAATAATTTTTTTTAGCTTTTTTATGGTAGCTATAATGAGTAATACATTGTCAATATTTTCATAATATCTCATATTTCATAGAAATATTAATGTAACGTTAGCATTTCTTTCCTATTCATGTGTGTCTCCTAAAATGCCTGACAAGCAAGTCCCGGTGTCCTCAGTGGACATGAATAAAAAGGATGCATGTCTCTCTCAAGTCATAACAGAACGTCGAATTATTATTTAAAAACCCAAAGTTATCTTAAAATTTGAATGTATTACAACAAAATCAAATTATATTTCTATAAGAGTGCCGAATTTAGTCATCCAGTCAATGTCAGTCTAGATATGGCGTTGTCATGGTAAAAACTTAGAAATTTTAATATCTCGAAAAGCCCTGAATGTTTACAGGACATAACTTAATGGTCTCAAAAATGTCATCTAGATACAAAGGAAAACTTCTCAGGCAGATATAATGATAACATGGGCCCACTGTGAGGTTAAAATTAATGGAGAATATCGTATTTTCCCGTGAGTTTTCGGCCATTTCAATGGGTGCTTGAGCAGTGTTCACTCGCTGTCTTGAGAAGTGGGCGCGCTTCAGGAGTAACTTAACGTCGTCAACTAATGTTTAACGAATTTAGTTCCCCTTCGGTTCTGAGAGGATATTAATATATATACATATATATACTTTATTGTTCAAATATCGTATTTTCCCGTGAGTTTTCGGCCATTTCAATGGGTGCTTGAGTAGTGTTCACGCGCTGTCCTGAGAAGAGGGCGCGCTTCAGGAGTAACGTCAACTGCTAATGTTTTAACGAATTTTGTTCCCTTTCGGTTCTGAGAGAATATTAATAGTTATTAATACATACATATATACTTTATTGTTCATTATTAAGTAAAGTATATCGAATAATTACAGTACTTACCTCCAGAATACTCAAAGTTTTCAGTCCTCTCAGCAGGGAGTCGAGGCAGTCCGGCTGTTTGCACGCGCTGGGCAAAGACTTCCGGTTTTATGCTGGCTAAAAGTTATTTCGCGGGCTTTGCACGCGACTGGCAGCAAAGTTGATATATTTTAATATTTATTTATGTACGAAATGTTTGTCATCACCCATCATACCTATTGTTAAATCACCCTGGCATTCAATTAATAATAATATAATAAAACTGCTGTCCACCTCAATTTGTTTTATTTATTTTTTACTTGTAGGCCTATTGAAAATCCCATACAGACAGGCCCCACTAATACCTTACATACATAGTTTATAAATGTAAAGAATCAGGACAACAAACACAGAGGCAAAAAAAAAATAATAATAAATCTCGTTTATTTCTTTAATTATTAGTTTAAAACTCATTTTTGAGTCATATGCAAAATTCCACATCCACCATGATTTTTTATTGTTTATACATTCAACCTAAAACTTTGCTTTTGTTTGTCAAAAGTCCATCTCACTATTTTTTATTTTATTCTGTGCTTTTAGACTCTTTTACACAATAAACTGAGATTTGTTAATCTCCCTCAAAAAAGCATGCAAAGTGAGTACCTTAAACTTAAAATGAAAGAATATAATGCTGTAACAAAGGCTTATTTAGTGGTGTTTAAGTTGAGCTAAATAATGTTATATTCTCAACTTGGAATTTCAGTTGTATTTAATTACACATCTTGTTAAAAAATGTAAACTGATTGCCTTAAAAGATGTTTTATTCCACTTAAGCACTTTACATACAAATACATACAACTCAAGAGGTGTAATCATGTAATGACTACAATTAAAATTGGTACTTACATTGCAAATTGAAATATAACTTGAACTTGAAGTTATATTATGTCATTTTAAGTTATATAATAGACAGAGGAAACACTGCAAAAGATTTCACTAATTCTAATTTGGAATTTCCATGTTGTAAATTTTTAACATACTTGCTTTGATAACTTATCTTAATTGTAATGGAACTGTCCAAGGGTAAAAATGCAAGCGGTCTCTTTGCTTCTCTAAGCAAAGTCTGGGTCGATGCTCTGACTTTTAAAGGTTGTTATTTCTTCTTCTATTCTTTTTTTGAAACTATGCACAGATTAGTGCATTGCACTGGAGAAACCTTTTCAGAGAGCTATTGGCGGAAGTTCCTGGTTAAGGTCCAACCATATAAAGCTGCTGAATTTGTGCTCCCCAAAAACGCTGGTGGACCCCCAGGTCATTGTTAGCTGGGTATGGATGTGGACTGCAGACCTATTTCCACCAATAGCTCACAGACATTCTTACAGACTGCACATTTATAGATGTCTTTTGAGAGTCCATTTATAGATGTCCTTTGCCCACAACGATAACAGATAATATGCATGCATGTACAAATCACATTAGTCCAAAAAAGTATTAATTGAATTTTCAGATGAAGCAGGTGACTGAAATTATTTTCTGACTACTTTTGATCTAATTCATTGCTGGTTTTTCATAAAGCGGCATACATTGCAAATGTTAGTATGTTAGTTTATTTCCATCATTATCCAATATATAAATTACCAAATAAACAACATGCCCTTAGCAATATAGAATACGCTATACATATCTAGGTAACCAGAAGATTCAGTGTCAGAGTTCAAGCAGAGAGTGGTATCTAAATTTTATAAAGATAAATTGTCGGATTTTGAGAAAAAATAGGATGACTTAATCCAAAAAGTCTTCGTCAGATCCAAGAAAAACAAATGGAAAAGAACAAAAGTCAGCCTTTTTTCTAGCCTTTTTACTTTTTATAACGTAATAACCATGCATTAATATCATAATGTACCTAAGAGGCTGAGGCATTCGAATCCATCTGCAGTAATTTATTGATACAGGTGAGCCAGCATAGAATATACAAGCAAGCAAGCACGAGTAAACAGGTCAGAGATAGAGTGTGGGTAAATCAAAACTTCACAAAATTACAATAAACAGAACAGTCCAAGGGGAGCTGATGGGGCACAGGTGCTAATGCAATGATGACGGGATTAATCAGGAGATGATGAGCAGGGAAGGATAATGTGAAATGCAGTCCTAGTACACAGGAGAGAGAGATCTGGTGCAACCAGGAAATATCATATCTGGCCCACACACAATCTTAAAACTGGTTTGTCGCACACTGGCCATCTGGCCCCACACACAACATGCCACAACTCACAATTAAGCCGGTTTGTTGCACACGGGCCAGATCTGGCCCACACACAGCATGCCACAACTAAAACTAAAGCCGGCTTGTGGCACACGGGCCAGATCTGGCCCATACACAACATGCCACAACTCACAATTAAGCCGGTTTTTTGCACACGGGCCTCATCTGGCCCACACACAGCATGCCACGACTAACACTAAAGCCGGCTTGTGGCACACGGGCCAGATCTGGCCCACAAACAGTAAGCCACATCTCACACTAAAACCGGCTTGATGTGTGTGGGCCAGATACGGCCCATATAACTTTTGCCGCTGCCATAACTGAGCCACATGTGCCATAGTTGGCCCAGATGAGGCCCGGATATGTATGCTATCTGGGGAGTTGGACATGAAATTAAAGATCCCACATGAAATGTAAGACCTCCTTATGGAAAATTCCAGAATTCAAGACATTTTCAGACCTTAAAAATCCAAAAAAAAAATATTTAAGACGTTTCAAGACTGCGTCGGAAGTGGACATGCGGAAGTTGACAAATCCCACCCATGAAACCTGGAAGCGTGATAATGTCATAGGCATGTCATAATTCTTTCTTTATTGTTTATTGTAATAAGAAAAAGTTTGCGTTTGAAGAGCTGGTTTCCGATAATGAGCTGGACTGGATCTGGAGAGGAGCTGCACAGACGGGTTGCCAGGTATTGACAAAGACAGTAAAATGGGTATGTGTCATTTATCCCAGTCGAACAAAGAGAAAAACATGGAGCAGTTTGAGAAACAACGTCACAATGACTCCATCTGCTGGTGAACGCCCAGTACTGGGATTTTAGCAGTCATTCTGCAACTGGTGAGAAGGGTTATTATCGTTTAAATTATTAAAAAGATTTAAATATAAACCATCCAGACTGCAAACTCTTTAACGGTATTGTCAACTAATAGTAATACAATAATTATGCAATTGTTAAGAAATACTAATAATGTGATTTATGTTCGGTATTTCCTTAAAGAAAAGAGACAAAAGTTGTTTTTATTTTTTATTTCATATAAAAAAATGTAAAAAAAAAAAAAAAAAAAAGATGATTCTTCACCCAGAAGGCAGATCTCAGGAGTGTAATGCTGAGCTCAGGAAAACAGACACACACACACACACACACACACACAGTCGTGCAAACATCATCATGGCTTTGACATGACTTACTCAAACTGATGCTAATTCAATGCTTTGATAAAGCTGTTATTAATCAGAACATTGGGATTTAACACTGTAAATTAAGCAAAAGCTGGGTCTGATCTCGTCTGTCCAGATGAACGAGCTGTGAAGGAAACACAGTCTTGAAGCCGGTCAGGTGTTTAACAGAATTGGACAGGGGTCATTTCCTCATGGTGAGCATGGCATTGACGTCCCACAGGAGGTTCCTCATCTGGTCCATCAGCACCTTCATCTCCTGGTTCTTCTGCCTCAATTTCTGTTACAAAATAAATGAACACTTTTGTTCAGCAAGAATGCATGAAATCAATCAAAAGTGACAGTAAACACATAATCACAAAAGTATAATTCCTGGAGCTCATGGATTTAATTCACCCACGGTCATATGCGTGTTTAAAACCAGATTTATTTAGTGCCATGTCAGCATCCACGGCTATTTTCATTTCATACAAATATATAAATACAATAAAACCAAACAAACAAAAACTGTTTGAAACCATAAAGGAAAAGCTTGATATCTTGCAGTGCACTAGTATGTTTAGGATGGTTCTAGGATCTGGACACCAGGATGGTTCCCCAAGGAACGTTTTCCTCGTTGCGTTCGCACTGCTAATAGGAACTCTGAAGTGACGTGAGACATGTTTATTGTTGTGAATTTTAATTTGACGTGTTCATTAGTTTACGATCTAACAGTCTCATCCGTTATTAGACAGAACCGTTATACATAGAAAGTAGACAGTAATGAAAAGTTATGAGTGTTTCTCGTGCGGTTGATGATCAGAGTTCCTGGGTAGATACATAATCATGTTTCTCTCGATCTCCTCGTAGCTTTGGATTTTCTCATCGTAAAGGTTTAGAAGCTCATCTATCACTGTTTTCCATGTTCATTCAGTTAGTTTCTGGAGTAAATATTAGAAATGCACTGATTTTCATTGAGTTTGACCTGCCGATACCGATTTTAGCCGATTCCGAGTCCGACACCATATACTTTTACTCAAACTCAATAATGAAAACAAGTTTAAATGGGTACATTTTCTTTTCCGACATAGCCTACTCCAGTTCTTGTTAAAATACACAATATGCAAATTCTGTTAATTTTGGGCACTTTTAAATCCTTTTTTTCTCGAAGCTCATGCGTGGCTCCTGCTCCTGGTCAGGGCGATATATCGAACGATATTGAATGCGCATCTAATCAGTAAAGCCGGTTCCTTGATTAGTAGTAAATCACCTTCACCTGCTTTCAGATGGAGCGGCATTCACTACAAAAAGCCGTAGATCACTGACAACTGAGCCATATCGCGTTAATATCGAGGACATATCGATATCGATATTTAATGCGATATGGCTCAGCTGGTCAGTTAACTACGGCTCTTCGTCACGACAAAATCTCCCGTGTTAAATTAACACACCTGGAGTGTATATGAGTCCACACTCAAGAGTGTTAAAGTTAATGAGATAATTAAGTGATTAAATGAGTGATGATTGAGCATTATTGAAAACACCTAAAGCAGAATCACAAGGAAAAAAATCTAAAATTTTAAGCCACCGTTATGGAGATGAGTGTTTGCTTTAGTTGGGCTCTTGACCCTTATATTATACATCTTATATTTTAATTTGCTGTTGCATCGGAGTTATGTCTGTCAGATGAACAAAGATAAACAATTATAAAATGATGTTGGTTATATAATGACTTTCATCATTTAAAACTTATGTCTGTGATTTATTCTGTTGGTTAATGTATAACTGAGATTCTGCATTAACATCCAGAACATTAAATATAATATAATGGATTTCTCAAAAGTTGTTTTAAACAAAAAAAACCCTCTCTTTTAGGCACACACAGACCTCAAGATTCGGTCAATGCTTCTCAACAACGGTGACGAGTAGAATATTCAAGTAGGAAAAGTTAATTACATAGACAATTCAGATCATAATTTATTCAAACCGCAATGCATGATGGGAGACATTAATGAGTTGTGATTGGTGGCAAAATGTCACCACGGTTGAGATAGACAGGCTGATTATTGATCTCTGTGTTTCTGAATAAAGATGCCAGTGATTTGATCAGATTAAATATTTTAGGTTATAAGTAAAATACAGATATGCAGCAGAACCACAAAACTGTAGCTAACAAGTTAACCGAATCAACTGAATAAGTTTCATTTTTCAGATCATTGCATGATTATGTCAAAGCATAACCAACACTATCAGTTCACAGTTACCTGTGTTTATTTGACTGTTATAAATCAATATCAACAGGCAAACAAAATTTAAAGTGAAAGTATAAGTGTCAAAAGCCCAACTAAAGCAGACACTGATCTCCATAACGGTGGCTTACAATTTGTGATTTTGTCCTTCAGTGATTCTGCTTGTGATCATCAGGTGTCATCAATAATGCTCAATCATCACTAAATTAATCACTTAATTATCTAAATAACAGTTTAATGTAACACTCATATCGTCCATCTGAAAGCAGGTGAAGGTGATTTACTGCTAATCAAGGAACCGGCTTTACTGATTAGATGCGCATAACAATATCGTGCGATATATCGCCCAGCCCTACTCCTAGTGTGAATGCACTCATTGATTAACACGCAAGCCGGAAAAAAAAATGCGTCGCTCATGCTTGCGGTGTAAATAAGGGGTGAAACGGCCGTAATTCACGAGGTTTCCTACATGTGCGTTCCGTGTGCACGTGTGATACTGCGGTGTTAATTATGTGGAGCCCGAATGCATTTGACCGGCATAAAATCAGCATGTCAGACTGACTGGCCGGTCCCGATCACGTTAAAATCGGCTCTTCAGTCTGTGCATCTCTAGTAGTGATCGACCGATATATCGGCCGGCCGATATATCGGGCCGATATTTGAGGTTTTTACGTGTATCGGAATCGGCCGATACACCGCTGCGCGTTCGCCGATAGTTTTTTTTTCCCCACCGTTATTTATAGACTGGCGGCCACGGGCAGCTCCGTGCTGCTTGAGATGCTGCAGTTCACGTGCCCCGCCCTCCTCCACTAGCAGAGTGCAACCTGCTCTTCACGAGAATGGTAACTTAAACTTTCAAAGGATCTTTTAAATGTTTGACTCCTGAAATATTGTCAAACACTTTGAAAATGGAAACACGTCGCCCTATAACTGTTATGTGCTTGCAACTAAGCAAGTTTGTGGGTCCAAATGGAAAACGCGAATGCCTCGTCTATAAAACTTAACTGCTTGCCATTGTATTAAGAAGCTGCAAATAGTTAAGGTGTAGGTTATCCGTTCAGTATGCATTAGGACTGTCTATGAATATTCTACATTCGAATATCTATTAATTTTGAAGGTGAAAATTAATATTTGAATGTGGAAAAACACGCCCGCGGTTGCAGACTAACGTTACCACAGCTGCACAGCTCGCTCGGAGCGCTCACTGTCGGTTCTATACTGTGAAACTTCAAGTCACTGAATGAACTGAAGCCTGCTATATTTGGGACAAGAGTCGCGACTCGCAACCTTAAATTGCTTGCACAAAACTCTTGTTTAGCACTCAACATTTGTTTGTTGTTCATTTAACCGACGCGCAGAGACCGTGAGGGCGAGAGGGAGAGAGAGTGCCTGAGCGAGTCCAGGGCGAGACAGAGTGAGCTCTGCGGTCTTGGCCATTAGTTGATTTACTTGCTTTTTAATAAGTTGTCAAATATGTTTAAACTCAAATAAACCATCTAATACTAGTAGTTATGTCTCTTTTTATTAATGTGTCATTGTGTCCTGTTATTGGTGTAATGCGCGTCAACAACAAAATGCGCAACGGGATGTTCGAATATGTTTTTTAGAGGGAATATGCAAACGCCATTTGAGCAATTTTGACAGCCCTAGTATGCATACGGGTGCTGTAACGAACACTGGTCATAGGATTAAGGAATGCCAACGTTATTCTGTGCTTTTTGTGGGAGATTTATTCAGCGCTCACCTGGCTGAGGTTTGGGGCGTGTGGAGTTTGTCTCCCTCGCAATCACAGTAATATTAGAGACTAGACATGCTCATTTTATTTTATGTAGGAAAATTGAAACCATGCAGTACATAGTTCGTTTCTTTTAAAATGAAGTACAGTGTGCACTGTGCACTTTATTATGCTGGTTGCTACTGTGTGCAATAGTGTAATTATTTAATTTATGCTTAAATATTCATTTTCAGCACTGAACTTTTTTTGTTCTACTTCATGTTTTTAATATTTTTTACATTGTTTATCTACTTGTTCTTGTTCTACCTCACATGTTTTTACTATTTGTTTAATATTAATTTTTGAAGTTAGTTAAATGTTACTTTTATTAAATTGAGACCTGTAACATTTGTTAACATCATGTTATTTTTAAGATGTAAATTGAGGGAGCAAAATGTATCGGCTCCAAATATCGGCTCAAGAAAATCGGCAGCCCGTATCGGTCATCGGCTAAGGCTGATGGGAAAAAAATCGGTATCGGTATCGGCACTAAAAAATCCATATCGGTCGATCCCTAATCTCTAGTAAATATATAGGCTATAATCTGTAGACCTTATTAATAATGGCATGCGTTCGGCTAATCAGAGAACACTAACGTCACGGATAGTTCCTATAGTGCTGGTTAAGACCAACTCTGAGTAGGAGTAAATTAGTTCCTCCGAAAGAGATTTTAGAACTAAAATTGTTCCTGCGGTGCGAACACGCCAAACCCCGGCTGCTTCCGCCAGAAGCTCGAGAAACTATGAAAGGGTTCCTCGGGTGTGAAGCTGCGGTGCCTTGTTGGGTCTGAGAGACCATTGTAAAGATTATCAAACCTCCAGAACTTCTCTCCTCTCCTGAATCACGGCCGGACTGCAGGTCTCCATCCGCACGGCTTCGGCCTCCTCTGACACATACGGCACCAGCTGGAGGAGAGCAGACGCATGATTGATCACATCGTCTTCAGCCATGAGATTCATCTTCATTGATACGTTTAATCTAACTGCATTATACTGATTAATACAGCTGGAAACAGAAGTCTGAGAGCAAAGTTTTACTCCATTTTAATAAGTTATAGATATTAGCAGAATAAGTAGAATAAGCATAAAAATCACGAGTATCAAATATGAACTCTAGTCTTTGAGGAAGGTCTCAGTCATCGTATTGCATTATATGTTTTAAACTACAGAGCTTTGATCAAAAAACTGAACATTTTCAATATCATTTTACTAAGACAGATAATATTTGATCAGCATCTGCAGCAAACTGCATACAAATTAAATCCATTCTTTGATTTTGATAAATGCTAAATGCTGATAATTTGAATGCAGATTGCATCTAAAACACTATATAATAATACAAATAGTCAACTAATATATAATATCAATAATAATAATTAAAATAATATGTATTTGATTCTGAGGCTAATCAGATCAAGTGTTTATCAGAATGATCTGTCAAGTCCCTTCATTTAGAGTTTCACAGCAGCTTTACAGAGATAACAGGATATTACAGTCATGAAAGCAAACACACACACACACACACACACACACCTCACAGCAGCTTTACAGTAATAACAGGAGATTACAGTAACAGAGAGTGTTTAAGCTTACTGCAGATCTAGAATAAAGTTATTGTCCAGATGAAGTTAGTTTTGATTGATATTAACTCAGAGCCGCTAACACGACACCGCTCTACACATGTAACGTGTTCCGGCCGCTCGTTCGCACGATGACAGTGTTTGAGCTCGATTGTGTGCATCAATCATCATGTTTGAGGGTCAAACTGACCTCGGCCGGAGACTCCTGGAGGTCAGGGGTCATCTCCACACAGCGCTCGTACAGCAGACGCAGCTTCCGGAAGAGGAGAGTCAGCTGACGCAGGTGTTCCTGGAGCTTCCCGAAGCGATCCTGATACGCAGCCTGACTCTGCGTCACTCCGTTGGGAAGCTGAGGGAAACACGTCCAGTCTCCTTCATTTATACAGAGCTTTAACAGTGCAGATGATTCACAGCAGCTTTACAAAGATTACATTTTTGACTTTTTTAATGTCATAATTATGATTTTTTTAATGTTATAATGACGTTTTCATAACAACTTTGATTAAAGGGATAGTTCACTTTGAAAATAACTTTTGATACGTTTTAGCTTACCTCAAGGGCATCCAAGATGTAGGTGTCTTTGTTTCCACAGTATTTTCAATTTTGACATTTTTCAGTCAAACCGTTGTTGTCTGCCAGTCATATATGCAGGTATGGGGGTCCACATCAAAGAGCATGCACAGAGAAGTCAAAATTAAACATGATTTAATGACTCGTAAATGTAAGTACACATTGATGGCCTAAGACATGAAACGAGTGGTTAGTGTGAGAAAACGAACAGTATTTATATCATTTTTACCTCGTGTAATCACAGTCTCATCCAAGTGATCTGAATCAGTTGTGCAATGTCCAACTCATAGACTGTAAAGGTTCAATTGAACTGAATCATGTTCCGCCAGAAGTGATCGCTTGCGTGTGTACGTCACTCAATACTTACACGGAGATTTCGGGAGTTTTACCTTTTACTAAACATATTTAGATAAGATATACCGAAATCGTCTTCCATTGCGATTTCCCGTACATCTAAATATGTTTAGTGAGAGCTAAAACTTCCGAAATCTCTGTATAAACAAAGAGTGACGTAGGCGCGCAAGCGATCACTTCCGGCGCATGCGCAGACCGAAGCGCCATGCCGTCAGATCAGTTTGACATCGCTGTAATTACACAAGGTAAAAACGATATAAATACTGTTCGTTTTCTCACACAAACTGCTCGTTTCGTGTCTTAGGCCATCAATGTGTACTTACATTCACGAGTCATTCAATCATGTTTAATTTTGACTTCTCTGTGTATGCTCTGAGGTGAACCCATGGTGGACCCCCTTAACCTCCAGTGTATGACTGATAGACAACAACAGTTTTACTGAAAAATATCAAAATTGAAAATACTGTGGAAACAAAGACACCTACATCTTGGACCTGCTCTTGAGGTAAGCTAAAACATATCAAAAATTAATTTCAAAGTGAACTATCCCTTTAAGTATCAATTGTGCTTTTATATGTCAGAATTATGAGCATTATGTGTCATAATTTCAACAAGTAGTTCAGATTTTTCGGTCTCTGGTGAGGGTGAGTCTCAGGTAGGGCTGTTTATTGGCAAGAATCTGGCGATACGATACATATCACGATACATGGGTCACGATTCAATATATTGCAATATATTTCGATACTGTCCATAAGGCGATATATTGGGATTATTTTTTTTAATTAGGACTATAATTTTAGAAAAAGTAATATTTAAAAAAAAACATGATGTGAATTAAAGTCAAACAAGTTTACTTTAGGTAAACAATTCAGTACTCAGAAAAATCAAACTACCAGTTTGGGACAGGTTCATTACAAAAACTTTGGTTAAATGTGTTTTTAGAAGTTGGTCATAAACTTTATAGACTTAGGGGGTCGCACACCGGACAAGCGCAGCGCCATATATAGGAAAACTATAGCACACCAGACAACAACGGTTTCTCATCAGTGTTTGGCCAGCAATATTGTTATATATAATGACATAAAATCAAGATAATGTCTGTTCTATGATATGATTGTACTGTACAATTAAATACAATCGTTGCTGAGTCTGCATTCTGAAAACTTTACCTCAGAGCATCCGTTAACTGAATGAATTGAGAATTTCACCTGAAAAATCCAATAACATCAGCAATTGTCATTCAAGCAGCATACATTAGCAACGATTTGAGACAAAACTAATTTAAATTTTATATAAAACTATATAAATGGCACTCTGTGGCGGAGCAGGATTTTGAACATGGTCCTGAGCCGTTGCTGGGCGCCGCGGACAGGTGCCGAATGACGCCGCCAGTGTGTGTACACTCATAGAGAATAATGTGTTCGAATTTTAAAGATGTGGCGCTGAGCTTCTCGTCTGGTGTACGACACCCTTTTAGACTTTCCGCCGAAACCCCCGTTTCACTGTTGCTCACGCGACGGTCCTGCTTGACCCTTATGCGCGGCTACTGCTCACGGTGTGAATGAACGCCTTCATTGATTAACATGAATGCCGAAAAAATACCCTGCTGCTCACGCGCCGAACTTGTAAAGACAGTTCACAACTGCATGGTTTCTGTTGATATCGTTAGTGCCTTCGTTACTCTAAAAACCAAAATGATTCCACACTTCCAAGGAGCCGGTCTTTACAAGGGGTTCAGCCATAGCTATGTTGTTTCTAGCAAAACGTTAGGCTAGTGGTGCGTCTATGCATATAAAAAAAAAAAAAAAAAAAAAAAAATCAATATTGCGTTTCTGAAAATCGATACAGTATTGAAAAATAAAATATCGCGATACTCAAGTATATTGATTTTTTTCTTACACCCCTAGTCTCAGGTGAGCGTTAGTCTCGGGTGAGGGTCAGGTGAGCCTCAGGTAACATGATAGTGACCGAGTCAAAGTACAGTATATATAAATAAAAAAAGGAAACATCAAAATTTCCAAATCCGTAGCTCCTAAAGTGCATAGTGCCAAAAACAGCTCAGTCCATAATTATTACCTATTATTTGAGTCTCGGGTGAGTCTCAGGTGAGCGTGAGTCTCGGGTGAGGATCAGATGAGCATGAGTCTCAGGTGAGCGTGAGTCTCGGGTGAGCGTGAGTCTCAGGTGAGCGTGAGTCTCGGGTGAGCGTGAGTCTCGGGTGAGCGTGAGGTAAGCGTAAGTCTCGAGTGAGTCTCAGGTGAGCGTGAGTCTCGGGTGAGCGTGAGTCTCGGGTGAGGGTCAGGTAAGCGTAAGTCTCGAGTGAGTCTCAGGTGAGCGTGAGTCTCGGGTGAGATACAGATAGCTTTATTAATCCCCAAAGGGCAATTCAGTTTTTACAGTACACCGTCTATACACAAATCCGCCGAAACACGGAAGTAAAGCAGCGCCGCCATTATATATATATATATATATATATATATATATATAGCTATAACAGAAGCAAAGATATGGGCCTCTCAAGTGTGATTGGTGGCCATTTTAAAAAAATGTGCGTATATAAGAAACAAAATGTGATCTCACTTGTGTCTTAGGATAAATTTATTTCTATGGCCATAAGGTACTTCCATACCAAAGAGGACCTTTGCATCATGACTTGAAGTCAAAAGTCGCTTAACCTCTCTACTATTACTGCGGGCCTTGCTGCTGCGGAAGTAGCGTTGTTCTCGTAGGCGGCTATAGCAGATGTTAGATGTTTTTATTTAGTTATTTTGTGCGTATGTCCAGTGATGCCGGGAAGAGCGTGTTGTGTGGTTGGGTGTTCCAAAAATTATCTGTATTGTTACTGTCACATTATGGTACGAGTTCACTGCCTGTGAAAACCTCACGACACCTTTTAATGTGATGAGCTCATCTGCGATGGTATGCAGTATCTGGCCAATCCATTCGGAGCTTGTGTAATTCTGACCTTCAATCAATGCCCTGTAATTTAGGTTCTGAAGCTCATCGCATGCCAGATTATTAATAAAATAATTGAATACCTGTAAGAACATCTATTTTATTGCTGCAACTGGTTGTGGCTAATAGTTATCTGCCAACTTCAGAGAAAAATGTGGGACAAGTATTGTTCTTTACAGGAAAATAAGAGACACTCAAAATATTTGTACTGTATCAAACAGTATATGTAATTTCAGGTTAGTATGCGTTTAAAATTTTCTTTTTTTAAAACACAAAAGTTTGTTTTGCTTAACCTATTTATGTACAATTTAATTGTAAATCAGATTTTAAGATCACACAATTCCACATTACACATTCACATCACATTACACAAATCAATTACCTCAGCTTAATATTTAACAGCCTGATTCCTGAGGGAATAAATGATTTTCCATAAGTTAACGGTTAGTCTTTGCAGGGGGCTGCAAGTAACGCTAACCTGATGACATAAGAACATATTCATCCCCCAGAATATGATGTTGATTCACAAGGCTTTTTACTTTTTGAAGAACACGTTTCTCCCAAAGAGAATTTAGGTCGCACAATTGAATTCCAATCATTTTGGAGCAGCAGACTTTCACAATATTATTTAAACAGTTTCGATCCTTCACTGATATATTACCAAAACAACAAATAAAAGAAAAAGTAAGAAGGCTCTCAATATACGACAAATACACAGTGCACAATATAGGTATAGAAACCCCGAAAGAATTTAGCCTACGCAATAAATGTACTCCCTGCTGGGCGCGTTTAACCACTGATTCAGAGTTCCTTTCGAACTTCAGTTGAGAATCAAAAATCGTACCCAAACATCTCAGGTGAGCGTGAGTCTCCGGTGAGGGTCAGGTGAGCGTGAGTCTAGGGTGTGTCTCAGGTGAGCGTGAGTCTCGGGTGAGGGTCAGGTGAGCATGAGTCTCGGGTGAGGGTCAGGTGAGCGTGATTCTCGGGTGAGTCTAGGGTGAGCGTGAGTCTAGGGTGTGTCTCAGGTGAGCGTGAGTCTCGGGTGAGTCTCAGGTGAGGAGCGTGAGTCTCGGGTGAGTCTCAGGTGAGGAGCGTGAGTCTCGGGTGAGTCTCAGGTGAGGAGCGTGAGTCTCGGGTGAGTCTCAGGTGACGAGCGCGAGTCTCAGGTGAGCGTGAGTCTCAGGTGAGCGTGAGTCTCAGGTGAGCGTGAGTTTTGAGTGAGGGTTTGTCTCGGGTAAGTTTCGGGTGAGTGTCTCAGGTTCTTCTCACCTGAGTGGCACGTGTGATCTGGAAGATCTCCATAGTGCGTGTGACGATGTCCTGCACAGTCTCCTGCCCGATGCGGCACAGGTACACAGGTGAGATCTCTCTCAGCTGCTGCTGCTGCTGCTGCTGCTGTTGAGGGCCAAGCAGACCCACACCGGGCCCCGGGCCCTTCTGAGGGGCCACGGTGGACATCTAACACACAGAGAGCGCTTCACATTCAATAACAATAACATAAACTGCCATTTGCCTGTAATTGAACCTGACGTGAACTTTTAAACCTGTTAACCTTCTAATTTAGTCATAAGTCGAAAGATTCAAAATATTAAATCATTGTGAGATAAAAGACGAAATAATGGGGTCAAGTCAAATTTATAACATTATTAGGCTAAATTCTGACATATTGAGTCAAAATTATCAACTCGACAATCCAAATCGTGACCTCATTTTAACATAATGACTAATGGTAATATATATATAACGTTAGCCTATCGACGGAGTAACGTTTTGTCGAAAAGTTTCGAAATTTTTATGTTAATTGACTTAATTGAAGTCAACTTTGATCTAGTATATCATTATTTTGACTTTTTAGTTTAATAATTATGACTTAAATATAATAATTTTGGTTTAGTGTCATAATTGCGTCTTTTCTGTGGAAACAAGACACAATAGCACTTGTTTATGAATGGATAACGTTAAACATAACACAGAGAACACAAACTTTGTGTAGAAACTCACGGAATGTATTGACGTTGCTCCTGCTGCTTAAGTAGTTTTTTTTTTGTCGCGTTATTAACAATAAACAAGCAAAGAAATAAATGCTGGACTTCTGCACTCGCTAGTTTCAAACAGATGAGCGTCAGGCATCACTTATTGCGCCATTTCCTGTTTCCTGAGATAGTTTTAAAGTCCCCCTGTAGTCATGCTTAAAACTCATCTTTTATCACCTAAATTACATATTTAAACATTTTTGTCCTTGAAAAAATTCACTCTCCCTCTTTTTTAAATTGGTTAAACGTTTTATTAAGTAATTAATTTTTATGTTTTTTTGTACTATTAATTATATTATTATTTGTACTTTATATTCCTGCATTATGATTATGTTCACTCAGTATTACTATTTCTTGTTTATTTATTTATTTATTTAAAATTGTTGTCATTATTAATGTTAATATTTATATTATAATACTATATAATGATACTAAGATTTTTCTTTTCAAAATGTTCAAATTAGAATGTCTGGTCAAGTGAAGAATGAATGGGAGTCAATGGGGTTTCACCCACAGAAATCCACTTTTCTCAGGATATATTTTTTTGTCAAGTAATTTGAAGGTTGCATTCAAAAGGGAGGGCTAAAATAATACACTCAGCTGAAAATTGCATTTTTAAGTTCACTTATCTGTTCTAAAAATCCGTTCATAATAAATAAAGAAATGTGATGACGTCACACAAAATCAGAATGCTAGCGTGTTCCGGCCAACAATGGCCTAACCTGTAAGAAATCGAAAGGACATAAGTACTCGTTCATTCAATTTTTGGCGTATAATCTACATTGAACTTTCGGAATCAACAATAAAAATCTATGTTGATTTAACGACAAGCAGGAGAAATAGACACATTTAGCCGTTTAGCCCCATAGACTCCCATTCATTCTGCGCTTGCCCGCGATCGCCTCCAGTGGAATTCTAATGGAACTGCAACCAAGATGATACACAAAAGAGCCAATAGGAAGTGCCAAGGCTCTCCGTTACGGGCTCTGGTAATACCATGGGTAATACACAATTCTCAATATTATTAGCAAAATCATGCACACACATTTCCTTTACCTCATACTATTATTTTGAAATCACGTAGTCTCGTTATGTCTCGCGAGGTTTTCCGTCTCCAACACGTAGCCTCAACGTGTATTTGCCTCGTTCACTACATCTGGTATGAATTTATAGCGTTTTGATTTGATTTACTCTAGTAAGTATAATTTAACGCATTTATGTGTTGAGTATGGTTTTAAAATATGTTTAGTTTTATGTTTGCTCGCTATTCATTCTTATTATCTCTTATCGTATTAGTTCTTTATAATTCAATAACATAAACAATCGTCATTTCCCTTTACAGCTCTGTGATAACTTAAGTAAACCCTTAAACATATTAAGCTGCTAATTGAGTCATAAATTGAAATTATGAAAAACTCAAAACATTATGCCATTAGGAGATAAAAGTCGAAATTATGAGATCAAGTTCAATTTATAACATGGTAACAGTTAAAGCAAGCGAAATTCTGACATGTTAAGTCATAATAACGGCGTTTAAAAAAGTGTGACCTTTATCATAATTCATATGACTTGTTGTTGAGTAATAATATCGACGTAGTAGCCTATGTCGTAATTTCGATTTAGTATGTGTGATGATGACCTTTTTATGTTATAATTTACTTTTTAAGTCCATTTTGATTTTGGATGTCATTATGTAGACTTTTTGTCGCGATTTAGAATTTTTATGTCATAATTTTGACAATTCTACTTTTTGTGTCATACTTCTGATTTATTCTAGAATAATTTCGACTTTTTAATGTAATAATTAATACTTTATGTAATAATTCTGGTTAAGGGTCGTAATTTTGGATTTTCTTTTCATAATTTCTTATTACATAATTTAGTATGTCATCATTTCAGCTTAGTTACAACATAATTTTCTTTCTTTTAATGCCTGATTTAACCTGACGTGAACTTTAAACCTGCTCACCTGGCATTTTCAGTCCTGAATCTGACATGTTACAGCATCATAGCAAGGCTCATTCACTGAAGTAGTTCCTAACAGCATATCTTCTGATGCTCATGCTTGTTCACAGGTTGGAGCAGAAGATGGCAGAGAACGGGTGTCATCTCGACCCGCAGACTCGGGCCGGGGCGGATCCGAAAGCCCTGGAAGGGTCCGGTTGTGGCCTGTCTCAGTCTCAGAGCGAGGTTCTGGAGCGCTGTCTGCATGCTCTCACTCACGCCAAGAATGACAGCCATGTTTTAGCAGCGCTGCTCCTGGTAAACAACTGCTTATCCTCTTCATCTACATCAGTGATCGACCGGCATTGGTTTTATCCTGGTGGTGGCCAATGGTTGATATATGTGACATCACACACACTGTTTAATATAAAGTCACCATGAAATCAAAATTACCATTATTTCATGTAAAATTACATTACATTATCAATGCACATCATTATCGTTGTTTTAAAGGGGGGGTTGACTGCTTTTTTTCTTTGCATGATTGTGTTTACGGGGTGCATTATAACATGTATTTGCTTTTTTTAAAAGTCTTATTTTTCATAAACTTCACCTTTATTGTCAGCCGCGCTCTCTTCTGTCCTCGAACGAGCGGTTGACTTCCTATGTCTATGAAACCACGCCCTCAGAAACGGTCAGTGGGCTAAACTGTCGCTCACGTTGTCCGGAAGGTTAACGCCTATTACCTTTACGGGCAAAACGTGCACTAGTGATGCGCGGGTAACCCGCGGGGCGGGTTGGGGTGGGTCATTAAGTTTTTTTTATTATTTTTTCTTTATCCATGTATGTTGCTTGCAATTTCCAGCCTATATTAAATATTTGGGAATATCTATTTTCATATTTTATAAGGTTACAATACGATTGCCGTAGCAACGTAACTTGCGTGAGGTTCCCAAACCTTTGGTGTCACGTGACACGTCATGAAAGCGCCGTGTCAAGGCCAATTTATACTTCTGCGTAGGGTGCGCGCAGTAGGTACGGCGTAGCATACGCACAGACGCGTCCCATACCGCGTACCCTTCGCCGTCGCCTGACGCGCACCTCCTCAAAAATTTAACTACATGTCGCGACGACGCGGACCGCAAGATCGGTGATTGGTCGCCTTGGTAGCATCGCATTTCCTCCTGCGCATTTCCGCACGTACCTTCTCACGCATTTCCACCTCTGTCTATGATTTCCACACGTTTCATCTCCTCCGAAGTCTTCTCTCATTTCTGCCTTTCAGTTTTAGTAATTTCACTAAAGTGAACTGTTTTTCCACCTCAATAAGCTCCAACTCCAACATGATCAGCTCTCTTTCAGTCGCTATTGCTTGTAGTAACCTAGCCGCGAGGAATCTAAACACAGTGGAACATTAAAACTCTCCGCCGCCAACTTGCGTTTCGGAGCAGTATTGCAGAGCAACCAAGACCTGAACGCAGAAGTATAAATGCTCACAACGGTGTTGCCTACGTGCGTAGCCAACTTGTGCGTAGCCAACGTGCGCCGCCAACTTGTGTTTCGGAGCAGTACTGCAGAGCAACCAAGACCTGAACGCAGAAGTATACACTCACCGGCCACTTTATTAGGTACCCCATGTTAGTAACGGGTTGGACCCCCTTTTGCCTTCAGAACTGCCTCAATTCTTCGTGGCATAGATTCAACAAGGTGCTGGAAGCATTCCTCAGGGAGTTTGGTCCATATTGACATGATGGCATCACACAGTTGCCGCAGATTTGTCGGCTGCACATCCATGATGCGAATCTCCCGTTCCACCACATCCCAAAGATGCTCTATTGGATTTAGATCTGGTGACTGTGGAGGCCATTTGAGTACAGCGAACTCATTGTTATGTTCAAGAAACCAGTCTGAGATGATTCCAGCTTTATGACATGGCGCATTATCCTGCTGAAAGTAGCCATCAGAAGTTGGGTACATTGTGGTCATAAAGGGATGGACATGGTCGGCAACAATACTCAGGTAGGCTGTGGCGTTGCAACGGTGCTCAATTGGTACCAAGGGGCCCAAAGAGTGCCAAGAAAATATTCCCCACACCATGACACCACCACCACCAGCCTGAACCGTTGATACAAGGCAGGATGGATCCATGCTTTCATGTTGTAGACGCCAAATTCTGACCCTACCATCCGAATGTCGCAGCAGAAATCAAGACTCATCAGACCAGGCAACGTTTTTCCAATCTTCTATTGTCCAATTTCGATGAGCTTGTGCAAATTGTAGCCTCAGTTTCCTGTTCTTAGCTGAAAGGAGTGGCACCCGGTGTGGTCTTCTGCTGCTGTAGCCCATCTGCCTCAAAGTTCGACGTACTGTGCGTTCAGAGATGCTCTTCTGCCCACCTTGGTTGTAACGGGTGGTTATTTGAGTCACTGTTGCCCTTCTATCAGCTCGAACCAGTCTGGCCATTCTCTTCTGACCTCTGGCATCAACAAGGCATTTCCGCCCACAGAACTGCCGCTCACTGGATGTTTTTTCTTTTTCGGACCATTCTCTGTAAACCCTAGAGATGGTTGTGCGTGAAAATCCCAGTAGATTAGCAGTTTCTGAAATACTCAGACCAGCCCTTCTGGCACCAACATTCATGCCACGTTCAAAGTCACTCAAATCACCTTTCTTCCCCATACTGATGCTCGGTTTGAACTGCAGGAGATTGTCTTGACCATGTCTACATGCCTAAATGCACTGAGTTGCCGCCATGTGATTGGCTGCTTAGAAATTAAGTGTTAACGAGCAGTTGGACAGGTGTACCTAATAAAGTGGCCGGTGAGTGTAAATGCTCACAACGGCGTTGCCTACTTGCGTAGCCAATGCCGTACACTACGGCGTACCCTCGACGCAGAAGTATAAATTGGCCTTCAAGCAGCTCCCGCCGACAGACGCGACAGCCTCGACAACAACAACAACGAAGAACTAAAAGTGAAGATGGAAGACGAGGTGCGGGAGAAATTGAGGTCAAGAATATACATGATTAAAAGAAAAAAAGGTCAGGCTGCTAAATCTAATGTTTGGGAGCGGTTCTCAGAAGCAGTTGCAGCAGGAGACAACAGTAGTCTCAGCTACCTGAAGTGCAACTCGTGTGAAAAATATACAAACAGTAGCGCCACAAAACGGGCACTTCCAGCATGTCAAGACATATTTGTGGGGGTCTAAGAAATAAAAAAAATGGTTTAGCCTATTAGATGAATACAAATGCTGTAAAAGTTGAAAATGTTTATTAATATGACCTGATTTATGGTTCATATTCATAATCGTCTGTTGTTGCCAGTTTACAGGGCGATGTTTCCAAGCACTTTCAGGCTGAAATAAAGGCTGTTTTCATTTACATTACAATGCCTAGTAGCTACTATGTCTATTTAACGGTCGCAGTGCGGGGCGGGTTGTAAAAATAGAGACAGTGGTGCGATGCGGGCTGGGGCGGGCCAAATAGTTTCGTAAAAGCGGGACCCGCGGGTTGGAAAAAAGCTGACCCGCGCATCACCTTGTTTATACTCGACGCGTCCGCAAGAGCGCGAAGGGCGTGCGGCAAAAATGACGTCATTGCGGTGTGGGCGGTCGTGCGTGTAGGGTCCGCAAGACCCCATTGCGCCTGGCGGTGTGCACGGCACTTTTTGTAACTTTGCGCGCGGCGCCGCATCCCAAGATAGACGACTTCGAGCCGAATCTGGCCGAACTGGTACGATCTGTACCAGCATGTTTATGATCCTTCTATACACAGAGACATTTGCATTGATGGGCGACCATAACATCTCATTTTGTGAACAGGAACACATTTGCATTAAGCACCTAGTTTGCACTTGTCTAAAGTTATTGGTTACATCTACAAAATAAGCCTACAATAGCAGAATTAAGCCCTGCTGGTAAAATTAAGGTTTAAACACTCTCCAATAAGGCTTCAGTTGTTTAATTAGTTTACATGCAGTGAAAGTAGGCTACAATAAACCTACTGCATTTACTCTTTTATGAATTAGCAATTAATAAATTACTAATAAACGGCAAACTACTTCTTCGCTGCTGATTCCTGGTGGTTTAGAGGTGAACTGCTCGAGAGTTCGCCGCCTGTCGTTTCACAGAATAGCACAACGGCGAGCGCGTCAAGTATAAATGCCTCATCCGTTTGGAGAGGTGCGCGCGCAGGCAGCGGAGACTCGCGCTCTTGCGGACGCGTCGAGTATAAACAAGGCTTAACGTGCACATCATGAGCTCCGGTCCAGATGTAAATACCGTAATTCCTCAAATAAAAGCCAGGGCCTTTATTTACCTAAACTGCAGAAAGTACCAGGCTTTTATTTGAAGCAGGCTTTTATTAGAGGCAGGCCTTTATTTTTTAAAAAATCTAAATCAAATTTCCGTCTGGGTTCCATGCTCCTCAAGACAATTTCGTTTTCAAGGCAGTTTTCAAGTCGTTGAAAAGACAGTTATACTAGCAGCACTAAATTATATCTGTGTTACTGTAAGACTTAAATGTTGCACACATTATTAAAAAGATTAATCCTGATGTTATATTTGAATATTTCACTGTTAATTCATCAGTATATTGTGTTAAAGTGGATGTTGTTGGAAGGAATTTTATTATGACGGGGGTACAGAGAGAGGAGAGCGGAAGAGAAGGAGTTAATAAAGTGAGAAAAAGAGCTTGTGGATTTATTTGATAAAGTTATCTTTAGATTAAAGCCCTGAAAACACCCACAATTAAGTATTACACTACATCTATTTCTACCATCCATTGGCTGTACGTTATGATGAACTTGAATGCACCCCACACAGCAAAGGAGTCCGTGGCGGACCCGCCCTCAAGCCTCCAGATCCGCCTGACTGTCAGATATACATTATGGGCTGTTTACACCTGGCCACTTCTTGCGTTTTTTCAGATCGGAAAGCTATTTGATTCATCAAAACAATTCTACTTAAATCTGATCACAAATGCGTTTTCGTATAACAGATATAAATCGCGCTATATGCAGATTTAATGGAGTTCACGTCACCGAAAGCAACAGATATGAGCTGCTGCATTTGATAACTTAGATCAGCTCATTTCAAAATCAAAAGACCGCAATGAGAGAGTGGTTCCGCCCTTGTAAGATTATTTCGTTTCTTTACCTTTAATGATGAGGAGTATTGTCTGCGACTTACTTTCACTTTAGTTTGCAATTATGAATAGATGCTCAGCTGCCGTGATGCGTGTTGCAGTAGCATTGTCACATCTTGCTATAACATTACACAGTCTATAACATGCTCTCACACTTTTATTTTTTAGTGTTTAACTTTATACACGGTTGTTTTTTTACACAATAGCAAATGACTGGCAACAATAGCAACTGACTGGCTACTAACAGCGTTGGCAAGTTTACGTTCTTGATCAAATCGAAAATAACGTCAAAACATATATACATGAAAAATACATTTACAACATTAGTACTTATACAAAATTCAGGTCAATAATGTTTGTACGCGTTTGTCGTAGACACAAAATAGCATAACTAGTAGCCTAGTGGCAATAAAGCCAGCGCTGGCATTTGAAAAAAATAAAACACAAGGCTACGTCTGGAATTATACATGCAAATACATTTAAAATGATTAAGTCTTAGCCTACTTACAGGTTGTGGCCCAACAACTGCTGCCTCTGGTTTTAAAGGACAACTCCGGCGCAAAATGAACCTTTGGTCTAATTACACATTGTTACCTAGTCAACCGTTATCTGAGATTTTTTTTCATGATTGCTGAATGTAAATAGTTTTATCTATAAAAACAGTTTAGCCTATAATGCTAGTATAACGCTAGTCTATAGGGCATAGAGAGTAATGACAAATAAAAATCGCTTTTTATTACCACTAACAAGGCTCAAAATAGCCCCACAGTAACACGGTAGCACAATAAGGATCCATACATTCAAACCGAAGCATTGAGAACTTTGTCAGTGTCCATACCGTTTAATAAGAAGATATTTTATACACACAGTCAACTTTGCGAATACAGGAAGAAGCCATCTTTGAAAAATAGTCTCTACCAGTCGATCTACGAACGCCGATCCAAGTGCGCTGGTGAGATGTGAATAAAGTGATAAGGTGAGCGCGAACAGTAGGCAACATGTACATATTAAAGAGAAGAAAATGGTTCGTGTTTGTGTTTCTTCCGGAAACAATGGACCATATAAGATTCTGCACAGTTCAGCGCACTTGGATCAGCGTTCGTAGATCGACTGGTAGAGACTATATTTTAAAGATGGCTTCCTGTATTCGTGAAGTTGACTGTGTGTATAAAATATCTTCTTATTAAACGGTATGGACACTGACAAAGTTCTCAATGCTTCGTTTTGCATGTAGGGATCCTTATTGTGCTACCGTGTTACTGTGGGGCTATTTTGAGCCTTGTTAGTGGTAATAAAAAGCGATTTTTATTTGTCATTACTCTATGCCCTATAGACTAGCGTTATACTAGCATTATAGGCTAAACTGTTTTAATAGATAAAACTATTTAGATTCGGCAATCATGAAAAAAAATCTCAGATAACGGTTGAATAGGTAACAATGTGCAATTAGACCAAAGGTTCATTTTGTGCCGGAGTTGTCCTTTAAAGCTGGAACTGCTTCATGTTTTAGAAACAGTTTCTTGTTGAATTCGGCATTGAACTCGTGGAGATTCTGCAAGCTGTCTTCCGTAAAATGCGCAGCACAGAGACCTAGATTACGATCGTCATTTTCAGGAACATAATCAAACATAAATTGTATCCATTGTTGACGAAGTACAGCATCCGCAGAAGACCTGACAGCTGCGTGAACAACACACTCGACGAGCTGGAGCTTCTGAAATATGCGCAATTGCGCATGCCCTTTTTTGCATTTTACGGAGGGAGTGGTTGATGCAAATGTGTGGGTTAGTGACGTCTAAAACCCAGCTGTAGTCTCTATCGAGTCGTTTTTGTAGGCAATATACTTCCTGATTTTTAAAAGACGATATCTCTGCTTACACTGAACTTTCAGCGCTGCAATTTTGCAGATACTGTTCATGCACCAACAGCAACATTACACACTATTTAAAATGAAAAAAGTGAAATCGCAGTCAACCCCCCCTTTAAATTCATGTGCCGTCTCTTCTCTGATGCAGAGAGCGGGGCTATAACCTGCCACTCACATGAGATCAGCCAAAAGCAAACCACAACCATCCATTCAATTCCCCACAGACACAATCATTCATAATTTCTCGTTCAGCATGTATTCAGATACACATGTAGACATTATAAAATAGTTTTTTGGTAAAGTTTTAGCATTTTTAGTTTAAATGGAGCATTTTCAGGTTTTTCTATGTGTACTGAAGCATTCCTTGCATTCCATTCATTCCTAAGGGCCTCAAATTGACTCACGAGGGAAGAAATTATAAAAAAAAAATTTAGATTTCATCAAAACTCCTCGAATCCATTACGTTTTTTTCTGTATTTGTCGTTCAAATGTGCCAAAATTTCCTTGGGTCTCTGCCCCCTCTGTCGACACTTTTTTACAAATGTGGGTTAAAATGACCCGAGGAAAGAACAAAGGGTTTAAATTCACAACTTTGAATGGAAACATAACTTGTTTTCTCTTGTGCCTTTAGATCACGCGCTTGTGTCCGGCCGGACAGCTGGACTCCGGGACTCTCCATCGGATCTTCGAAGCGGTCGGCCTGAATCTTCCCGCACGTCTTCTGGTCACAGCGTTCCGAGGTGAAGACGGGTCGGGGTTACCCCCGCAGGACCTGATCTCTCTGGGCTCGGCTCTGCTGGCAGCTCTCAGCACGGACGCTAGCATGGTCGCGCATCCACAGCTTCTCAGCACAATCCCTCTGATTCTGAGCGTTGTGGAGAATGGACCCACCCGGACAGAGAGAGTTAATGAATCCAAGAGCGTCTCCGAATCCCAAAGTGCTACAGATTCCCAGAACACCCTTGATGAGGCATTAGCTTGCGACTGCTACCAGGTGTTAAGCGCTGTATGTGCTTTACCCCAAGGTCCCGATCAGCTTTTCACACGCGGAGCCATTCCGGCTCTAACCAGAGCCGTCCTCAAAAATCAAACCCTCAGCCATGAAAAAGGGCTTCCGTTATTGGGACTTATATTATCTTCCAGCGTAAGACTGCGAGCTTGGGATAAACACTCGTCTGATCTGCTTTCGCTGTTGGGGAGCGTCTCGGAAAACTTCTCCCAAGCTTCCAAACAAGCCAGATTAACCATGTGCACAAATATCCCACTGCTTCTCCCTCCTCCTGGGGTCGAGTCAGAAAACCAGGTGCTTAAGGAGATTGTGGGTCGTCTATGGGGTTCACTCCGGCCTTTGGTTCAGGGAAAAATCAGTAAGGAGCATTTAGGCCCGGTTTTAGTGGCATCCGCCTGCCTTCTGGATCTGTTCGGATGGGAGTCAACGGGACCGCCTAAGTTCTGTTGTTTACTGGTAAACCGAGCATGTGTGGAGGTGAGGCTGGGTTTAGAAGAGCTGCCGGGAACTGAGATCGACCCGCAGCTTCAGCACACGCTCACCGCATGCTATCGCATCATGGAGGCCGCGATGGAGCAGGCCTGCAGCCAGGGGGTGCCGTCGAGTCCTTCCCCACCACAGGGGGCGCAGTCGAGTCCTGCCCCGCCACAGGGGGAGCCGTCGAGTCCTGCCCCGCCACAGGGGGTGCTGTCGAGTCCTCTCCCGCCACAGGGTGCGCTGTCGAGTCTTGCCACGCCACAGGGGGCACCGTTGAGTCCTTCCATGCCACAGGGGGCACCGTCGAGTCCTGCCCCACCACAGGGGGCTCCGTCGAGTCCTGCCCCACCACAGGGGGCTCCGTCGAGTCCTGCCCCGCCACTGGCGGCCATCGCTGGCCTGAGTCTTCAACAGAGCCGGCAGGTCTTAGGAGTTCTGAAGGAGGCCTTCTTTGCTGAGATGTACTATCTGAAAAGGGTGAGAATGCAAGGGTTAAACATATATCTCATTGTTCAAAGGTTTGGGGTTCAAAGGTTTGAGTCTGGCGGCTCTTTTATTTAGCTTTTGCTAAATAAAAGTATTAATTTCTTTCCATTATAAAGTAAACCACAACCTTTGAATGGTAGTGTATATGCTGTATAAGGTTGCTCTTTATTTTAAGGTGATGTAGTTTCAATGTAAATAATTAATTTGATTAGCTAGTAGCTATTTAACTACATAGGTTCCTTGTAATTATGCATAATTTACTGTTATAACAATAGGAAGTACTACGTCACCTTAAAATAAAGTGTTACCATATATATTATTAGAATTTAGTTTGCAGAATATTCTGTTTAATTGAATGGGTATGAACTAAATATTTTGCTGTTATAAACTGTTCTCCTTCAGGTGGACGAGGCCGGCTACGGCGAGCCGTTTCTGTTCGCCACGGTCCGCTCGCTCTGTGCTTGGCTCGCGGAGGAAACCTCGTGTCTGAAGGACGATGTCATCGAGCTCCTGCCTTTCCTCATTGGTTATGCGAGAAGCCACTTTAAGGGAGGGGTGGAAGGCAAGGGGCTTTCTGATTGGATGTCAAAGATGTCCATCAGCAACAGATCACATGATGCGACCTGGAGCGGAGATGCTGCTCTTAGGTAAGACAAGCCTTTTCTTTGAATTATGTATTTCTTCACTGTGTAATGTTGCTGTTTGAGGTAGGTATGTTAACCGATGACCGTTTGACCGATGGTTGACCGTATCAACGTTAACCGATCAAAGTTGATGGTAGTCGGTAAAAAAATTAAAAATTTGGGCGCGAGGTCACTGCGTTTGGGTTCACACGCTCACAAGATTTGTGAAAAGTAAAGGCTTCAGTCTAAAACACTCGAGGTTAAAGCCAGGGCAGACGACGATGAAGCGTGCAAAGAAAATAGTGTGTGGGACCATTTCACCTAAAAGAATGACACAGATGTAAGTTGCTGGGCTTAGATTTGGAAATACATTACATTTACATTTCAGTGGTAACAGATAAGGTGATGATAATGATCATCATCATCATCTTTCTTTATTATTGTTAGCACTAACGTTAACGTCACCTTAAACTAAAGCGGCGTCTCTTCGGAGCTATCATTTTCTTAAATGAGCCACGGCAATGTTTGAGCTTCTAACGCTGTACTAACGCCTCTATTTTCAACGCGATCACATTGTACCCAAACCATTTAGAAACTAAAAAGGAGCCTCCGATTACATACAAGCTCCTAGGCGCCCCGTTTGCGGGAAGGGGGGGTCGCACACCGGAGTGACCAGATGAGAAGTGCTGCGCCGCGTAGGACAACTCCAGTATCGCACACTGGATGCGCACTTTCTAATCAGTGTATGGCCAGCAATATTGTTATGTTTAATGACATGACATGAAATGAAGATAATGTCTGTTCTATGTTATGATTGTACTGTACAATTAAATACCATCGTTGCTGAGTCTGCAGTCTGAAAACTTTAACGTTACCTCAGAGTTAACTGAATGAATTGAGACTCTCACCTGAAAAATCCAATAACATCAGCAATTGTCATTCAAGCAGCTGATTTCTGTAAATGAATGCAAAACTACATATTGCAGCATAGGGCGCAGTCAGGGTACATTAGCAACGATGTGAGACAAAAATAATTTAAATTTTATATAAAACTATGTAAATGGCGCTCTGTAGCGCAGCAGGATTTTGAATACGGTCCTGAGTCGTTGCTGGGCGCCGCGGACAGACGCTGAATGGCGCCGCCGGTGTTTGTACATTCATAAAGAATAATGTGTTCGAATTTGAAAGATGTGGCTCGATCTCCACGACGCGGTGCTGAGCTTCTCGTCCGGTGTGCGACCGCCTGGACTCGTGTTTCACGCTCTATGGGGATTTTAAAATAGTGACATGAGTGGAATGACGGCGCCGGGGCTGTGTGCGTGTGTGTGTGTGCGCGCGCATATTTTTAAACCAATCGGTTAACCGGTTTCAACCGGCTAATGAGGCTCGGTGGTCGGTCAAGAAAATTTTTAGTTTTCGCCATCCCTAGTTTGAGGATGTTCTTCTCTATATCAGTGTCACTGTCAGTGTTTCTGAACTCCTGAAACGCCTCCATTGTAGTCTTGAGTTTCTTCCGGGAACGAACACGTCCCAATATTCCTCATTATAATAATTCATATGCAGAATAAAGGGGCGGGGCCTGGTTGAGTTAGTAGTATGTTAAACCAGAGCCATGTATTGAGAGAGTTGCGACACGCTTTGATGTCGCCGCAAGGCTGTCACGTGATTCATGGAAGCCCCAATAGTTCCAAAACAGACGCGGGCTGTCATGTTCTTCAATGGACAGACAGCAGCGATTGCATTATTAAACGGTAAATATAAAATAAAACGCACACCAAAGTACTTTTTAAGCTTTTATTGCGTTTGATTAATGTCAGTGTTGCATTTGGAGAGGCAGGGTGACAACTTAGATGTTTTTTAGGCTATATTTTTGGAGGGAAAAGCTTGTGTTTATGTTCGCATTGGTAGTTGCACTGGCTTTAGCGGCTCTAACTTAACTTTTCCATGTCATTCATCTGATGATGGACGTCTCATGATATTTATTTTAGCACAACTGGGATGTAGGTTATTGATTCCCGTGATCTTGCTTATAAATTCCGATTCAGCCATTAGCCTACCGTGATCACGCAAAGACCCAAATGAATGATTTAGGAGGGATATACTGCTCCCATGACGTAGCAATGACCATATTTACAGTAATGTTCGGTAAATTTTAACTGTTAGGTATCTTTTCTATTTTGAATGTACTTTATTTTGTATAGTGCTATGGACAATTTAATATGTATGTCCTGAATAAAGATATGATGATGATGATGATGAGTTAATGAGTAAAATATTTGTTCCTAAATATGATCCATAACTGTTGGGATTCAATTCAGTGGCTAATGTAGCCCTTCATCCTACCCTATTCATAGACTAAACCATTCATCAGAAAACACACACAAATACATACATACATATATATATATATATATATATATATATATATATATTATGTATGCCTATATACATTACACAAACACATGCATAACCCTAAACCATTTAAATAAATCAATTGTGTGTGTGTATGTATATCTAATATTATATATATATATATACAGTATATACAGACATCCCAAGTCTCCCGGAAGTTCCGGGAGTCTCCCGCATATTGATAGCGTCTCCCTGATGCCCGCAAATTAGTTCAAATCTCCCGGAATCTAGAGCGAGACATACTGCCCGCATAACATACATAGCGCGCTGCGCGTGCACTGTACAGAGGGAGAGACCGAGTGTGCCTCGCAGACGCGAAAGTTAGCCCTCCCTCCCACCCAAGATCCTGTTACCGAAATATACCTCCCGGAAATGAATTCTTGCAGGTTGGGATGTCTGGTATATATATGTATATTGTATATCTAATATTATATATATATTGTATATCTATCTAATATAATATATATATATATATATATATATATCTAATATTATATATTTATATATAAAAAAATATTATATACATCAGGTAACCATAAGTTAGCTAACAACGTTAGTGAAGTGTTGGTCACGTAAGCTATCGCTGCAATTAACCTATTATCTTCCAATAAACATTTACTAGATCTGGCTACATAACATATAACTACAGACTAGATTCACGAGAGGTCGGCTAATGTGTGTAAAAGTAAAAAATACAGTAATTTCATTAATTTACCAGCGAGAGGACATCGGAAGCACTGAAAATGAATGGGGTTCAATGCTGGAACTATCAGCGGTTGGAACTAATGGGCAGGTCCATGACACGCGTTACTTCCGCATTCCTGAGTTACAATGGCGGTCTACGGGACTGTCATAACTCTCTCAATACATGGCTCTGTGTTAAACTGGTGGTTATGGAAAGGGGCGGGGCATTTCCCAAACGTGCTCGACCAATCACAACCCACTACTCCAACCGACCAATCAGAGCACAGTGTGCTTTTCAGA
This sequence comes from Pimephales promelas, assembly GCF_988280905.1. Classification (NCBI taxonomy): domain Eukaryota; kingdom Metazoa; phylum Chordata; class Actinopteri; order Cypriniformes; family Leuciscidae; genus Pimephales; species Pimephales promelas. The sequence goes on along the minus strand of NC_142786.1, from coordinate 18,084,457 downwards.
AGGAGGGGCTTCATAGAGACAGGAAGTTAACAGAGCGTTACTGACAGACTGGGAAGAGAGGAGCCACAACAATTGAGAATATGAGGATAATAATCAACATTCAAACCTGTTCTAGTGGAGCCTGAAACTACATTACGTGTAAATGCTCTTTCCCAGATATCTTCTCCCAGCGCTGTGTCACCTCTCAGCTGAAGACGGGCCCCGCCGGGTTTTGCTCTCTCTGGAGACTCCGGCTCTGCTCGTGGACTTTCTAAGAAAAGGTTGGGGGTCGTTGAAGGGCCAGAGCGGGGCGACGGTGATCCGAGACCCGAGTCTCGAAACAGCGTGTTCAGCTTTACTCAACTTCGCCATCACAGAGCCAGAGCGAGTCAGGTAAACACAGAGCAGAGCTCGCTCACTTAAAGCTGCAGTGTGTAATAATTAGGAGGATCTGTTACCTGAATGCAATATCATATTCATAACTGTGTACAGTGGTGTATAAAGAGCTTCATAATGAACCAGTATGTTTATAAGCTTAGAATGAGGCGTTTCTCTATACACACACGTTTCTACGGTGGACCTGTACGGACAAGAGTGTTTCGTCACAATGTTGTTCATGATCAGTAGCTGCTAAAGTCAGCGAATAAGACACTGGCACAATGATGAACAAGTGACAATAATATTTGCTATAACATTGTTTTACTGAATAATTAAGTAAACCTAATAATCTTAATTATTACATAATTCAAAATAATCTTAATTTATCTGTGTAAAGAAACCTCAGACAACGACATCACTTCCTGTCGGCCACTGTAACTTCTGTTGGGTGCAGTTCACAACATCACCACTAGATGCTGCTAAAATCACACACTGCACTTTTTAATATTATAACATAACTCAAATTTAAATAAACAGTGTAACAAATTATAATATGCGTGAACATTTGATTCCACACTTATGTAACATTATACCTACACACACACACACATTACTGTGGGTCACTGTAGAGAAACACACTGAAACATTCTCTCTCTCTCTCTCAGGAATGATCCTTGTTTTGTGGATCTGGAGAAACTGCTGAGCGAAGCCCTTCCTGTTCTCCTTCATAAGCCATGCCTCCTGGTCTTCGCAGCAAACTGTTGCACTCTGGGTCTCATGATTGGCCGACTGAGGTCCGCGTCCACAGGTACAGTTGGCTCAGTCAGTGGGATGAACCATTATGAATTTCATATAGATGTTTGAAGTAAAAAGGTAAGTTTGCTTGGCAGGATTATCATAGTTAGCTAACATTAAAGCCTCAAAAAGATATTGTCGTTAATTTATAAAATAAATATTTTAACGTAAATTATTGTATTTCAATCAAGGCAACATTACTTGTTTAGTTTAAAGGAGGGGTTGATAGCGATTTCACTTTTTTCATTTTAAATAGTGTGTAATGTTGCTGTTGGTGCATGAACAGTATCTGCAAAGCTGCAGCACTGAAAGTTCAGTGTAAGCAGAGATATCGTCTTTTAAAAATCAGGAAGTTTAATGCCTTAAAAAACAACTCGATTGGGACAACAGCTGGGATTTAGACGTCACTAACCCATACATTTACATCAACCCTCCCTCCGGAATATGCAAAAAAGGGCATAGCCATATTTCTGCAGCTCGTCGAGTGTGTTGTTCATCCAGCTGTCAGGTCTTCTGTGCTCGGGCTTCCCACGGATGCTGTACTTCATCAACAATGGATACAATTTAGGGGTGCGCGATATATCGAATCAATATCGTTATCGCGATATCACATTGCTCGATATACATATCGAAAGTGATATTTTGCAATATTTTGTTTATGATGCGTCTGGTCCGACATGCACCGTTGCATTTCTCCCGACTCATTTCATGATTCTCCTTCTCCATAAACAACATGAAATCAAGGAGAGGTTTAACTTTTCATGCTACAGATTTCCCACCGTGGTCAGAAAGAACAGGGGAGACGCTTAAAGTCGCTACTCGCTCCAAAGCTAACCGCCGTCACTCTCACTTCTCCCTTGCTCTCCTACCACACAGTCCCGCACACACACACTTGCCGGTGGCTCGACGGCGACGCGCACACCAGCGCACAAGTATAAACATCAGGCCACCTGGCAACTTCATGCGTTTTTACTGATCGGATAGCTATCTGATTTATCAAAATACGATCTTCAATTCTCGCACTATATGCAGATTTAATGGAGTGCACGTCACCAAAAGCAACAGTTATGAGCTGCATTTTACGATCATCAGGTAAAATAAGATCAGTTCGTTTAGTTACTTTTAATGAAGATAACTTTGAAAAGCGTCTGCGACTTACTTTCACTTTGATTTGCGATAGTTTGCGCGTTGGCTTGATGAAGAGGTGATGCATGTTGCAGTCGCGCGCGTCGTCATATCTGGCCATAACATGACAAGCCTGTAACGTTCTCATTTTTAGCGTTTTTGGAAGGAGTACATTTTACATATGTGGTTTCAACAATGAGATGCATTTACATTTGTCCAGTTTCGACTGAAATGCGGCCCAGACCACCTCCTGAATGGGTTTGAGCGATTAGATTCAAATACGTCACAAATGCGTTTCACAGGGCCTTTACACCTGGTCTTTTCATGATCAGATAGCTATCCGGTCAAAGAAAACGCATATAGTGGCGTTTAAGTTGCATAGTGTGTTCTGTAGACTTGCTATTTATTTATTATCTTTTACACTGTAGTGTACACAACTAGTAACATGTCCTGTTCTGTAGACATGGTTATTATTTATTTATTCATGCTGTACCAGTCCAATATGACTGTCAGTTGAAATAAATCTTATGTTGTAAGAACTTGTTTTATTTATTAATCTTTTTTGATGCGTTTTCCAATAACTTTTGTAGTTTTACATCCGTTTAAAAATATCGAAATTAATATCGATATCGCAATATCACATTTTTGTCAATATCGTGCACCCTTACAATTTATGTTTGATTATGTTCCTGAAAATAACGATCGTAATTTAGCTCTCTGTGCTGCGCATTTTACGGAAGACAGCTTCCAGAATCTCCACGAGTTCAACAAGAAACTGTTACTAAAACATGAAGCAGTTCCAGCTTTAAAACCAAAGGCAGCAGTTGTTGGGCCACAACCTGTAAGTAGGCTAAGACTTCATCATATTAAATGTATTTGCATGTAAAATTTCAGACGTAGCCTTGTGTTTTAGTTTAATCAAATGCCAGCGCTGGCTTTATAGCCACTAGGCTACTAGTTATGCTATTTTGTGTCTACGACAAACACGTACAAACATTATTGACCTGAATTTTGTATAAGTACTTATGTTTTAAATGTGTTTTTCATGTATATATATAGTTTATGACGTTATTTTCGATTTGATCAAGAACGTAAACCAATGCCGACTGTGTTTGTGTATATAACGTTAGTAGCCAGTCAGTGTAAAACAAACGACGATGTTCTTCTTCGACTACTTCTTGTTACCGGCTGCTCACCGCTTAGGAGTATTACCGCCACCTACCGTATAAGATGATGATCCATATATAAGGCGCTCCGGATTATAAGGCACACTGTCATTTTTTGAGAAGTTTAAAGGCTTTTAAGTGCACCTTATACTGCGGAAAATACGGTAATTGAAAAGCGTATGTACAGGGCAGATCTTCCTCTGCTTGTAAACAGAAAGTTTTGCGCTTCCAGCTATATCAGCACATCATCTTATACGGTAGGTGGCGGTAATACTCCTAAGCGGTGAGCTGCCGGTAACAAGAAGTAGTCGAATGCGCCCATAAGGAAGTAATGGAATAGTCGAATAAAGTCGTTGTTTGTTTTTTTCGCACAAAAAGTAGTCTCGTCGCTTGATAAACTTATAATTGAGCCGCTGTAGGCACATGGAATATTTAAACCTTTTCTTTAATGACTTTAAAGGCTATGTAGGACTGATCTAGCTCTCAGATTCAATCAAAAATATCTTTATTTGTGTTCCGAAGTTGAACAAAGGTCTTACGGGGTTGGTACAGCATGGGGGTGAGTAATTAAAGACTTGAACTAACCCTTTAAAGTACTAGAGTTTATAAAAGTAACTGTAAGTGAGTGTTGGACCACAGCAGAGGTATCAGAGATGTAAAGATACGCAGAAACATATGGAAGCATTTGTGTAGTGATATTCAATTTGAAATGTAATATGCAAAATGACAATGCAATATGTAAAATGGCATTGCATTTTGTATTTAAATTTACATTTTACATTACCATTCTAGTAACATTTGGTGCAAAATGAAAATGAAATTACATAATTTACATTTGCCATTTCATACATTAGTTGTAATATGCATATTGAAACGCTTTATAAGTGGCAAAATTAAAATGAAAATGCATTACAGAAATGATTAGATATGTGTAACACGTTCAAGCAAAAACTGTGGCAAAATGATCATTCAAATGTTATTTTTCTTAATTGCATTTACACTCACAGTCAAGACACTTGTGATTGCATTTTCATGAAATGCCCCGCAATGGCTGTAGCAAAATTCAATGTGCACTTTGAAAATGCATTCGAGCCGACCACGCCCCCTCCTGGCCTGTCAATCACTATGTTACGTGTTTTGAGCTGTCGAAAAAATTGCTGCGGCAGAGCTAATACAAGCATTAAATCATTTAGCAGATAAAGTGGAGCGTGAACAGAGAAAAGGTTGTATTTCCGAAGATTATTACGCGGTTAATTAAAATATTTAAGTTGTTGTTTACTTCAGTCCACACTGCTGCATTCGGCAATGTACCGTCCATCGACTAACTCCATACAAGGCCGCGATATCTTTAACAGTTTTAACCCATACATAAGATATCCCTTTATGGCCTCGCCAGGGATCTCCACGGTGGTCACCCCTCTCCCCTAGGCCTATCCGAATACGACTGTTCTTCCATCACCTTTAAGAGGTCAAGCAGCCAAAAGGGTGTCGGCGCCTGATAAGGCTAACATTGTCCCAGACGTTCAACAACGTACTGTTCTATCACTAGGGTTGGGTATCGTTTGAATTTGAACGATTCTGATTCCGATTCCTTGTTTCGATTCCGGTTCCTAACGATTCTCGATTCCGATTCTTTTAAGAGGCAGGGTCAAAAAAGTTTAGCTAACCTTGCTAACCAACGGTCTTTCTGAAGGAAATAATCCTTTCTGAAGGAAATACTCCGGTCACAAATACTCCTTTTGTCACAAATTTTGCATTTTGCCGAGATTTCGTTATTTTTAGAAAAGTGAAGCCACACTTTGGACTGCCGACGTAAGCTACTCATGTTCGACTCGCGCTGTTATGCCAACACTTCGGTAGACGCTTCTTCGCTGGTGTTGTTCAGCGGTTTCTTCTTCCGTTTGGCGGACTGTGAATATCGAAACTAGGAATCGAAATTTTAACTTTTGAACGATTCCGGGAAAAATGAAAATTTAGTCCCGATTCAAATCGATACTCGATTCTCGATACCCAACCCTATCTATCACCTACATACATGTAATAATATTCGGAAATACTACCGTTTCTCTGTTCACGCTCCACTTTATCTGCTAAATGATTTAACGCTCGCATTAGCTCTGCCGCAGCAATTTTTTCAACAGCTGAAAACACGTAACATAGCCTATTATGTTTACCTGTTGTTGCCGAGCCCCGTCTTGATGCAGTGATTGACAGGCCAGGAGGGGGCGTGATCGGCTCGGAATGCATTTTCAAAGTGCACATTGAATTTTGCTACATCCTTTTGCGGGGCATTTCATGAAAATGCAATCACAAGTGTCTTGACTGTGAGTGTAAATGCAATAAAAGAAAAATAACATTTGAATGATCATTTTGCCACAGTTTTTGCTTGAACATGTTACACATATCTAATCATTTCTGTAATGCATTTTCATTTTGCCACTTATAAAGTGTTTCAATATGCATATTAAAATTAGTGAAATGGCAAATGTAAATTATGTAATTTCATTTTCATTTTGCACCAAACGTTGCAAGAATGGTAATGTAAAATGTAAATTTAAATACAAAATGCAATGCCATTTTACATATTGCATTGTCATTTTGCATATTACATTTCTAATTGAATAATGCTACACATAAGCTCCCATAGAAACATCCCAAACCTGTTGATAATGTTTCCCTGAATCCCTACAGAGCCTGAAGCGGGCCAGCGGCGGTTCTTCTCCTCAGTTCTGTGCTTCCTGCTGAGCGCCCTGCAGGCGGGACCGGCCCGGGAAGCGGCCCGGATCAGTGTGCTGTGGGAGGAATGCTGGGAAGAGGCCGGAGAACTGTGGAGGCTCAGTCTGCAGGCTCTGGCCGCTTGTGTTCGGGTCCAGTCCTGGATAACCCGCCTGATCCGGGATGACCGCTGGCTCCAGAACCTCTTCGCTCGGCTGGGACCCAGTGGGCGTCTCTCGGACCGGGCTTCTCATGAGGTTCTGGAGGAGGTTCTGTGTGTGGTGGCCCGGCAGAGTCCGGTGTGTGTTGAGGAGATCCGGGAGCTGCTCATGAACTCAGCATCTCCTCAGGGAATGCCTCGGCTCGGCAGAACACTGCTGGAGTCCAACACACGCGTTCAATAAGACAACAAATATACTGACATATTTGTATTTCTCAGTAAAAAAATTTGTAAAAGGATTTGTATACGATCGGCGGTCGAAGAATATCCAGAAAATTAAATAAAAATATTTTTGAAGTATTATTTTATGCATTATTGTGCTCCAGCTTGTAGAGTTCGACGCTTGGTCAGGATTTATCCGAAGCGACTGTGGTGTGCAGAGGACTGGAGTGTCCAGCAGGGGGCGTCCTCATTGCAGTCTACAGTTACTCAAACACACACGGGGGATTTACTGACAAAAGAGCAGCAAATGCAATGTGGATTTATTAGTCACAACCATTTTAGGGTAAAATCACTATTACGTTTATAACAATGTTTTTTTATTTGCATTTTTTTTTTGTGTGAAAGAATCCTGAAAAATTAAATTTTCTCACAGTTTTCAACACTGACAATAATCATAAATGTGATGATTAAATCCTCATATTAGAGTGATTTGTGAATGATCATGTGACACTGAAGACTGGAGTAATGATGATAAATTCAGCTTTGATCACAGGAATAAATTACACTTTACTGTATATTCACATAGAAAACTGATGATTTACATTGTAAAAAAAATTCACTCATTTACTGTATTTTCGCCAAATATATGCAGCTTTGGTGAGCAGAAGAGACTTTTTAACATTAAATAATCTTCCCGACCCCAAACTTTTGAATGGCTGTGCACATATACAGTTATTCTCCATTATCACGTGGTCTTAAAACTGCGTTCAACAGCTAAATAAACACAACAGGTGTAAAATACACCAAATCAATCTAAAAGTTGTTCAATTTCTGCCTTAGAGGAGTAGTTCACTTAAAAACAAAACTTTTGCTGATAATTTACTCACCCCCATGTCATCCAAGATGTCCATGTCATTCTTTCTTCAGTCGAAAAGAAATTAAGGTTTTTGGTTTTTGAAAACATTCCAGGATTTTCTCCATATAATGGACTTCAATGGGAACCAAATGGTTCAAGGTCCAAATGAGAGTTTCAGTGCAAACTGTTCAAAGGGCTTTAAACGATTCCAGATGATGAATAAGGGTCTTATCAAGCGAAACGATCGCTCATTTAATAAATAAATAACAAAGTTTAAGTTTTATAAGCTCAAATGCTCACCTTTCTCTGTTCTGTGATGAGCGTTAGTGACTCTCCAGTTCGAACTCATTCATCAAAATGAACAAATCTTTTATCGAGTCATGACTCGAAGGGTCCTAGATAAGACCCTTATTCATCGTCTGGAATCGTTTAAAGCCCTTTGAACAGTTTGCACTGAAACTGTATTTCTTTATTTAATTTTTCTTTATTGAATTTCTTTTCGACTAAAGAAAGAGAATTGGACGTTTTGGATGACATGGGGGTGAGTAAATTATCAGCAAAAGTTTTTTTAAAAGTGAACTATTCCTTTAAATTTGTAAGTGTTCAATTACTTTCAACTCATTAAAAATAATCTTTAAATTTTTTTTAAAAATAAGTTGAAATTAGTAATGGAAAACAGTGTTGCATGACTTATTGATCAAATACTTTAATAAAAGTAATCCCTTTTCAAAATTGTTTTTACGCATTTCAATTAATAGTAAAATTTCATCAAATTTAATTGAATAATCCTTGCATATTATGAATTAAAATTGATTTTTTCAATGTTATATTACATTTGATGGAATTGTACTATTAATTGAAAGGTGTAAATCTTGATCAAATGCCTTTTTTGTATATTTTTTTACAGCATTTGGTCTTAATAAAAAAAGTAAAAATGAAAATATAGCCGCCGTTTCCTGCGCTTAAATATTCCTTGCCAGACAAAATCAGGATCACTTTTGTCTCACACACACAAAGTTTATCCTCCTCCCATCAGACCCCCAACACACACACACTCCCTCTCTCTCTCACTCACTGCCCCCCCCCCCCCCCTTCTCTCTCTCTCTCTCGCTCACACACACACACTCCCTCTCTCTCATAACTCTAGTGTGTGTTTTGTCAGTAAAACTCGCGTGTGTCGGCGGTGTCTCTCACTCATCTCTCTCTAGCAGGACTCCGCGTCTCTTCTCTCCCGTCTTCACATCAACAAAGGACGAACGAACTCTCTTTCTCCAGAATCATGTTGTGGAAATCACGGACCAAGACAGAGCCTTACTGCTTACAGGTAGCCTATGTTATTATTCTTGCAACTTAGTTCGACGGTTTTTTTTTAGTGGAAACCAAGTTTTGCTATTGTAGACATATTACGTTAGATAGTCACGTGATAAAAAAGTAAACAACAAAAAAAAATCTGATTTAACCCTAAATAAATTTTAGAAAATGTTAAATAATTATTAGGCTAATAAAGTTTTAGCGAACCATTAACCTGCAACACACCAGTGAAAATAGATTTTTCCAATCAGACTGAATTAATTTAGAGTAATTAATTAATGTCCCTTTAAGGTGTCCCCCCTCCCTCTTCCCCTCGGTAGTGCTATAAGAGCTGGTGTGTGTGATGAACAGGGACAGACAGCAGAGTTGATGGATCTGTGATCCCGGGCCTTTACTAACTGCGTAACCGCGAGTGTCAGGCGCTTCGGAGCCGCTGTGTGTGTGTTCGTGTGTGTGTGTGTGCAGATGTTGGTCCACACCTACTCGAGCATGGTGAGTTACACCGAGAGGAGAGATGGTCTTCGCGGAGGAGACTGTCATGTGAGATCAGCTGAGATGAGAGCGCGATCTGTGTTATTAAGCGTGTGTGTGTGTGTGTGTGTGTGTGTGTGTGTGTGTGTGTGTGTGTGTGTGTGTGTGTGTGTGTGTGTGTGTGTGTGTGTGTGTGTGTGTGTGTGTGTGTGTGTGTGTGTGTGTGTGTGTGTGAGATAAAGTGAGTGTTTCATTGGAAATATGTCACATGCTGCCATCGGTCTAAACGGAGATAACAGGCTGGTCTTTGTCTGACAGAGAGAATCATGAAACTCGAAACTTCGGTTTGGTTTATTCTCGTCGCGAGTGATGCGATTCAGTCTGCGCTGGAAAACTGGCGGATGAATATAACGCTCCGAAATAAAAGAAACTAATCACAGAAATGCATGCACATAAATGAAACTAATGAAACGAATACATGTGAATAAAAATAAAACGATTCTCTGTAATATTACATTGCAATCGTTTTTTTAACTAAAATATCTGAGAAACTGTAAAATAGAAAGGAAAAATAATAAAAGCACAAAAAGGGAAATTATTAGCCCTACGTGTTTTAACATGCGTGTAATCCTGAATTAAGTGTGTTTATTAGGCCTAACTGTTTAAAACAGGGAGAATCATAAGACACCTGCTACTTCTTTCTGGAGCCGCATCAAAACTAATTAGAATGGTTATGGTTATAATGAATGCTAGTATAATTAACGAAGACTAATTTAATACCTTGGATATATAATTTATACTGATCAAATTAATATGCAATCTTTCCAGGAACACTTGACATACAAATGTAAGAAATTGTGCTAATCACAAGACTTTTGACAAACAGTCCTACACTGTAAAACATTTTTGTTGGTTTAAAAAGTAAGTAGCCTGTTTGCCTTAAAATCTAAAGTTCATTGAAATTAAAAATAAATGAAGCAGATTTGTTTAATCAACAGAAACTCATTATGTTATCCGAACCATATAAATTATCCAAGTCGACTTGACAAGAGCAAAAATGTTGTGGTATATCAACTCGCTAATATTCAAAACTTAAAAAAAATAATTGCTATCTTAAATTGACCGTATGTTTCGTTGCACTTATTGAAATCAGGAGCATGTTATGGTTTGACTTTGCAACGTTTATTAAGCTCTATCAATATTGAAAACTTAAAAATAATTGCTATCTTAAAATAGACCAAATTGTTGATTGCACTTAATGATTGACAGATCGCAGCTTAAATTATGGAATGAATTGTGCACACTTTGCAATCGATGTTTATTAAGCTATTTTATAATGCACATCAACACTAATATTGAAAACGTACAAATAATTGCTATCTTAATTGTGCATTGCGCGCTGAGATCAACATCAATTATGGCATGATGGATTTTACACACGTTGCAATTATCCTTAGATTATTAATCTATTTTTTTATGATGCATCTCAAAACAGTCATTATTATGATGTATTGGAATGAAACTTATGTATTTCCCCCGCGCACAGGACCGATCGGATGGGCTTTCGAACTCCTCTCCGAGCGCACGGCTCTCCCAGCTCTCCTCGCTGAACCAGGCGTCCTACTCCTCGGCTCCCCCGCTCTGCCACACCCCAGCCTCGGACTTCCAGCCGCCCTACTTCCCTCCTCCTTATCCGCAGTCCTCACTGTCCTATTCCCAAGGCCAGGACACGGGATACCCGCATTTACCGGAGCCCTACCCGTCCATCAACTCGCTCCACCAGCACCACCAGCACCAGCAGGCCTGGCACTCCCAGCGCTCGCGCTCCGAGGACGCAGGGCTCCTGTCTCAGTCCCACCGCGCGTTGAGTTTAGACCCGCGTCGCGAGTATCCAGGCGTCCCGCGGCTCCTGCACCACGGCCTGGGCGAAGGAGCCGCGGCGCTGGGGGAAGCTCCTCTGGGGATGCATGCAATGGCGCATCACGGGCTGGAGGACATTCAGGTGAGTTTAGCGGGGCTTTACAGACATTTATGAGATTTTTTTTTTTCGTAGAATGTAAACAACACAATTCAGGCGTAATTATAGACCGAATTTGTCTTTTTATTGGTTATTTATTTAAATGGAGAGTCTCGATTTTTTTGGTTACACTTTAATTGTTAACACTTTTTTAACAGTGTTCTTACATGCACTTACCATATAATAACAGTAAATCTATGCATAATTAACCCTCAATCAAGTCCTAAATACCCTAACCCTATTTTGTGAATTAGCCTAATATTACTCAGTATAGCCTACTAATTACACTGTAACAATGACACCTTAAAATAAATGTAACCCTTTATTTTGCAGTGTCCTTGTTACATGTTACATGATTACCTAGTAATAACAGTAAATTGTGCATAAATACATGCAACTAAACCAACACTATCTCACGACCAATTCGTACGAATGTGACGCATGATTAAAAAGTGTCTAATTCGTACTAATTCGTACGACCTCACTCGTACTAATTCCTACGATTTGTCTAAACCCACGTGATGGTTAGGTTTAGGGGCGGGGTCAGGGGTAGGTCATTCGTACGAATTCATACGAATTGGCCAATTCGTAAAATATGTACGATTTAGCAAAATCGTATTAATTCGTACGTGTGAGGTCGTATGAATTGTTACGAATTAGCCACTTTTTAATCATTCGTCGAATTCGTACGACTTGGTCGTGAGATCGGGTTGACTAAACCTCAACCAAACCCTAATCCTAGTTGCTTAATATTACTCCGTACTTAAATATATAATTATACTGTAAGAATGACACCCTAAGTGCAACAAGGTGTCCTTGTTACAGTGTAATTAAGTACTGAGTCATAGTAATTACATGTAGGCCTAATTAGAGAAAAGGTTTGCATGTGCATAATCATTAGTAATGTGTAACATATGAAACAGGGACACTGTAAAATAAAGTTTTAGCAAATGTATATAATAAATGCCTTAACGGAAATATAAATATCTTCCAAATAACGATTTCTTTTATAATATTATTTGATGCACGAGTGCTTTAAATTGTTTTTTCTGCGTGCATTTGTGTGAAAAGTATAGGCGACTTCAAAACATCATAAATCATTGTTAATAACTCCTCTTTATTTATTGTCTGAAACGGATAAATATCTTTACTCATATACAATTTAAACCGCTATTTCTACAAAATCACAGCTATTCTGAAAAAAAAAATTGAACGGTTGATTCTTCAATTTGAGGCATTTCTTGAAACCTTTAAAAAATTAACCTTTAAAATGTAGCTAATATGTGCTGCAAAAATGCGTTTGTTTAAATTTTAGGACATGTTTAGGCTAATGATGTTTAATGAGATGTTTCTGATAAAGAAAAAAGCAAGTTAGCAGTTAGTTAACGTTGCATGTGGAAAAATGATTAAAAGTTTGTGAATGATTCATGGCACAATATAATCATGATGCAAACGTCTTATTAATTTGACTCCAGAAAACACGACATTTTATTAAAACTATAGCCTATGTTAGTTAGTCGTGCGAGATACAATAAATAATCTTTAAATCATTATAATGTAGGCTATCTTTTAAAAGTGAGGCTATCGCTTTTTTTCTTTTCTTTTTTTAAATTCCATTTAGATAGCAAATCTCAGCGCCACTAGTTCCACCGCCTTGCGATTCGGATTGGAACTGGTTTGTTTTTCGGCTCGAGCTGCTGGTTCTTCAGTCTTCAGTCACAGTGTTTCAGTGTTTGCAGGTGCAGAATGAGTTGATCTGAATGAGTTCCTCTTTCCGTCATTGGAAACTTGCAGCGCGTCTAATCGGTTTCTTCGGTCAATTATTCAACAAACAACTGGACTCTCTTTGATGCGTTTCCGAGAACGAGTTATACGAGAAGAGCCTTAGAGTTTCATTTGCCATAAAGCGATGACATTAGCATAGGCTAGGCCTATATGTTTTTGGTTTATTTTGTCTTTTTTTTTCTTTTTTTTAACTTCTATCCTTCGACTTAAATTTAATATCAAAGTGGTCTGGAATGTTTTATTAAAGCATCGATTTCAAATTACAGTAACGTACAGCCTTTGCATTTCTCATCGCTGTTAAGTGACATGAAGAACTATAAAATAATTTCTTACACATTTTTACATGTTCCACAAGTATCTGGTTGAAATAAGGAACATTGTATCCTAATAAAATATGCCTAATTGGAATGCTTAGCATCATTTTTAGAAAAATTGTCACATTTGATGAACAACAGTCGGCTATGTGTGTGTATAGCCCTAAGTGTGATCTAATCACCAGTTAACATAGCCTACTGATGATAAGGTTCATAGTCAATTTTTTAACACATATAGCACTCGTCCCTCATCTAAAAAGCAGTTGCTGTTTAACCACAGTTTTCACCACTTTCAATGAAGTGACTCGACAGTGTGTGTGTGACAGGGTTTGGAAGAAGCGTCAGCGCTGGGGATCCTGGACCATTCAGTCATCAAGAAAGGTGAGAGTCTGATCTGATGCATACTGTAGAAGGAGGTGACCACACAGACAGACAGACAGACAGACAGACAGACAGACAGACAGACAGACAGACAGAGAGAGAGAGAGAGAGAGAGAGAGAGAGAGAGAGAGAGAGAGAGAGAGAGAGAGAGAGAGAGAGAGAGAGAGAGAGAGAGGGAGAGAGAGAGAGAGAGAGAGCGATGCAGTTTGATTTGAAGTGCTGGATCCTGTCTCTGCTGCGCCTGGAGCGGCTGCTGTTAATGAACTGTTCATGGTCATGCGAGAGAAAGAGGGGGATTAGAGAAGAGAGCAGATAATAAAGTTATGAAGAATTCAGAGCATGCATCACTGTGCCTTACACTTACCAGACTGGATACTCAATAAGTAGGCCACAGCTTCTGAAAACACTCTAGCATGGTTTCATTTGCATTTATTCTAGATTGTATTTAACGTTCTCTGAAATCTCGCGAGTTTACCGAGCGGTTGAATGGATTAACGGGTGACGCGATATTTCTCGCGCTCGGAGCGGACACGCGCACGCTGCCCACAAACACGTACTGTACGACAGAGATAATATACAGTAGCCTAGTGTGTATTAATCCACTGAAAGAGACTTAAAACAACCCACAATTTTTCGAGTGTGTGGATTAGGCTATAAAATGACTTTCAGGGCAGTTATTATTCCAACAGTTTAAAACAAAATAGCGTACTCAGCTTTTAATGTGTCTATGTGGTGTTTTTAATACGCTTTGAAACACACCATGTGTATGTATCCACAATGTATCCCTTAAAACTCACCTTTGATCACCAAAATTTCAAATTTAAAAGTTGTTGAATAAAAAAAAAATTGGCATGCCTTAATATCTTGAATTTAACTTGACACCCTTGCCTCATTTAGTATGCTTGGTTTTATGAATATGCAAATGAGCCCCGCCTCCACTCACTCACTCACTCAGAGATCCACTGGTTGACGATAACATGTTGATCTGATTGGTTAAGGTCGTTTGTGAGGTCAGAAACACCAGCGATTTCAAAGCGTGTTTTTGAGACTGTCTTTGGTTCACTGCAGTTTTAAAGGACAACTCCGGCACAAAATGAACCTTTGGTCTAAATACACATTGTTACCTAGTCAACCGTTATCTGAGATTTGTTTTCATGATTGCCGAATGTAAATAGTTTTATCTATAAAAACAGTTTAGCCTATAATGCTAGTATAACGCTAGGGCATATAGAGTAATGATGACAAATAAAAATCGCTTGTTAACCACTAACAAGGCTCAAAATAGCCCCACAGTACACGGTAGCATAATAAGGGTCCCTACATTCAAACCGAAGCATTGAGAACTTTGTCAGTGTCCAAACAGTTTAATAAGAAGATATTTTATACACACAGTCAACTTCGCGAATACAGGAAGAAGCCATCTTTGAAAAATAGTCTCTACCAGTCGATCTACGAATGCCGATCCAAGTGCGCTGGTGAGATGTGAATAAGGTGATAAGATGAGCGCAAACAGTAGGCAACATGTACATATTGAAGAGAAGAAAATGGTTCGTGTTTGTGTTTCTTCCGGAAACAATGGACCATATGAGATTCTGCACAGTTCAGCACACTTGGATCAGCGTTCGTAGATCGACTAGTAGAAACTATTTTTCAAAGATGGCTTCTTCCTGTATTCGCGAAGTTGACTGTGTGTATAAAATATCTTCTTATTAAACTGTTTGGACACTGACAAAGTTGTCAATGCTTCGGTTTGAATGTAGGGACCCTATTATGCTACTGTGTTACTGTGGGGCTATTTTGAGCCTTGTTAGTGGTAAGAACAAGCGATTTTTATTTGTCATTACTCTATGCCCTATATAGGCTAAACTGTTTTTAGAGATAAAACTATTTACATTCGGCAATCATGAAAAAAAATCTCAGATAACGGTTGACTAGGTAACAATGTGTAATTAGACCAAAGGTTCATTTTGCGCCGGAGTTGTCCTTTAAGGAGGAAATACTCAGCAATGCTGTCGACTTATGAACTTACACATGGTGTGTCTTAAAGCAGATTAAAAACACCATATATACACATAAACAACATTAAACACTGGATCTTCACTAAAAGAAGGAATTTAAGTATTCTTTAAGTAGCGTATTCTATGCTTCATTTTAATACCAAAATTAAGAGATTTCGGCTTAAATAAGTTTTCCTCAAATAAACAGCCACACTCTAAAACCCAACCCAAATTTGGAAGAAAAAAAAATGGGTCAAATATGGAAAAACCCAACGGTTAGGTTAAAAATCCGGCATTTTCCCTCTCTACTTTCTGAATCTTTCACACGGATTTTCCTAATACATGCGTCAGCTGCATTTCTCTAGTCCTATAAGTGCGCTTGAAATGCAGCCCACACAGACGAGGCATACACACACACCAAAGGCTAATCTTAAGAAAACAAATGAAAGTTTTTAGGAATGACATAAAGACACTTGAGCTCAAATTAAAAATTATCCAATGGTCTATTCTTTCATGAACGCTATTCATTATTAGAGTTTGAATGGAGGTTTGGGTCTCATTCAGACAAAAGCCGTGTTTTAAAGGGATAGCGCACACACATACACATAACAGCCATTTGATTGGCAGAAAGTAACCATGTTACTTTCGACACTGTGATTGTTGGGTTCATTTAAAGTCAGATTTTTTTAAGGAGCCAGAAAACTTTAATTACAAGCACAACAATTGTGTGCACAACAGATGGAATAAAGCTTTCCCCGATGGAGACGCAACACCCGCTCGAAGATAAGAGTGAGAAACAGAAATTAAACACTGAGACGACAGATGCCAACCTGTGGGAGAGTGTCTTAAAAAGGTTGTAGGACCAAATCTAAAAGCACAAAATTATCACATTTTGATAAACACTTAAAATAAGATTCCCCCTCCAGTGACTTGCGATAGTTCTGGCACCCCTTACTCCTTTAGGTAACACTTTACAATACGGTTCATTAGTTAAACTAACATGAACTAACCATGAGAAATACATCTGTTACTGTATTTGTTCATCTCTGTTAATAAAAACACGGCTGTTCATTGTTTGTTCTAACACTTTCTCTTCTAACACTAAAAATATTTTACATATAATGTTTTCGACTAAACTGGGAAGGGTCATAGCACTTATATTATCCTATTGTTAGTTTCACTGCCTCTATTCTCCTCATGTGTAAGTCACTTTGGATAATCACTCACACGCACACACAGAGAGAGGGAGAGAGAGAGAGAGAGAGACTCACTCACACACACACACACACACACACACACACACACAGATAGAGAGACTCACTCTCACTCACACACACACACACAGAGAGAGAGAGAGATTGGTTAAAAAAAAAAAAAAAAAAAAAAAAAAACCTGTTTTTTTTTTTTGTTTGTTTATTTATTTATTTTGTTTGTTTTCTGATATATATGCATGTATTTCATGCATTTGTTTACTGATTCATTTACTGATTATTTGTTCATTACCTATGTAATGGCCAATGCTTTGGCAATACTGTATAAGTCATGCCAATAAAGCTCATTTGAATTTGAATTTGAATTTGAGAGAGAGAGAGAGAGAGAGAGAGAAAAAGAGAGACAAGCTCTCACACACACACAGAGAGAGAGAGAGAGAGAGAGAGAGAGAGAGAGAGAGAGAGAGAGAGAAACTAAAGTCAGAATGTTGGTTAAAAAAAAAAAACTTGTTTTTTTTGTTTGTTTGTTTATTTATTTATTTTGTTTGTTTATTTTCCGATATATATGCATGTATTTCATGCATTTGTTTACTGATTCATTTACTGATTATTTGTTTATTGCCTATGTTATGGCCAATGCTTTGGCAATACTGTATAAGTCATGCCAATAAAGCTCATTTGAATTTGAATTTGAGAGAGAGACTCACTCACACACACACACACACACACACACACACACACACACACACACACACAAAGAGAGAGACTCACTCTCTCACACACACAAAAACACACAGAGAGAGAGAGACTCACTCTCACACACAAAGAGAGAGACTCTCTCTCTCTTTCACACACACACACACACACACACACACACACACACACACACACACACACACACACACACACACACACACACACACACACACACACACACACACACACACACACACACACACACACAAAGCATCTGTTAAATGATTAAATGTTCATGTTTAATGTTCAATACAATGCATTAACTAATCGTGAGCTTAGAATTATAAGGTTCTATCTCCGTTTAGGGTAGTTCTGAGATATTGAGCATCAAAGTTTTTACATCCCACCTGGCAAAACTGTAATGTAGTAAAATTTTCTATTATAGCTTTATCTATTAATCTTTTTTTTTTTTTTACAAAAATAACACCACACAGGCATTAATAAACACCTAATGGATCAGATTATGTCAAAAACTCAATTTCGACCAAAAGTGGAGATAGAACCTTATAATTCTAAGCTCACGTAATGTTAACAAGATTTTAATAATACTTAGTGTTAAAAATAACATTAACAAAGATTAATGAATGCTCAAGCAGCTCACACACACACACACACACACACACACACAGCTTCTTGCAGTACTTCTGGCACACCTTACCCATTTACATTCATGAATTTGGCAGACGCTTTTATCCAATGCAACTTACTAACATTTCAAGCTACACATCTACATTCTTATCAGTTCTTGCTTTCCCTGGGACTCGAACCCATGACCTTGAGGTTGCGAGCATCAGCGCTCGACTGCTTGAGCTCGGAAAGCTTCACCTTCCCCGTCTGTGTTTGTGTGCTCAGTGCCGTCGAAGCTGAATGGCTCGCTGTGTCTCAGTAAAGAAGGCCTGGGTCTGGGTGGCGTGTCGAACCCATCGGAGATCTTCTGCTCAGTGCCGGGACGCCTGTCGCTCCTCAGCTCCACATCCAAGTATAAGGTGACGGTGGGAGAAGTCCAGAGACGCCTGGCGCCGCCTGAGTGCCTGAACGCGTCGCTGCTCGGAGGAGTCCTGCGCAGGTACACGAGGAAACATGCACACGTTTGTGTATGTGCGCCTGAAAGCCAAACATGGCGTAGGAGAGAGCGGGACACAACCGGGGGGCTCGTTGTTTTAAATGCTTCCCCACATGCTAGCATAACGAAACTTAGTGCATTTACTATAGATTCCATATCAACACTATACACTCACCTAAAGGATTATTAGGAACACCTGTTCAATTTTTCATGAATGCAATAATCTAATCAACCAATCACATGGCAGTTGCTTCAGTGCATTTAGGGGTGTGGTCCTGGTCAAGACAATCTCCTGAACTCCAAACTGAATGTCAGAATGGGAAAGAAAGGTGATTTAAGCAATTTTGAGCGTGGCATGGTTGTTGGTGCCAGACGGGCCAGTCTGGGTATTTCACAATCTACTCAGTTACTGGGATTTTCACGCACAACAATTTCTAAGGTTTACAAAGAATGGTGTGAAAAGGGAAAAACATCCAGTATGTGGCAGTCCTGTGGGCGAAAATGCCTTGTTGATGCTAGAGGTCAGAGGAGAATGGGCCGACTGATTCAAGCTGATAGAAGACCAACTTTGACTGAAATAACCACTCGTTACAACCGAGGTATGCAGCAAAGCATTTGTGAAGCCACAACACGCACAACCTTGAGGCGGATGGGCTACAACAGCAGAAGACCCCACTGGATACCACTCATCTCCACTACAAATAGGAAAAAGAGGCTACAATTTGCAAGAGCTCACCAAAATTGGACAGTTGAAGACTGGAAAAATGTTGTCTGGTCTGATGAGTCTCGATTTCTGTTGAGACATTCAGATGGTAGAGTCAGAATTTGGCGTAAACAGAATGAGAACATGGATCCATCATGCCTTGTTACCACTGTGCAGGCTGGTGGTGGTGGTGTAATGGTGTGGGGGATGTTTTCTTGGCACACTTTAGGCCCCTTAGTGCCAATTGGGCATCGTTTAAATGCCACGGCCTACCTGCGCATTGTTTCTGACCGTGTCCATCCCTTTATGGCCACCATGTACCCATCCTCTGATGGCTAATTCCAGAAGGATAATGCACCATGTCACAAAGCTCAAAACATTTCAAATTGGTTTCTTGAACATGACAATGAGTTCACTGTACTAAAATGGCCCCCACAGTCACCAGATCTCAACCCAATAGAGCATCTTTGGGATGTGGTGGAACGGGAGCTTCGTGGCCTGGATGTGCATCCCACAAATCTCCATCAACTGCAAGATGCAATCCTATCAATATGAGCCAACATTTTTAAAGAATGCTTTCAGCACCTTGTTGAATCAATGCTACGTAGAATTAAGGCAGTTCTGAAGGAGAAAGTCAAACACAGTATTAGTATGGTGTTCCTAATAATCCTTTTGGGGAGTGTATTGTGTACCACAAAACCAGTCACATGGGTCAATTTTATAAAATTGAGATTGGTACATCATCTGAAAGCTGGATAAGTAAGCTTTACATTGATGTATGGTTTGTTAGGATACGACAATATTTTTCCGAGATACAACTATAAATATCTGGAAAATCTCCTTTAAAGTTGTGCATCCGCGATTGTGCAGCATCCACTCACACAAATAAATGTTATATATTTACAATAGGAAATTTACCAAATGTCTTCATGGATCATGATCTTCACTTAATATCGTAATGATTTTTGGCATACAAGGAATTTGAAACTGTATAATTGTGACCCATACGATGTAGTGGCTACTGGCACAGACACACCTGTGCGACCCGAGACTGGGTCTGTGGTACAGGGCACATATAGAGAATTATTTTTGCAGAATAGGAAAAGTAAATGTTGTGTTTATTTAAAATGAGACAAATCTGATATGATTGTAATCTTATCTCTGTTGTTCAACAGTTGAGATAGTTGTTTAATGCTGATCTAACAGCAGAAACACTCGCCGGGTTTAAACCCCAGTTGCTCAGACGGGGCATGTTGTCACACTGCGTTACAATGAGCTCCTATTAGAACTATGATATTCTATTATAGACTTTTATGAATTCTATTGAGAACCCATGAGAGAAAGGGGAATAAAGACTGATGAATAAAACTCTTCCCCAGAGCCAAGTCGAAAAACGGCGGTCGCTGTCTCCGTGAACGCCTGGAGAAGATCGGACTGAACCTGCCGGCCGGGCGACGGAAGGCCGCCAACGTCACACTGCTCACCGCGCTGGTAGAAGGTAGCACACAAACTCAGACACACACACACACTAGACCAGTTGCCTTCATTTACACAGCGCTTTTTACAATACCAGTGTTTCATAGCAGCTTTACAGAGATAACACGACAATAATGCAAGAGTTTGTTTACAGAAGAGAATAGCGTCACATTCCAGCTTAAAGGAACACTCCGACTTTTTGGGACTTTAGCCTATTCACCTTAACGTTACCCCCCAGAGTTAGATAAGTCCATACCTTTTTTTATCTCCGTGCGTGCTATAAGTCTGTTTGACGCACCCACCGCGAGCCTAGCTTAGCACAAAGACTGGATGTGACTGGTTGCAACTTTCATACTAATCCAAATGAGTGACAAAATAACGCAAACGTTTTCCTATTTACATGTTGTGATTTGTATAGTCACAGAATGTACAAATAACAAAGTCAAATGAGACACAGACATCTTTTAACCGTATAAAACCTGGGAACTATTCTCTGAAGGCGAAGCACTGCTACTTTGACGGCGTAATAACCGCATCACCGGAGACACGCCGTGGTGAGGAGCGAAGAGTTCGCTCAGTGTTTGGGTAACAGAGTCAGCAATTTATAAATAGTAAAAGCGTAGTTTAGTCATGGGTTTTCGCTCTATTGTAAATAGCTGTGACTGTAAACAGGGGAGGTAACCATGTTTCACAGAATTCCAACTAAAAACGCTGACTGGATGAAGAAATGGCTAACTTACTCTGGATATTTATCCCATCTATAGCACAGACAGGACAAGTGGATCACCTCCCAGCCAACATGTATATGTGGGCCCCACATGGTTTATGCTTGGGCTACGTGGGTACCAAGTGGGTATGGTCCCAAAATGGGCATCTTTTCTGGGGCCCACTTGGGTCAGCTACGTCGGTCCCACATGGGCAAAAATAAGTGGGCTCCCTATGTGGGTCCTAGTTGGGTCACTAATGGGAAATGAGGGCATGGGCTCAAAATGGGTAACACAAATGGGGCCCATTTGGGTTTATCAAATGGGTGAGACATTGGCAAATACAACCAGTCCCATATAGGCTGCCTGCGTGGGCCCAAGGTAGTACCCACATAGATAATCTCTATATGGGTTATGAATGGGAAAAATATATGGGGTCCACTTTCATAACCCATATGGGTCAGACATGGGCAAACACAATCAGTCCTATATAGGCTGCCTACATGAGCCCAATGTGGCACCCACGTTGGTAATCTCTATATGGGTTTTGAATGGGGCAATACATATGGGACCCACATGGCCAAACTATATCGGACAGACATGTGCAAACACAATCAATCCCATATAAGCAACCTATATAGGCCCAAGGTAGTTCCCTCATAGGTAATCTCTATATGGGTTCTGAATGGGAAAAACATATGGGGCCCACTTTGATAAACCGCATGGGTCAGATATGGGCAAACACAAACAGTCCCATTTAGGCTGCCTACATGGGCCCAAGGTAGTTCCCTCATAGGCAATCTCTATATGGGTTCTGAATGGGAAAAACATATGGGGCCCACTTTGATAAACCGCATGGGTCAGACATGGGCAAACACAAACAGTCCCATTTAGGCTGCCTACATGGGCCCAAGGTAGTTCCCTCATAGGTAATCTCTATATGGGTTCTGAATGGGAAAAACATATGGGGCCCACTTTGATAAACTGCATGGGTCAGATATGGGCAAACACAAGCAGTCCCATATAGGCTGCCTGCGTGGGCCCAAGGTAGTACCCACATAGATAATCTCTATATGGGTTATGAATGGGAAAAATATATGGGGTCCACTTTCATAACCCATATGGGTCAGACATGGGCAAACACAATCAGTCCTATATAGGCTGCCTACATGGGCCCAAGGTAGTTCCCTCATAGGTAATCTCTATATGGGTTCTGAATGTGAAAAATATATGGGGCCCACTTTGATAAACCGCATGGGTCAGACATGGGCAAACACAAACAGTCCCATTTAGGCTGCCTACATGGGCCCAAGGTAGTTCCCTCATAGGTAATCTCTATATGGGTTCTGAATGGGAAAAATATATGGGGCCCACTTTGATAAACTGCATGGGTCAGACATGGGCAAACACAATCAGTCCTATATAGGCTGCCTACATGGGCCCAAGGTAGTTCCCTCATAGGTAATCTCTATATGGGTTCTGAATGTGAAAAATATATGGGGCCCACTTTGATAAACCGCATGGGTCAGACATGGGCAAACACAAACAGTCCCATTTAGGCTGCCTACATGGGCCCAAGGTAGTTCCCTCATAGGTAATCTCTATATGGGTTCTGAATGGGAAAAATATATGGGGCCCACTTTGATAAACTGCATGGGTCAGACATGGGCAAACACAAACAGTCCCATATAGGCTGCCTACATGGGCACAAGGTAGTTCCCTCATAAGTAATATCTATATGGGTTCTGAATGTGAAAAATATATGGGGCCCATTTTGATAAACCGCATGGGTCAGATATGTGCAAACACAAGCAGTCCCATATAGGCTGCCTACATGGGCCCAAGGTAGTTCCCTCATAAGTAATCTCTATATGGGTTATGAATGGGAAAAATATATGGGGTCCACTTTCATAACCCATATGGGTCAGACATGGGCAAACACAATCAGTCCTATATAGGCTGCCTACATGGGCCCAAGGTAGTTCCCTCATAGGTAATCTCTATATGGGTTCTGAATGTGAAAAATATATGGGGCCCATTTTGATAAACCGCATGGGTCAGATATGGGCAAACACAAGCAGTCCCATATAGGCTGCCTGCGTGGGCCCAAGGTAGTACCCACATAGATAATCTCTATATGGGTTATGAATGGGAAAAATATATGGGGTCCACTTTCATAACCCATATGGGTCAGACATGGGCAAACACAATCAGTCCTATATAGGCGGCCTACATGAGCCCAATGTGGCACCCACGTTGGTAATCTCTATATGGGTTTTGAATGGGGCAATACATATGGGGCTCACATGGCCAAACTATATCGGACAGACATGTGCTAACACAATCAATTCCATATAAGCAACCTATATAGGCCCAAGGTAGTTCCCTCATAGGTAATCTCTATATGGGTTCTGAATGGGAAAAACATATGGGGCCCACTTTGATAAACCGCATGGGTCAGACAAGGGCAAACACAGACAGTCCCATTTAGGCTGCCTACATGGGCCCAAGGTAGTTCCCTCATAGGTAATCTCTATATGGGTTCTGAATGGGAAAAATATATGGGGCCCATTTTGATAAACCGCATGGGTCAGATATGGGCAAACACAAGCAGTCCCATATAGGCTGCCTACATGGGCCCAAGGTAGTTCCCTCATAAGTAATCTCTATATGGGTTCTGAATGGGAAAAACATATGGGGCCCACTTTGATAAACTGCATGGGTCAGACATGGGCAAACACAAACAGTCCCATATAGGCTGCCTACATGGGCCCAAGGTAGTTCCCTCATAAGTAATCTCTATATGGGTTCTGAATGTGAAAAATATATGGGGCCCATTTTGATAAACCGCATGGGTCAGATATGGGCAAACACAAGCAGTCCCATATAGGCTGCCTACATGGGCCCACAAGGTAGTTCCCTCATAAGTAATCTCTATATGGGTTCTGAATGTAAAAAATATATGGGGCCCATTTTGATAAACTGCATGGGTCAGATATGGGCAAACACAAGCAGTCCCATATAGGCTGCCTACATGGGCCCACAAGGTAGTTCCCTCATAAGTAATCTCTATATGGGTTCTGAATGTGAAAAATATATGGGGCCCATTTTGATAAACCGCATGGGTCAGATATGGGCAAACACAAGCAGTCCCATATAGGCTGCCTACATGGGCCCACAAGGTAGTTCCCTCATAAGTAATCTCTATATGGGTTCTGAATGTAAAAAATATATGGGGCCCATTTTGATAAACCGCATGGGTCAGATATGGGCAAACACAAGCAGTCCCATATAGGCTGCCTACATGGGCCCACAAGGTAGTTCCCTCATAAGTAATCTCTATATGGGTTCTGAATGTGAAAAATATATGGGGCCCATTTTGATAAACCGCATGGGTCAGACATGGGCAGACACAAACAGTCCCATATAGGCTGCCTACATGGGCCCACAAGGTAGTTCCCTCATAAGTAATCTCTATATGGGTTCTGAATGTGAAAAATATATGGGGCCCATTTTGATAAACCGCATGGGTCAGACATGGGCAAACACAAACAGTCCCATTTAGGCTGCCTACATGGGCCCAAGGTAGTTCCCTCATAGGTAATCTCTATTTGGGTTCTGAATGGGAAAAACATATGGGGCCCACTTTGATAAACCGCATGGGTCAGATATGGGCAAACACAAACAGTCCCATTTAGGCTGCCTACATGGGCCCAAAGTAGTTTCCACATAAGTAATCTCTATATGGGTTCTGAATGTGAAAAATATATGGGGCCCATTTTGATAAACCGCATGGGTCAGACATGGGCAAACACAAACATTCCCATAAAGGCTGCCTACATGGGCCCAAAGTAGTTTCCACATAAGTAATCTCTATATGGATCCTTAATGCGGAAATATATACAAGTATAATTGTGAATATAATGAACTATGGAATAAATATAAATTGTGCATCTGTAAATGACTTCATAAACTATACACTTGTAAAAAAAACATATCTGTGCAATCATTAAAACATTTATATACAGTATATTTATGATTTACAGTATAATCCTTGTTAAAATACCACTAACAGTTGACCATATTTAGTAGTGAGGAAATTTCACAAATGGACTTATTCCACAGGTGGAAACCTATCATGGTACCACGCTTGAATTCACTGAGCTCCTGAAAGCAACCTATGTTTTTACACATGTTTGTAGAAGCACCTGCATACCTAGGTGCTTGATTTTATACAACTGTGGCCATGGATGTGATTGAAACACCCCCATTCAATAACTTGGATGGGTGTCCCAATACTGTTGGCAATAGTATTGGTATGTGGATACAGTATAGGCCACGGCTCTTCAAATCCAGTCCTGGAGTGTTGGCGTTCAGCAGATATTAGTTCCAACCCTAATCATTGACACTAAATATTCAAACTCAAAGTGTCAACTTTTAGTGGTTTAATTTTGTTACTGCAAACGTCTGAGTTACTGCAATATGCTTATCTCAATATAGTTATACAAATGGTTCAAAATATCCCGAAAATGGTCACTGTACAATATGAAGAACGGGTTACAGAAGCTACTTATCTATCAAAATATTCTAATGACTTGAGATGGCTAGAATAAATCAAACCCCTAGCATCAGCCAAATGCCCTTATTCAATGGAAATACTCAAGAGTTTTCTGGTCAGTCAGTTAGTGACAATGTAATTCTAGAGATTTTAAATATTGGGGTTAGGGTTAGGGTTTTGATTATTGAAAGAGACTCAGTCCAGATGATGAAATAGCCCAAGTAAAAAAAGTTAGAATGCAACATGCAGTGTTTGAAGGGAAAATCAAAACTAAATTCAAAAATCACATTTGCAGCGAGTACAGAATGCACACAATGTACACAATGTAACATTTTAATGCTAAACAGTTGATTTTTTTTATCTGTTTGTTGAATCAATGTCATGTCTTCAAGAAATCCATAACATTTAAATTATTATTATTTCTAATTATTAATTTCTAATTATTATTGTAGCATTTTATGATATTTTGATCAAAACACCACTTCAAAAATATAAATTTGTGTTGAAATAGAATCAGTATATTATTAACAATAATAAAAATAATGGATATAATTTCAATCTCAACAAGTGCAGAATAAACTTTTTTTGCTTTGTGCGATTTTGTTTGGGGTTTACAATTTTGTGTGTGTGCCTAAAGTTTAGCTTGCAGGATTACATTTTTATTCACACACTTTCATAAAAACAGTAATCAAATAATATAGCCTACAAATTAAATTAAACACGGATTTCTTAAAAAAAAAAATCATTACCACTTTTTTTTTTTTAATCATTACCACTGAAACAATAGAGTGCCGAAGTGATGACGTCACTTTGTAGGACAACCCGGAAGCTAGCGGCGCATGGGTTCCCTCGGTAAAAAAGCAATGCATTTTCCCCATAGACTTTTGGAAAATCGCAAAAAATAAGATCTGTGTTTAACAGAGGGTTGTGACCCTTACACGTTTTGTCTAGCAAGATAATCTTTACAAGTTAATCCAAAATTTATATACATTTTGAAGCATATATAAAGATTTTAAAAAACACAATCAGACACAATAAAGTTTAAAAAAAAAACACACGCAGGTTATAATTGTGTGTTCTATGTCATAGATCAAAACGTGAAAATATTTAGAGGCTCTGTTCACCAGAGACCTTATTTCAGGAGATTTAGCAAAAACCCATTCAAAAAACCCATAGGCTTTAGAGCGAGGGAACTGTAATGCTAAAATGCAAATTCACTTCTGCGTTTTGGCCTACAGAGTGACGTCGTAACTTCGGTTGTTTCACCTTCTTTGATCATGATTGGTTAATCTGACTGTCATCTATGTAACTGGCCAATGACAACTGTGCGCGCCTTTTTACTGGTCAAGTTTGAAAAATCAAATACATTTGAGTTGATGACGACGGCTGCTCAGCAAGATTACTCGGTCTTTCAATTATTATTTTGAACTAATTTGCGATGTGACATGTAAACGAAGGAGAACAGAAGATGTGAACACACAGAAGACGCTCAGACTGGATGCGTGAGATCCTGCAATATTGGCGATCAGGTAAGAGAACATTTTTCTGTCTCCACTATCATTTTAGAAAAACTGAGATATAAACGTTTAGGTATTACATTCAAATAAGTGGATGAGAGCGTTAATATAGTTCATGGTTGAATATATAATGCAGATAAACAAAACGTGTGTGAATGGAGTTCATTAACTACCCAGAAATGTTCTGTGTAACTTAACGTTAACGTCACATACGAGAGTTTTATAAACGGATAACGGACGTAGGCTACTAAGTTACCTGCAGTTGTGTTTGTAACGTTAACATAACGGGTAGCTAACCATATTTATCTGAAAGCAACGTTAGTGCTTCTGAGTAGCTAAGTGTATTTGATTGTGCTAAAGTGGAACTATTGCAAATATACTTTTGGTACACTTAATAGTGGTAACGTTATTACTTTATTTTTTTGTCGTAATATATATATATATATATATATATATATAATGTTCATTGTGTAATAAAGTCTTCTTAGGTGATGTGTCATTATGTTAATGAAATTGAAGTATAATTAGTATGAAATGTGTTCTAATATATTCTGGTAGAAGTTATTTATTTATTTACTAGGGAAGTAGAATCCAAATGAGTAAAGTGACTGATATATTGTGAAAAGCGCTATATAAATATGATTTGACTGATAAAACGGTCATTTACTCTCTGAAACACTGGAATCTACAGAAGAGTTGAGAAATGTTATTGGTCTAACGTTAAATCTCTTATATTTTAGTAGATGCCCGTTTCTAAATATTTTGACATCACCTCTTAAAAAACTGATAACTGCTAATGATAAGAGATTTTTTTATTTTTTTATTATTTTTATATATCAAGCACTGGAAGAAGATTTTTGGGGGGAGAGCAGGCACCCAACAGAGACAAATCCACCACGGCATGATTATCAACTTCATTATGTAAGTCAGTTTTAACCATTGCTTCTAAACCTTACATTGGGATTAATATATTATGTTGTCAAAAGTATTATACTCATCATCAAAAGTCATATCCTCTACCAGTGACAAATCTGAGTAACTAATTATCTTTTTGTCTTTCTTCCTCTAAAGTGACAAAGAAAGGAGAACATGTCACCATCATGAGCCCTTTATTTAGTTCACGGAAGAACATCAAGGGAAAGACCCTCAGACGTGTCATAACAGGATAAATGTGGCTACAGGTAAAATTGTTTGATGGTTTGTTTGATTTTGGAGTAGCAATTTCTTTTTTTAAAGCTTTAATTGATGTGATGTGACATGTGTCCCCAAACTCGGAATTTGTGCTCTTCATTTCATCCATTCAAGTGCACACACACACACACACAGCCGTGAGTATTAAACACACACAGTGGAGACCGGGGAGCTATTGGGCTATTTTTCATGTTCTCTGAATGTTTTATAATGGCAAATGTTGGTACGATATTGATACGTTTTGTTTTAATATTGTTAAGGACGCATCACCCCACCCCATCCCAGATTGACCAAGGATCCAGATGAGTACTGGCAATTTGGTGGAGGATTGCTCTTTATCTACTACATTGTACTGTCACTTCCGGTATGGATTTATTAACCTTGTTGAGGTGTTTTGATTGTACTTAATTTAATAAATTTTTCAAAATTAGATTTTACATAATTTAATTAGAGTATTTAGCCCATGATTTACTCACCCTCAAGCCATCCTTTGGTGTATATTAGCCCACGTTCTTCTTTCAGACAAATACAATCAGAATTTTATTAATAAACACCCTGACGCTTCCAAGTTTCGTAATGGCAGTGGATTGCAACTATTAGTTTAAAAAAGCTCAAAAAAGTGCATCCATCCATCATAAACTCCACACGGCTCCAGGGGGGTTAATAAAGGCCTTCTGAAGCAAAAATTTTGTTTGAAAAATATCCATATTTAAACTTTTTAAAGTAAAACAACTAGCTTCCAACTAAATGGCCATAAGCAGCCTACTTGCAAACTTATGCAATTGACCTGTGGCTAAGCCACGCCCCCTCCACTCACTTGGACAAACAGTCAACATTCGGGGACAGGCGCTATGGCAGACATTTTACAGGAGGCAATTGGTGATTTTTGGAGACAAAAATATTATATATCATCTCAAAGTCACCTTAAGGGCCTTAACTATGCATTGGAGGGTTATATTAATAATTTTATTGTTGAGAAGGTCGATGAAAAGCTTCAGCTCCAGGCAAAAATGTAATTTACAGGTCACAATGTAAACGTGATATACCGCATATCGTTGCCATCACCGTTTGGTGCTACAGTATTTACATGAATCATTCAGCACAACATTGTTAACATTTGTTATCTCGGTTATTTACAGATACGCTAATTAAGCTAAGTGACATGATGTACAAAGCAACTAGAAGGCTAACTTTAGTTGTTGTTGTGGTCTACCGCGGCGCATGACTTAATCGCATAACTTAATCCAGAGCAGACACTTATCTCTGTTGAGAAGTGGCTTGGGAAAGGGTAAAGAAATACACACCGTCGCCCAGTCTCTCGGGAACCTAGTGTCGGAGTTGTATGTACCCCATGCACACCGTTTGACCATTTTAAACTTAAAATGACAAAAAAACCCAATGAAAACTGACTAACTGCAATGCATTTCAATGGACGTGGAAGCAGAGAATGTCCGAGTGTATTAGGTTAGGTGCGCACTGGTCATCGTGTTTGACTGAATGGCTTAGCCATAGGTCAATTTGTGACGTCAGAAGTAGCGTAGTGCATAATGGTGTAGAGTAAATATCAACTTAAAACCACATAAGTTGCACTTTACACTTAAGTGCAATCTGTATGTTCGCTTGGCCGGAAGCTGGTTATTTTATTTAATAAAGTTTTAAATATGAATATTTGATAATGCTTTAGATTACAGCCTGGAAAGTACTGCGTAATTAAAGCGATTTAACAGCGTAACCTTTGGTAATTATAGTGTACCTATAACATACTTACAATATAAGTATAAAGGAACAATATATTAAGTTTGGGGAATAAGGAGGTAACAACCAGGAGAATTAAACAATTATTTATACTGTAAGTATTAAAGGACTAAAGGGTGTTTATCCTACTATTGTGATAACAATCTTACATTTGGGAGCAATTTCACCAGAAAATTGTACACTGCTTACCTTTTTGAAATAAAGGTGAACCAATACCTACTCTAAAATTACAGGCTTTTAAAAAAAATTACAGGGTACATATGCATTTATAAAGTCATCTTTTTTACATAAGTGCACTGAAACAAAAACTATTGCAACTTTTGCTTAAATATTGGGGAAAGATACACTTGTTTCATGTGGTGGTGCTTGTTACCCCCTTGTTCCATGTAGTTACAGGGTAAGTACAATAAAAATACATACACAGTTTTATATCACTGACTTGGAAACCTTTATTTATTATACAAGCACCACTTACCCTGTAACCACATCAAACAAAATATATGTCCCAGTATTTAAAAAAAATTGCAATAGTCTTAGCTTTTCTTGCCTTGAAACATGTTAGCCAAAACTTAAACATCTGCACTTTTGCTATAATTTTTTTTTAAAATATTAAAGAATTGTATAAATGCCTATACATGTACCCTGTCCTTTAAAAAAAGCCTATACAGTATTGATACACAATTTTTACAAAAAGGTTTGCAGTGTATGTACTCTGTGTAAGACTGTTGTATCATAATAGTAGAATAAGTAACCCTTATTTCTATAATACTTACAGTATTAATATATATTTTTAATTCTCCTGGTTGTTACCCCATTATTCCCAAAACTTTACCCATATACTTACATGCAAGTCCTTTATAGGTACACTATAATTGCAGAAAGTTACACTGTAAATTCATCTTAATTACATAGTACATTCCGGGCTGTAATCTAAAGCGTTACCGAATATTTTTCTTACACAAACTCATGGCTTTGCTTCAGAAGGCGTTTAATAACCCCCTCCCACTGTATATGCGCTCTTTTGACTCTGTTGATGCCTTCAAATGCAGACTAAAGTCTTATTTATTTGTTCAGGCTTTTAATTAGGTACCTGTGTTACATGATATGGTCATGTACTGTCTATGCTTTTATTTTGTGTATTTTATGATATTAATGTTTTTGTTGTAAGGCACTTTGTTGCCTTGTACCTGTGAAAGGTGCTATATAAATAAACTTTTACTTACTTACTTAGTTAACCTAACCCTAATATCTGGCCGATTGATCGGAGCATTCCTAATTTTACTTTAAAAGTAATCATAAATCATTATACTTATTATGCATACTTTATAAACTGTTTTTTATTGATTTCCTAAATGCCCTTCCAGTGACATTCCAAAACCGTCACCATTCCTATATAATTTTTTTGCTGTTTTTTTTTTTATCCTGAGTAGAAATTGTTATTCTGTCATAAGGTATTGTGACGTGTAAGTAACATGATTTTTCTAAAATCAAAATCCCTAAAAAAAAAAAAAATGTTTTGCAGAGGCTCTTAAGAAGACAACACAGATCAACTGGCAAGGAACTGAGAGGGAACTCTCAAAATAGTCCAGGACAAGAGATGGAGGAGGAGAGTGTCTAGATGCGCAAATGACTGTCTGCAGTGTAAG
Source organism: Pimephales promelas (assembly GCF_988280905.1). Lineage (NCBI taxonomy): Eukaryota > Metazoa > Chordata > Actinopteri > Cypriniformes > Leuciscidae > Pimephales > Pimephales promelas. The sequence continues at coordinate 18,052,205 of NC_142786.1, read as the reverse complement.
CTGTACTGATAAATGTACTGTATAGTTGCTGCTTCTTCTAACTGTCACCAATTTATATCCTGTTCAAATGTTCAGTAAAGACTGGGTCAAATACAGGTTCAAAATATGTATTTTAACAAATAGGTATTAAATAGATACTCTTTAATCTGACATAAATCTGCTTCTTTAAATATTGTCCCTGGAATTTCAGAATATAGCATAATATGATGATGAGTAATTTTAATAAAATTGAAAATATTTCAATATCACTGTGTGCTCTAATGCTTTAAAACTTGTTTGTGTTGTGTTGCTACTCATTTAGATGGAGCCCAGATGATCCCTAATTGGGCCACATGCACATGATTCCTAGTTGGGCCCCACCTAAAGCCCTGTGAAATCCTGTATAAAAGAAATCCTGAATCCTGAAATCCAGCAAGTTGCTGGGGCCAGCATGGAACCTATGGACAAACCCACTTAAAGCCCATATTTCAGCCCATATAGTAACCTTGTAGTACCCACAAAAAACTAAAGCTGGGACCAAGATAGGTCTTGTGCATGTGGCCCAGTTGGGGCCCACCTGTTTATAAGTGCGATCCTACATGAAACCCACCTGGGCGATTTACATGGCACCATTATGGAACCCACGGACAATCCCATACAGAGCCCACTTTTCATTTCAAAGCCACATGGGACCCACATACAAATGTCGGCTGGGTTAAAGCTGGGCCCGAGATGGGTCTTGTGCATGTTGCCCACTTGGGTCCGGCCTAGTACCAAGTGTAATCCTACATAAAATTCATCTGGGCAATTTACATAGGGCCATTATGTAACCCGTGGACAATCCCAATCAAAGCCCATTTTTTAGCCCATTTCAAACCCACATGGGCCCCACATATAAATATCGGCTGGGTTAAAGCTGGGACCGAGATGGGTCTTGTGCATGTTGCCCACTTGGGTCCGGCCTAGTACCAAGTGCAATCCTACATGAAATTCATCTGGGCAATTAACATGGGGCCATTATGTAACCCGCGGACAATCCCAATCAAAGCCCATTTTTCAGCCCATTTCAAACCCACATGGGCCCCACATATAAATATCGGCTGGGTTAAAGCTGGGACCGAGATGGGTCTTGTGCATGTTGCCCACTTGGGTCCGGCCTAGTACCAAGTGCAATCCTACATGAAATTCATCTGGGCAATTAACATGGGGCCATTATGTAACCCGCGGACAAACCCAATCAAAGCCCATTTTTCAGCCCATTTCAAACCCACATGGGCCCCACATATAAATATCGGCTGGGTTAAAGCTGGGACCGAGATGGGTCTTGTGCATGTTGCCCACTTGGGTCCGGCGTAGTACCAAGTGCAATCCAACATGAAATTTATCTGGGCAATTAACATGGGGCCATTATGTAACCCGCGGACAATCCTACATGGGGCCCATTTTTCAGCCCATTTCATACCCATATGGGCCCCACATACAAATGTTGGCTGGGCTGCGGCTGAGGTAAGTGTTCCGTTATGTTTTTAGATGACCTACTGTAACAGTGCCATTAGCCAGAGCTAATGTAACGTTAGTGACACTATTATATGATTAGGGTATGAATGTTTTTTATCTTGATGCGGTGCGGACGCGCTTGGAAAAAAAACGAGCGCGTTCACCGCGTTAACTTGTACCCTGCGCGCGGCGCGCCTAGTAGCCTAAATTTTAAATAACCATGGAAATAACGAACTTGAGCGTGCAAAAGGGTACGATAGGCTGTGAGTTCATTGTGCAAAAACAATTTGTGCTATTACTTTCCCCGTATTCTATCCTATAGTAATGCAATTATGCTGTATATTATATTATATACTGTTGAATACATTTGGTTCAGCTAATAAATTGCATTTAAAATATATTGATTCCTGTAATAATAATTATTCATGTGATATTTATAAATCTGGGTGCGTTTTTGGTTGGAAATCAATGAAACATGGTACCTGGTCTCCCCTTGTTTATTGTCACAGCTCATACAATAAAGCAAACACCCATGATAAACTATGCTTTTCTATCTAACGTTAGTAATTGCTGACTCTTTACTCCACTGAGCGAACACTCTGCTCCTCGTCACGGTGCGTCTCAGGTGATGGTTATCACTCTGCCCAAGTAGCAGTGCTTCGCCTTCAGAATTATTTATACGGTTAAAAGATGTCTGTGTCTCATATGGCCTTGATATTTGCACACTCTGTGACTATACAAACCACAACATGTAAATAGGAAAACGTTTGCGTTATTTTGTCACATTTGGATTAGTATGAAAGCTGCAACCATTTACATCCAGTCTTTGTGCTAAGCTAGGCTAGCGGTGGGTGCGTCAAACAGACTTATAGCACGCACGGAGATGAAAAAGGTATGTATGGACTTATCTAACTCTGGGGGGTAAGGTGAATAGGCTAAAGTCCCAAAAAGTCGGAGTGTTCCTTTAAGTCAGTTCAGTGATGGTTCATTTTTGTTGTAAAAAAAGTTATTTAGTTAATATATATATATATATATATATTAGTTGCTGTGGAGAAAACCGTGATGTCATCGTCCAGCTCAACTCAGTTCTCATATAATGCTGTCAATGCAGGAGATCAATAATATTGAATATTAAATTAATGTCACAGATAGAGACAGAGACACACACACAGACAGAGACACAGACACACACACACACACACACACACACAACATTATCAGTCACTTAGGCAAGCAAGTTTATCGTTGATGTTAATGTAGAGTGTGAAGTTAAAATTAGGGCCTATGAGAAGTCAGCCTATTATCACCTCATCTCTCCATCAGCTGATCCACCTCTCTCTCTCTCTCTCTCTCTCTCTCTCTGCAGGAGAGGCGGTTCACCTTGCTCGGGACTTCGGGTACGTGTGTGAGACGGAGTTCCCGGCCCGGGCCACAGCAGAGTATCTGTGCCGGCAGTTCGACCCGGATCAGATGCCCACGAGACGCAGCATGTTGATGGCCAGCAAGTGAGTGACGAACAGCCCTTCAGATGTGATGCAACACACACACACACCTGTAGAGTCTGCTAACAGGGGGACACACTCACACACACTCGTGTAGAGTCTGCCACACACACACCTGTAGAGTCTGCTAACAGGGGGACACACACTCACACACACCTTTAGAGTCTGACACACACTCACACACACACCTGTGTGGCTCATATTGACCAAGGCTTAATATTTTTAAAATAAGTTAACTTCGCCATAGGCTATGATTTAAACCCAAACACACCAATAGATTATTAAGACACATAAGAGAAACATAAAACTAGTGCAATACAATAAGTTAATTTCCTGATTTCTGTCTGTTTTTTTACAACGAAGTGGGAAATCAAATTACATTTTTTATTTTAAAAAAATCTTTGAGATTTTATTGCACTCAAAGCAGTTTAAAATGCACAAATTTAGTAAAATAACGAAGCCTCAGTTCAATTTATGAGCACACTTCCTCCTCAGCTCATCAGTGTATTCTTGAAATCATGAGTGTGTGTGCAAGAGTGCGCATATCATGTTCGTGTGCGCAAGAGTGTGCGTATGTGTTAGTGTGTGTGTGCGCAAGAGTGTGCATATATGTTAGTGTGTGTGTGTGTGTGCGCTTGTATGAGTGTGCACGAGTGCGCATATGTGTTTGCACAAGTGTGTGTATGCGTCAGAGTGTGTGTGCGTGCGTGTTAGTGTGTGTGTGTGCGCAGACTGCGCACGAGTGTGCATTAGCGTGTGTGCACACGTGTGTTGGTGTGTCTGTGAGAGTGTGAGTGTGTGTGCGCGTGTGTGGTACGGCCTCTCACCCCTCTCCCGTGTCCTCAGGGAGATCTGCAAGGAGTTCATGGACCTGATGTCTCAGGACAGGTCTCCTCTGGGTGCCGGCCGCCCCACGCCCTGCCTGGACCCCGGGGTGCAGAACAGCCTGACCCACTTCAGCCTGCTGACCCATGGCTTCGGGACGCCGGCCATCTGCGCCGCACTCAGCGCCTTCCAGAGCTACTTACTGGAGGCCCTCAAACTGCTGGAGAAGGAAGGGGCCAAGGGCCACGACAAGGATCTCAAGCACCGCAAGTGAACAATCGGGCGAGAGACACGGACTGCCTCCTCCCTCTCTGTTAGGAGCGTATGAGTGTATTTATGTGTGCGAATGTGTGCGTTCACCGCGTATGGACTCGCTGGTCTCCTGAGAGAACACGTGCACCTCAAAGTCCCATCGGACCCCGTCGCGTGCTGACGCGACACACACGGACTTCTGAACGGTGGAACGTTATTAGCTATTGACTAATGAATTTGAAAATGTCATTTTTGTACTTCATGTTTTGTGTTTATTATCAATGTTCCTGTTCTTCTTATTGCTGTACTGCAATGTAAATGTAATATATTATTAAACCAACCACTGGATTCAATCGCTTTGAGGGGGTTATTATCGCTATGAAAGCTATTAAAATTATTTGTTTTGAAATAATGCTGCATATGAAATATAAATATTACTTGAAGAATGAAAGTTTAAGTTAAAGCATTAAAATAATTAATAAAAGCTGGGAAAACTCAAAATAATAATAACACAGCAAAGTGACTAAAATGAAAACTAAAAATATAAAACTAAATTCAACAACTGAACTCAACCATTCTACAATATTTTGTTTTAAATAATGCTGAATATTAAATATAAATATTTGAATATTATAATAGTTGAAAAATGAAGGTTTAAGTTGAAGCCTTAAAATTATTAATAACTGAAGATGAAAAAAATATAATTTAACCTAAAATAATAATAACATAGAAAATGACAAATAAAAAATAAAAAAATTATAAAAATAAAATACTAGTAATAAAATACTAATATATGAAATATAAACAGTTGAAAAACTGAAGTTTAAGTTGAAGCATTCAAATCATTAATTAATAAAGATAAAATTAAAAAAATTAAAACCAAAAATAATAATAACATGGAAAAATTACTAAAATGAAAACTAAAAATATAAAACTAAATTCTACAATTGAGTTCAGCCGCTTGACAGGGTTATTATCGTTATCATGAACTTGAATTTAAATAATTTGTTTGAAATAATGCAGCATATGAAATATTAGTTGAAAAACAAAAGTTGAAGTTGAAGCATTAAAATTATTAATAAATGAATAAAACAAATAAAAAAAATTATTAAATTAAAACTTAAAAATATAAATCTAAAATAAAATGACATGAAATGTGAACAAGTTTACGAAAACAAGTTTAAGTTGAAAGCATTAAAATTATTAATAAATGAAATAATAATAATAACAACAACAACAACAACAACAACATGGCAAAATGACTAAAATGAAAATTAAAAATATAAAAATAAAATAACTTATTATATGAAATATCAATATTAGTTGAAAAACAAAAGTTTAAGTATTAAAATGATTAAAAAATAAATAAAGCAGAAATAAAATATAAAAAACCCTAAAAATAATAACAGCAAAACTACTAAAATACATAAACTTATTCTATGAAACGTAAATATTGGTTGTGTGTAAATGTAAATATTGGTTGAAAAACAAGTTGAAATTGAAGCCTTCCATTTTTTTTTTACTGTAAATTAATAAAAATAAAGCCAGAATAACTAAATGAAATAAAAAAAAAAATGAAACAAATCGAAACAAATCAACTAATTTCCGGCAGGTGTTTTGCCTTGTATAACCAGACGTGTTGGTGTGGTGCAACTGTGCCATGATTAGCACATTAGCTTGGTCACATGGACGGCCCAGAGGACACTAACCCGAGCGAGGAGCGTCACCTCAGACATGAAGCAGTCCTGAGGACGGCGATCAGCAGACACACACGCGCTCGCTGTCTCCTCTCACCCCATCTGTCACTCCAGCGCTCTTCATCTGCTCAGGGGCCTGACGTCTCCATACCTGCCCCCCTGCCGGCTCACACACACACACCTCCTCTCTGACACTCAGCAGGCTCTCTCCGCATCTCTCTCCGCCTGCAGGCGAACATATGCTGCTCGTCCCTTTAGATTCCGGTGTGTTCAGGAGAGAGGGATTGTTTAATGTTTATTAATCACCTGTCTGTGGAGGAGACACACACACACACACAAGTGCAAAAACACTTGTGTACAAAGCAGTGAGGAAACAAGCACACATCCAAAGAGACGCACAGAAATACAGACTACGAAATGATTTCATCTGAACATAGACCATATTAATAATGTTTTATTGGATCACAGGTTACATTTGCAGTACAAAAGATGCGGAATAACAGTAGATGCTCATTTGGCGCCGACCGGAAGCTTCTCCATGTCGTGGATCCCGTCTTTGTCGATCAAGCGGACAGTGAAGGAAGGAAGGTTCAGGATGAAGCGCTTGTTGAGCTGTTGAGAAAACATGTGATCAGAACGGTGAAGAAGCGGCTCGCGTAACACAGCCAAGCAAAACAGGAGTCGTCCTCTTCAAGAACACACGAGTGCTTCTCCACTACTATACGAAACCGTTTTCGAGTGCATAACTACTGTACAAAACTGTACGCGAGCGCTTCACTACTGTACAAAACTGTACGCGAGCGCTTCTCCACTACTGTACAAAGCCATATGCGAGCGCTTCACTACTTTACAAAACCGTACGCAAGCGCTTCACTACTGTATGAAACCATACGCGAGCGCTTCTCCACTACTGTACGAAACTGTACGCAAGCACTTGTCCACTATTTTACGAAATCGTACGGCAGCGCTTCTCCACTACTGTACGAAAACATACGCGAGCGCTTCTCCACTATTGTACGAAACCATACGCGAGCGCTTCTCCACTATTGTACGAAAACATACGCGAGCGCTTCTCCACTATTGTACGAAACCATACGCGAGCGCTTCTCCACTATTGTACGAAACCATACGCGAGCGCTTCTCCACTATTGTACGAAACCGTACGCGAGTGCTTCTCCAATGTACGAAACCTGTACGCGAGCGCTTCACTACTGTACGAAACCGCACGCGAGCGCTTCTCCACTGTACGAAACCTGTATGCGAGCGCTTCACTACTGTACGAAACCGTACGCGAGCGCTTCTCCACTACTGTACTAAACCGCACACGAGCGCTTCTCCACTACTGTAAAAAACCGCACACGAGCACTTCTCCACTACTGTACGAAACCACACGCGAGCGCTTCACTACTGTATGAAACCGTAAGCGAGCGCTTCTCTACTACTGTATTTTATTTTTATTATTATGATTTTTTTTATTCTAAACTGTTTTAATTATTCTGACTTCTTTAATTTCTTCCATGTAAAGCACTTTGAATTGCCACTGTGTATGAAATGTGCTATATAAATAAACTTGCCTTGCCTTACTGTAAGAAACCGCACGCGAGCGCTTCACTACTGTATGAAATCATACGCGAGCACTTCTCCACTACTGTACGAAACCGTACGCGAGCGCTTCTCCACTACTGTACAAAACGCACACAAGCACTTCTCCACTACTGTACGAAACCGCACGCGAGCGCTTCACTACTGTATGAAACCGTAAGCGAGCGCTTCTCTACTACTGTACGAAACTGCACGCGAGCGCTTCACTACTGTATGAAATCGTACGCGAGCACTTCTCCACTACTGTATGAAATCGTACGTGAGCACTTCTCCACTACTGTACGAAACCGTACACGAGCGCTTCTCCACTACTGTACGAAACCGTACACGAGCGCTTCTCCACTACTGTACGAAACCGTACACGAGCGCTTCTCCACTACTGTACGAAACCGTACGCGAGCGCTTAACTACTGTACAAAACACAGCGGTCATAAACTCATAGTTTAATTCCATAAGGACGCATTAAATGTGAAGGTAAATAAAGGTGACATTTATAATGTTACTTATAGAGTTCTACTTCAAATATATGCTGTTCTTTTCCACACAATTATGAAGCAGCAACTGTGTTCAACACTGATAATAATCATTAATGTTTGTTGATCGTCAGATCCTCATAAGGATCATATGACACTGAAGAATGGTGTAATGATGATAAATTCAGCTTTGATCATAGGAATAAATTACAATTTACTATATATTCACAAAAAAATTATTTACATTGTAAAAATATTTGACAATTTTTTCCTGTACTTTAGATCAAATATTGCATTTAAAAACAAAAAAAAACTTACCGGTAGTGCAAGTCTATGCAATTTTAATGGGAGAAGTTTGGACTGTAATTATGAACCATGAAAATAGCAGCGTGGCATGTATGAACACGTACCTCCTCTAAACACTTCTTGAGCAGATCCACGGCTTCTTCACGAGTCAAATCTGGAGCGAGAACAACAGAAAAACTGGTTTAGAGATCAGCAAATAAGCTAATGATGGCGAACTGCAGCGCATGCTCACCGGGTCTGTAGTATCGGTCCAGGATGGAGAGCGTGAGGAAAGCGCCGTAGCCATGCGCCGCAAAGGGAGCTTTAGCCAGAGCGGACAGGTGATCCATATAATACAGTCCTGGCCCGTCGGCCTCGTCGTAGCCGGCCAGCAGCAGGTTCACATGATACGGGGTCTGACAGATGAGAGAGCAGGCATTGAACATTACATTTACTGTATCACAACACACCATTTCAAAGCAGCATCACAGAAAATGCATCACAATTACAATTAACAGAGACCGTCTAAGTTTAGCATTTTATAAGTGTACATATACAAAAGCACAGTTCGCGAAATTTGAACAATGTAATCATTTAATGCAGAAACAATGAGCTCATTGAAATAAAGAACTACTGTATGTGTGTCAGCTGGTCATTACTGACGTGACGTGGGGGTCTTGTGTCGCCCCGAGGGGTTTATTTTGTGACTGTACATTATTCATGTACACCATGTCCAAAACAGACACGACTCGCGATAAAAAGCTTCATTCCCTGATTATGAGCTTTATTTAATGTTAAAAGCGTCTAATGCGAGTCTGGATATCATTTAAAGCCATACTGAAAGCGACATCAGATCCTGAAAAGAAACAGGAATGTTTAAACTGTGAAGAAACAAGCGGATTTTAAGACGAAGACTGTTTGTCACTCAGTCAGTAAGTATTTTTAAGTAATAATCAAATTCATAAATATTACAACATTTTAACATTTTACATCAATTTAGCAAAGTTAGCAAGAGAGGCTCCACCCACACTCTCTTCTGATTGGCTGTGATCTTGGATTGATTTGGTTATGAGTGCAGCAGTGCGCTTGCATAGACTCCGCCCACACACTCAACTGATTGGCTGTGATCTTGGATTGATTTAGTTATGAGTGCAGTGCACTTGCTGAGACTCTGCCCACACTCTCTTCTGATTGGCTGTGATCTTGGATTGATTTGGTTATGAGTACAGTGCGCAGGCAGAGACTCCGCCCACACACTATTCTGATTGGCTGTGATCTTGGATTGATTTGATTGAGTACAGTGCGCTTGCAGAGACTCCGCCCACACACTCTTCTGATCGGCTGATTTTGTCGAAACTCATGTCTCATGTCAAGTGTGCACAGTTAAATTGCTTGTTACTGGAATCTGCTTGCATCGCGTCTGGGACATGATGTAATAATCCTGATCTGAGTCTATTTTATTATGAGGGGAGAAAAAACAAACTAGCACAACTAGAATCAACTTCCTAGGGGGGAAATACTAAACGAAAAACAAACTGAGCACAGAATCTTGTCGAAAACCCTAAAGTTTAGGGTTAGACACAGAGAAAGAGAGAGGGAATGAGAGGGAGTGAGGAGAGAAAGAGGAGAGAGAGGAAGGGTGTGAAACAGAGAACGGGGGGTGAGGTGTGTGTGTGTATGTGTGTGTGTGTGTGTGTGGGGGGGGGGGGGTCGCTGGTGTCACCATCAGTGTGACTGTGATCATCTGCACCCCCGCTGCCACGAGCACCTCCTCTCGCTCGCCCCGATGCCCTGGAGCTCTGCCAGCTCTCATTAAAACTTCTGCTAGTCCTCGATCCTGCTTGCCTCTCTCTAAACTCTCGAATGACATTCGCTTTCTCAGCGTCCCGCGTCTGAACAGCGCTCGGATGGAGAGATCGCAATTTCTGCACTCCAGGGGATTTAAAGGTGAAGCTGAAGTGTCATTTTTACAAGTATTAGATGCACAAAGACTGGAGATGCACCGTTATGAACACTTTGGGCGGAACGATAACCGCTAATTCTTTATATATGAAAGCCGAAACCCGAATTTTATGAATTCTAACAACGCAATATTGTGAGAACATGAACATGAGAACAAAACTCTGGATACTGAATGTATACAATATTCAACGTCCAAAGTTAGCACCCAGAAAGCTGAGGATGCTCGACTGAGCTCTGCTTCACATCTTCCTGTGCTTCAACGGACAGATTCACACATTAAAAAGAAGAAACATGCCTCTCTCATAAACAGCAGGTTTGTATTAAGAGTTGAGGAAGTAAACGCGTGTGCATCAGTATCAGTACATTAGACCCATGCATTCGCTCTTAAAGGGACAGACGCCTAATAATCTGCTGCTTCTGCATTTTAAAGACACTCAAACAAAGGAATCACTTGACTAAATAACTTAAACATTGAATAATCTGTTTAATTTAAACAATTATGCATTGCTATTTACTTAAATGTAAATGTCTGTACCTGAAACTGTTATCTACCCGAGTAATGTACTCGAGAAGCTCTGCTCATTTCATTCGTACCTTCTACTGTATTTAAATGCTATTGTTTGGGATTTGATTATTTGTTCTTGTTTTATTACTGACTGCTGATTTCAATTTATTAATGCTTAAACTTTATATTAAGAAAAATTACAAAAGTAGGGTGGGATGAGTGATATTATAGTTATCTAAATCAAGCAAAAACCATTAAAAAAAATTTCCGTTTCTTGAAATAAAATGTGAAAAATACTACTTTCCAAATGCAACATTTCTCATTATCATTTAGTTTATATACATTTAGTGTATATATTTTTTCCTACTATGGTAGTCAATGGGGAATGAGATCTGTTTGATTAAAACATTCTTCCAAATATCTTCCTTTGTGTTCAGCAGAACAAATAAACACATAGAGGTTTGGAACAACATGAGGGTGAGTAAATACTGACAGAATTTTCATTTTTGGGTGAACTAACCCTTTAATTTGATGTCCTAAAATGATAAAAACTGAACTAAAAATGTATATATAGAGATATTTAAAAAAACAAAAAAAAAAAAAAAAAAAAAAAACACAACAAAATTACTAAAACTTTAACTAAAATAAATAAGATTATATAAAAAAATATACGAAAATATGATTATACGAAATTTAAAAACTGATACAAAATATTATTAAATGGTATTTTTTTTTTAAATGGTAAAAAAAACTAGCACCGTGAACTAAAACTAAAACCATAAAAAACTGAAATAAAAATGTATTAAAACATATATATAAATAAAAACAAAGACGCACATCAAAATTCCCAAAACTTAATCACATAAATAAACAATTTAATTAAAACGAAAAATGGAAAATATAAAAATAAAAACTTCACACAAGATAATAATAAAAGTTCATCTTTTTTTAAATTTTTAAAACAAAAACTGTACGCAATCCCACTTTAAGAAAACATCCACCTTTGTTGTTTATGCAATTCTCAGTTTGGCGCAGCAAAAACTAAACGGTGCACATATAACTCTAAGGTCTTCATCTGTGCGCATTACACTTAATACAGGTTCTCTATCTATGGTTTTGGAGCCAGAATTTCTAAAGAGTGTAAAGGCAAAAGTACATCATGGCGTCCAGTGTGAGACTACAGCAGCTGAACCGAACTCACCCGAGAGGCTCTAATCTGATCTGGGCCGGCGCTGCTCTCGGCGGGCCGCTTGCGTAAGTAAACACCCCCTCGAGAAGCTCACCTGGGAGAGGAGCTTGTTGAAAGACCAGATTTGAGTTTGTAGGAAATTCCCCTGAGTGTCATCCACCCCTGTGCATAAACTCAACACCTGTAATGTGACCTACGCTTAAAACACTGCAAAATCTCACCTGAGTCGCGGCTGAACAAAAGCTTAGTAAAGAGACCGATAACAGAATATAGTTCAGCTTCCCCTCTCATCTTCTGTGCCCCAGGACGTGTTCTTCTCTTTGGCATCTCTGCCCAATCTGCCGTATTAATTGTTCATCTGAGGCGGAATAGGGGAATGCCTCGCAATATGGCACCAGTAATTATTAGTGCCAGTGTGTTGGGCTGTGTGTGTGCCAGCGACAGCAAACTGTTGCTGGACTGCTCAGAATGAGAGCTTTAGGGGATGTTGGCTGGGTGAAATACAGCACAACACATAACGCACCCACAGAGAGTGTGTTTGGCTGCAGAGAGCCGGTTCAGAAGTGAGCGCCGGAGAGTATCCCAGCATCTGCCGTCTCTCTCTCCGTAAAGATCGTCGAGAGCCACTCCAGGGAAGCCCCAAAGGCCCAGTTGTTTTTTTAGGAACCTGGTTCATGACATTGCTCTCATTTAACCGTCCCGAAGGCTTTAACCACGGTTAGATAATACGCAAGGTTGTTCTACTAGCAATGACGCTTATTCTAAGCCTCTGGTGCTCTTCACCTGTCGGTCAAAAATGACCAAACAATTTTTTTTTTATTTAAATGAAATTAATGTACTATATTTTAGATCGTCTTCATATTTTGTATTTTTTAAGGGATTTTATGGTACTATATTATATTTATGCTGTATTAATAATCCGTTTATTCACTTTTTGACCATAGACCTGAACATTGTATTTACAACTTAAACTGGTCATTAATCTTGAATGCTTCAGTAGACTTCAGTTCAGTCTCTTTCTAAGACGATGCTTGGCAGATTATTGCTGAAGTGAAAAAAGTTAAAAAGTGAACTTAAAAAGTGTTACAGAATTTTACGCGTATTGTCACGAATTTTTTTTTCTATTTTCAATTTTTATAAAAAATATATATTTTCAAAAACATGTGTTACTCTAGAACTATGAGAAAATCAAAGCCATAAATCTAAACAAGTAATGAGTCTGATCTCAGTAAACTAGCGTTCAGTGTGTGTGTGTGTGTGTTGTGTGTATGTGTTCAGCTGCAGTTCCAAACGCTTCCACTAGAGGAAACTCTCCATTCGTTTCAGACCGCGAAGAGAACAATTAGGACTATTATTTTCAGGACAATTAAACCTGTTAAGAACATGTCCATGTTTTTTGTATGTATGTGTGTGTGTGTGTGTGTGTGTGTGTTCACAGAGCAAGAGCCAAAACCTTTACCTAGTTTTGTACCATTTCGATGAATAAAAAAAGAAAAAAAAAGAAAAAAAGAAATGTAAAATTGTTGGGTCACGGTTAGGGGCGTTTGGAACTGAAGTCTACTGAAGCGCATTCAAGATTTTAGTGTCTTGCAATAATCAAGGAAAAACCCTTGAATATTGCTAGACCGACCCGTTTCGGTAAAGACGAGCAGATTTATGAACTTGTAGCACTTCTGGGCCCCAGAGACGCCCCGCTCGCCCCCCCTGGACTCGCTCTAATTGTTTTTTGTAATCATATTCTCCACTCTGCTATTGTGACAGGAGGCAGTTACACTCTTCCTAACAAATTAACACACACACTAGCAGACAAAAGAGGCAGGATGGCGACAAGCCCGTTTTTACACAGATGGGTGCACTTTACACACACACACATTGGGGGAATGTATCATTTAAGCAGGATCACATTACAAAGGAGGCGCAGGTGTCGACGACCTCTGTGACCCTGATATCACACACACAAACACACACTCAAAACACATCGGCATCTGTTTTCTTTGCACATTTTACACTGGTTGCTTTCAGATAATACTAAAAGTCTAAAGTTTGGAGTCTGTACATTTTTTAATGCTTTTAAAGAGTCTCTTCTGCTCACCAAGACTGCATTTATTTGATCAAAAATACAGTAAAACAGTGAAATATTACTCCAGTGTAAATCATCTGTTCTCTATGTGAATATAGAGTAAAGTGTAATTTATTCTTGTGATCAAAGCTGAATTTATCATGATTACTCCAGTCTTCAGTGTCACATGACCCTTCAGAAATCACTCTAATATGAGGATCTGATGATCATAAACATTTAAGATTATTATCAGTGTTGAAAAATCTTATTTTATGTTCCATATAAAAATGTCATATAGGTTTCAGGACTTTTCTTTTTTTCTCCAATGTGAGTCCAATGTAAAAATCAAGAGCAAAGGCAAGAAACCAGATAAGAACCGATGTTAGTGTCAAGCTCCATATAAAAAGAGAGCAATAACCAATTAAAGGTTCTATATTTTATACCTATATTGATCTGATGATCAATATTATTTAACGCTGCTCAGTCATTGATAATGATTCTTATATACAAACATAACCTTTTCAGGATTCTTTGATGAATAGAAAGATCAAAAGAAAAGTTACATTGAACACATCCTTGCTAAATAAAATTATTTATTTAATTACATTTAAATTTTAATTCAATCATTTAAATAAATAAAAATCGTATCTTCATAAATGTGTCTTCATCATATGTGATCATCATATTAGAGTGATTTCTGAAGGGTCATGTGACACTGAAGTCTGGAGTAATGATGATAAATTCAGCTTTGATCACAGGAATAAATTACACTTTACTATATATTCTTATAGAGAACAGATGATTTACACTGGAGTGATATTTCATATATATATATATATATATATATATATATATATATATATATATTACGGTGGCCGAGAGAGTTCAACGTGTTGCAACCTAAAAAAGCGTGTGCAAATATAAAAACGTATGCAAATACAAAAAAACATCCGCAAATTAAGAAAAACATCTTCATCAGTTCCACAACACACGTGTGCTCCAAGTACTCACAACACAACCAAATACACAAAACGAGCTGCAAAAGCTGACAACACAACCAAATACAGAAACGCTGCAAGTAACACAGACCACAACGGAAATGTTTCCGGGGAACCAAATTAGTGACGTACCCAACTGGGACTTGCTTAATGCTCGTGAGCTTCCCTATGCCCTACTCCCTTCAAAGGGCAGACGGCAGAGCTCTTCAAGTGGGACTTTGGCGTAAGCATGGCACTAGTGTGTCATTTATGTAGCCGTTTGGAACTTGATGAAGGGAGCAACAATAGACAACGTAATGTAATTATTTTTACCAAGGATGTTCCTATGACAACGCAGCACTTTGTCCATCAGCTGTATAGCTGTTCTGAGAACAGAAATATGATTAACATAATTGTTGCAAATACATTTTTATTTTTACTTTACAAAAATCTGTTAAAATATCTGTTTTAGATCTGTATGTGCCATACATTACCTAACATTTTTCTTATGAAAATTTAAACAAAATGAAACTATTTGAATGGTGTAACCATTCAGTGGTTCCCAAACTTTTTGAAAGCAGGGCACCCTTTGTAGTTTTATTTTTTCCACGGCACCCCAACCCAATTAAACTAAACAAACATAGTCCTATGTACATAAATATACAATTGATGCCGGTAACGCATTCCTCTGAACACTTTTTTTCAGTAACAAGTAATCTAACGCGTTACTACTTCCAACCCAGAAATCAGATTAAAGTGACTTATCCAATTTACTGTGCATTACTATTTTTGTCATTTATTTCTTTGGTAGAAATGATGGCTGTCTGACATGCGATATGAAACAGAAATGTATGCGAGATGGCAAAATCAACACACCCCAACTCAAGATCCTTCCCGTCCAGATCTAATGCCACATCTTTAAATTACTAAAGTATTATTTTAAGTTAACATTATAAAAATACGTAGACCTACTCCATAAAACTAGTTGAGGATAAATTCTTTAAAAATGGCCAATTCCAGCGTGGACGTGACATGAGGTTAAAAAAAACAACAAAACAAAACAAAAAAACTTCTAAATGTAAATTCTCAGAAAATGCATTTAATACGTATGGTACCAGTATATTGAAACGTCTTAACCATACCCCCTTTAGACATTTGAAAAATATCAGTCCACACGCGTTTATATTTAAGAAAAAAAAAAGAAAAAAAAAAAAAACATCAGTTACAAATGTGACACTCAAAAAAAGTTTCACTTAGGTGGCAAAAGTACAAAAAGTAATACTACCCACTGGAAAGAAGAGTTGGCTCATCTCCACAGAACATAAAATATTCATTTTGTCTTATTTTTCGAGTACGTATATATTATGATGGATGAATCATGTTACGTGACAGTTCCCGTTACAGACTTGACCACTCTGATAGCGGCACTGAAAGACTGCTTTAAAACTTTCACATCAAACATAAAGCATATCTTTTCATTAAGGTGAATTTCGTTTATGTATTAATTGTATCTTAATTATAATAAATGTTTCATCGACCAATTGCCTTTAATAAATAAGAAGTAAATATATAACGGACAATAGAAAATCAGGACACGGCGCCGACGCCTGGAGCTCATCTCGTGAGTCATAAATTAACCGAAACACAGTGTATAAGGTAGGTCTATTTGCCTCACACACCAGAGAAATATACATCTATAGAAAGCTTGAAATGTGTACTTTTAAACAGAAAATGTGCATTTCTCTCTGGCGCATTCACTACTGAAATGATGGCGAGTCAGGTCAAGAAAGACGGTCTTTTATTTTATGTTTTAGAAAAACACGTTAAGTGAAGCCAAGAAAGACAGTCTTTTCTTTTATGTTTTAGAAAAACAAGTAGGCTATTTATGTAAAGTGAAGTAAAGAGAGACTGTCATTGTTTTTCTTTTTTAAAGAAAAGACCGTCGGTCTTCTGGGCTGTGACATCTCTACTTTTCTTTTGTTTAAACCTATAAATGTATCCATATGTCCTGTACTGTCAATCTGCGTGAAATATAAAATTGAGCCCATTACAAAGGGCGGAGCGAGCGGGACGATTCCCTCCCGGCAACAGTCCAAATTAGCGGTAAATAAACATTTCAACTTTAAATGTATGAAACAATAGTATTTTTTTCACTTATTCATTTTCGTTTGGATATGCATATGTTTGGTGTTTTGACATTATTTTAAAATATGCTGTAAAAGGTTATTATATAGCCTATGGTACGATATTTATTTTAGGCTGTTCACAATGGAAAATAATGCTGAGATTCTGCGGCACCCACTTTGGGAACCACTAACTGATGTATAGATTAATATCTTGCCTTCATGTTCGTCTTCTGTATCTTTTTTATTTAGTTAGTTTAGTTTTCAGATCATTGTTCTTTTCTCATTTGTATTGTGATGACATTGAACATATAGGCCTAGTTAACACGTTGTATATTGTACACAAGTTGTAATCTCTGTTTTGCAGGGGAAAAGTCAAAAGAAATTAAATAAAATAAAGTAGAATTTTGAGTAAGCAAGGAGTATAGACGAACTATAAAAAAATATTATAACATTATTTATATATACAATATTATTTTAATAGTATAGTTTATTTGAAAAAAAAAAAATAGGCTTTGACTTCTTGTCAATAAAGGTTTTTTGCTGTAAGCACGTCCTGTGTATGCAATGAGCACGTCCCAGTCGGGTCCGTCACTTATTTGGTTCCCCGGGAACATTTCTGTTGTGGACCGTGTTACTTGCAGCGCGTTTCTGTATTTGGTGGTGTTGTGAACGTTTGCAGCGCGTTTCTGTAATTTGGTTGTGTTGTGAGCTTTTGCAGCGCGTTTCTGTATTTGGTGGTGTTGTGAGTATTTCGAGCACGTATGTTGTGAGACTGATGAAGATTTTCTAAATTTGCGGGTGTTTTTTTCTGTTTGTATACATTTTTTTGTATTTGCATGAGTTTTTCTCTATTCGCATGTGTCTTCATCAGGTTGCAGCGCGGTGAGCTCTCTCGGCCAATGTAATATATATATATGTGTGTGTGTGTGTGTATATATATATATATATATATATATATATATATATATATAGTACTTTATTTTAAAGAATTATTCAGCAAGGATGCATTAATTTGATCAAAAGTGACAATAAAAACATTTATATTTTATAATGTTACAAAACATTATTTTTCAAATAAATGTGGTTCTTTTGAACTTTCTATAAAAGAATCCTAAAAAACACTTCCAAAAATATTTTCAACATATTATACAGTAAGAATAACAGTTTCTTCAACATATTAGGATGATTCCTAAAGAATCATGTGACAAAAAAAAAACAGCTTTGCCATGACAGGAATAAATTACTTTTCAAAATACATTATTTTACAATTTATCTTTTTAATGTCTAAATGATCTAATAAATCCACCACCAAAGGAAATTCCAAATATGATAATTGTTTTCAAACAGGTTTCTTTGAATGTATTTCTACACACATCAGCTTTAAAAAAAACTCCACTTTTGTAATGTTTGTTCATACTACAAGCAACTCAAGGTTTGTCCATTCTAGGTGTATCCCAGTTTGGGAGTCACGGGTCTACATTATGTGTGATATATCTATTTATGGATGAATATTAGATATGAAACGCACCCGACTCCGCAGATAGTCTGCCAGGTTTTTCCTCGTGAAGTTTGCAGCCGCGGCCGGGCTGAGCTCGTATCCTGGAGAAAGAGCCAGATTAATGAAGAGAATCAGAGATCGCATTCAATATTCATATTATGCATGGGAATATTATGAAATTAACTTTATTTTTTTCCCAGAAATTCATGTCAATAATGTTGTTTTTGACATGAATTTCTGGTAGAAATAAAGTTAATTTCAATCTGTACTAGTCTGATGCTCTATATAAGTACAAGTACAAAATAAAAATGAATGTTTACCATTTCTCATTTTGTAGAGCTGGACATTTTTCTGAATGTATTCTGCGAACTGTACAGTGTCTCCGGCTTCACCCACACACAGGAGCAGGATTTTCTCACTCAGCTTGAACATCTTGTCATAATCTGATGATCAGACGTAACAGCGCATGTAAACATCACCGATTCTCAACAATCTGAGTTTCAGGCATTTGTGGTCTTGGACATTTATAGCCTCCTGTAAAGACATTATCATAATCCTGTTGCTATAAAATAAAAATAGCCTTTAGTTTACAATAAAGAAAGTTATTTTCTACTTGAAAGTGTGTTAGAAGTAGGTGATATTAGAGCAAGGGAAACTGCTGTTCTTCTTAAGGCCATTTTATTATACAAGATCCGTTTTTCCAAAAGAAAAGCCTGTACATTTTCACTGTATATATCTGCCAAAAGTCATCATTTTCATAAGAGGTATGATGTATGGAAGGTTATGAAGGTTTTTAAAGAGAAAAAAAATATGAGTCATTTTACTGTACTATATCTAAACCTTTTGGGATTCAGAGAATAAAAGTCAGAATTGTGAGATGAACATTTGACATTAGCTTTTTTATTCTATGGCACACGCGCGCGCACACACACACACACACACACACACATGTATATATATATATATATATATATATATATATATATATATATATATATATATACATGTGTGTGTGTGTATTCATCTATATATGTCATAATGGCGCTCTAACTTTCACTTTCACATGTGAATCGCAAACTCATTCTCCACTGACGCTCGAGCACAATCACACAGCAATAACTGACTTGTTATAGCTCCCGTTAAAAGGTTATAAGTGTAGTCTGGTTATAAGTGTAGTCTATCAGAGTTTAATACCTGAATATATCAATATGTAAATCAGTTCATCGCACAAACTGAGTTAGCACAGAGAAGCTAGCTCGGCTAACCCTTCTTAACAGTCGCCACACATCCAGAAGCGGTGAAAACATTCAGATGAAATTAAAACAGAGGTTAATAAACAGTAAAATGTGGTCAATTATTGTGGCCTGCAATTTTTATTAGTTAAAAATAACGTGTTCTCTTGCTGTCTGGCCGGTGAGTGTGCAGCTAACATGCTAATTAACATCAAACTCACCGTGTTTCATTTGGATTATACTGCTGGCGGCTACATTATCTGCCGCAACCAGAACAAAGTCCGGCCCCTGAATCCCGATCAAGTATTCCATGTTGCAGACTGGGTTAATTTCTCACTCTGTTCAGTAAGTGGACTCGCTGAACAGCTCTATCAGATATTACACAGCAAAAGCTGAATGTGTTCCACAGCGGCGCACAGTTCAGACGTCATCAGAGCGTTCGCGCACTCCTGTAACGTGACGTCACGCTGCTCTGTCTACATATGACCTGTTTCAACTTAATTTGGACTCACTCTGGAGTATTGAGATTGTTAATGTTTTTTTTTTTGTTCTTTTCTTTTCTTCTAGTATTAAATAAATAAATAAAAATATGACCTGCTTCAGTAATGCATGATTGACAAATATATCACATTATGAACATATTAATATATACATATATGTAAGAAAGGCTGTAGAACTTCAATTTATAATTTGTTTGTTTATTGGTGGTACAGAAAACGACACCGCAACTCTTCGGCATGATTGTCCCATGTATTTCAATGAGCGCCGAGGCAAGGTGTGTTCGACATCGCCTGCGGCTGGATGATACCGATCGGCGAGAACAGCCGCGTGCAGGCGGGGAGGAGCTGCAAACGGAGACGTGAAGTCGGACAATTTCTGGTTCCCGTAGTGACGGCTCACGTGGTGTTTGCATGCTTATACCACAGCTGAAGTGAAATAAATGCAACATTTGCCAAATAAACAGATATTTCAGACACATTTTCATTCAATACTTTACTGCTTCATACAGCATCTGTTTGAACTAGAATAAAGTTCAAAATAAGCCTATAATCAATGACGTGGAATCCACGTTTTTGAATCAGTTTTATTTTGAGAAACATGATAAACATGACACAATATAACATTGCGACTACATGAAAAGAGTGTTTACTGTTATAAAATACTGATTAGTGGAACTAAACGTGTGAGAATAAACACGAAACGCACGTGATCGTTGTCATGCGGTGAATCCGGCGAATCGTGGAACAGCTGTGACATCATCAGAGCTCGTGCAGCCGCTCTTGAGAAGCTGCGCTGGCGAGGGGCGTGCCAAGATGGCCGAGTGAGTAGACGCTTTCTACCGAGCTCTGCAAACAAAAGTTTTGGAAACGGTAAAATTCAATTTTTTTTGTCTCGCCACGCACTAAATTTTATTTTCATAAATATTACACCAATCGGAAAACGAACCTTTGAGCAATGTCAAACCAACGCGAAAGGAAAAGAGGCAAAGAGAGCGCCGGACGGAAGCTACTTCCAGAGGATAGCAATGCTACTCCTAAGGCTGGCAATGTTCTAGTTGACAGTTGTCACGATTATTCCTCCGCTTCCCTTCCTCTTCCCACTACGGAAAACTTCATGGAAGAATTTCCACTGCTGCCTATCACTCCCAGTAAGTCACCTGTATCGAAGAAAATGATGTGCACAGTCGGGTCTGAACATGCTAACTCTAGCGATATCATAGTCAGCCTCTCAACCTTGATAAATACGCGGTCAGACAGCATTGAAAGCATGGTCAGTGCCAATGCACTTAAAATCGAAGGACTTAAAAAGACAATTGACTTTGTATGTGCTGAAGTTAAGGATGTAAAGAGCAAAGTGGGTACACTCGAGGTGAAAATGGCGAAAGAAGAAAAACGAGTAGACGCATGTCAGCAAAGGCTCTCGGAGTTAGAAAGATATTCTAGGAGATGGAACCTTCGACTTTACGGAGTTGAAGAAACAGAAAAGGAAAACATACGGAGGAAGGCCATCGAGATCTGTCAGGCTGTTTTGCCTGAGGAAAAGAACAGGCTGGCTGATACCATCGACACTGTACATCGGCTCGGCACTAAGCGGCAGAATGACCACAGACCCAGAGGCATCATCATCCAGTTCATCGCACGTGTCTGCAGAGATGCCGTGTGGAAAGCCGCCAAGACATCACCATACCTGCGCAACAACGGCTTACGATTTGCAGAGGATCTTTCTAAGGAAGACAGAGAACGAAGGAGCAAACTATGGCCAGTCATAAAAAAAGCTCGAGAGGAGGGCAAACCAGCCTTCTTCATTGGAGGTCGCGGATTTATCAACGGTTCAGAAGTTCCTTTGCCCACTTGAGAGACAAACTTGCCTGCTGCCTGTTAATTCAAGGACGCCTGCTGGTTTGACTTGCACTACATTCAGAGTTGATGGTGTATATTTATAGTTTTTGTTATCCTGCAACTAGGTCTTTATAGAGATTTTTCAATTCACAAAATCGCTGCCATTTCTATTATGTTCTGCTTTTTAAGGCCATTCAATATCCAAGGCAGCTGATGTGTTTTTTAGTTGGCCGGGACTAACAATTTTTTTCCCTTTTTTTTACCGATAGTTATTTATTTTTCTATGATGCAGCACTCGGTCCCCTTACTTAGGAAAACTTTCCTAGCACTTTTGTTATTGGTTATTTTCTAGTTTATTCTTCGTTCGTGTTCTTTAATAACTTTGTCTTTGTCTATTGTTTCTTTAAATGCCAGGGGTTTAAGACAGATTTGTAAAAGGAAAGCCTTATTTTTATTTTCTAAACAACTTCGTACAGATTTTTGTTTTTTTCAGGAAAGCCATTCCACATCTGCTGATGTCAATTTTTGGAAATCTCAATGGGGAAACGATATTTGGTTTTCTCAGGGTTCAGAGAGATCTGCTGGGGTAACCACCCTTAAAAATACTTTCACTGGTGATGTCCTGCACTCAGACTGTGATTCCTTAGGACACTACATATGTCTTATAATTAGAGTTGACAACGTTCATGTTATAATTATTAATCTTTATGGTTATAATAACAAGCTCGAAAATGATAAATTACTTGATTCATTAGAGGAAAGAATTACATTCTGGCTCACTAAATATCCAAACTCTCTTCTTCTAATTGGTGGAGACTTTAATGTTGCTTTAGATAATACTATTGACAGGTGGCCTCCTGGGCGGCCCTCCTCCATCAGCACAAACCTTAAAAGACTTATGGGAAGATTTAACATTGTGGATGTTTGGAGAGAAAAATTTCCTAATAAAAGATCGTTTACTTGGAGCAACAGGTCAGGTTCCAGCCAGTCTCGCATTGACTTCTGGCTGTTATCCAATTTCATTGATAAAGATAAAATTACAGTAAATATCCTGACCACACCCCTCACTGACCATAGAGCAATTCATATAAGCATCCAATTAAATGCATCAAGTACATTTCATAGAACTTGCTACTGGAAATTAAACAGTTCATTGTTAAAACATGATAAGGCGAAGACTGAAATTATTAAGTTAATTACTTTTTTTTACAACAAGGCAAAAAAGGAAAAATCCTACAAAATTAACTGGGAACTACTTAAATTTAAGTCAGGATCATTTTTGAGACAGTATGGGACCTCTATTGCCAAAGCTAAAAGAGCAGAAGAAGAAGAAGTCATAAGTAAAATTTCTTCATTTTATCAGAGAGCCCCTGATGATATTTCAGAGGAGGATAAACTACTTATTTTACAACTCCAAAACAAATTAGACGATTTATATCGACAAAAAGCAGAGGGAGCCTTTGTAAGGTCTAGGAAGAGATGGCTGGAGGAGGGGGAGCAAAATTCAGCTTACTTTTTCCGTCTTGAAAGATACCGATCTAAAATCAATTCCATCTATAATTTAAATATTAATGGGATTGTTACGGATGACGCTAAATTAATCTCAGATTTTTGTTCAAAATTTTATAGTAATTTATACAGTTCAAAATTTAATGAAGCAGTGACATCTCAATTTCTTAACTCAATGAATAACATAAGACAGATTGATGAGGTAGACAAAGATTATTGTGACACCCCTCTTACATTGGAAGAGGTCACTGATTCAATTGCTCTACTCAAAAACAATAAATCCCCCGGCACTGACGGTTTAACTGCAGAATTTTACAAAACGTTCTCTGATCAATTAGCCCCTTTTTTACTGCAAGTTTTTATGGAAAGTATAGAGAATGAGACCCTTCCTCCTAGCCTCACTCAAGGGCTGGTCACTTTGATCCCCAAGCCTAGGAAAGATATACTTTTTATTGACAGCTGGAGACCCATTTCTCTGTTAAACAATGACTACAAAATTATGGCGTTAATATTTGCTAGGAGAATTAAAGAAACTCTTGACACAATTATAGATGAGACACAATCCGGCTTTATGAGGAACAGACACATTTCTAATAATATTAGATTGGTGTTGGATGTTCTTGACTACTCTGACCTGATATCTGAAGATAGCTTTATCCTCCTCTTAGATTTCTATAAGGCTTTCGATACGATAGAACACAAATTTATCTTTTTGTCTTTAGAGAAATTTGGTTTTGGGAATTTTTTCTGCAAAGCAATTAAAACCTTATATGTTAATGGCAATAGTTCTATCAAATTGAAAAACGGAACTTCCCCTAGATTTAATCTGGAACGGGGCATTCGTCAGGGATGCCCAATTTCCCCTTATCTTTTTTTGCTTTGTACGCAAATTCTCACAACTCATGTTATTAATAGCTCTATACAAGGAATTTCTATTGCGGGTAGGGATATCATCATCAGTCAGCTTGCTGACGATACTACAATCTTTTTAAAAAATGCAAGCCAGATACCTGTCACCATTCAGGTTATTAGTCAGTTTTCAGAGGCCTCTGGTTTGTGCTTAAATATTAATAAATGTGAGCTGTTGCCCTTAAAAGAGTGTAATATACAAACTATTTGCAACATTCCGGTCAAGGATGAAGTTACCTACTTGGGCATTGTTATCTCTAAAGATCAGAAAAAGAGATGTCCTTTAAACTTCTCTCCGATTATTAAAAAAACTCAAAACAAACTGAACCAGTGGTTACAAAGGGACTTATCTTTAAAAGGTAGAGTGTTGCTTACCAAAGCTGAAGGTTTATCCCGGCTCACATACGCAGCTCTCTCTTTACACCTTGACAATAAAATTTGTAAAGACATTGATAGAATGCTTTTTGACTTCATCTGGAAAAATCGAACCCATTATATCAGAAAAAGTGTTATTATGAATAATTATGAATCGGGTGGCCTTAACTTTTTGGACTTCAATACTCTAAACAATACCTTTAAGATTAATTGGGCTAAGCATTTTCTTAAAAACCCTGTCTCAATTTGGAATTTTATCCCCCATTTTATTTTCTCTCGCTTTGGTGGTTTGAGCTTTATTTTGAATTGCAACTATAGTGTGGACAAACTCCCTGTAAAACTGTCCAATTTTCACAAGCAGGTCTTTTTAGCTTGGTCTCTTATTTATAAGCATAATTTCTCACCTCACAGGTATCTAATTTGGAATAATAGAGATATTTTATATAAAAACAAATCACTCTTTTTTGAGAATTGGGTAAGCAACAAGATTCTGCTGGTGGACCAGCTATTTAATGAAGAGGGGCGACTTTTTTCCTATAGTGAATTTTTGTCTACCTATAACATTCCAGTTACACCAAGAGAATTTGCAATTGTATTTGACGCCATTCCATCAGGCGTAATCATGCTTTTTAGGTGTTCTAGCAGACTTGCACCTACTTCTGTCTCCCTCCCCAATGTGGCTGAGTCACCAGTTGGGAAAATCTGTTTCTCCCAACTTCCTCATAATAATAAGAACGTTCGTGCCTTATTTCAGAAAGAAATTGTTTCAATCCCTAATGTTACGTTTTATTGGAACCAATTTGTAAATACTATTGACTGGAAAAAGGTTTGGATGATCCCTCAAAGATACCTGTTAGTAAACAAGGTGAAAGAAGTGTCGTTCAGAATAATTCACAGATATTATCCTGCTAGTCATTACATGGTTAAGTTTAAAAGAGACATAAATACAAACTGTTGTTTTTGTGAGAACCACCCTGAAACTGTTTTGCACCTATTTTGGTATTGCTCACACACCAGAAAATTTTGGCAAAACCTCAGCAGATTCATCATTGACAATATTTATAAAGATTTTACTTTATTGTGGAAGGATGTTGTTTTTTGTTTTTATAGAAGCCATAGTAAAGAAAAGACGTATTTCATTATAAATTTGTTAATTATTTTGGCGAAATTTCATATTCATAAATGTAAATTCAGTGCTAAAAAACCTAACTTTGTACTTTTTTTCAACGATGTTGTACATTATATTAAGCTGATTTCTGGCTCCAACAACAAAAAGGCAATCAAAACTGTCAACATATGGTCCTTTTTTTCTTTGTGATGGCTCTTATGCTTCCCCTGGCAAAACTGTTTTGTATTTATTTTAATGTCATTGTTTTGTATATTGTAATGTATATTTTGTTACTTTTTTGTACTGTGTTTTTGCAATAAAAAAAAAAAAAAAAAAAAAGTGAAAAAAAAAAAAAAAAAAAAAGAGAAGCTGCGCTGGCTGAGTCCTCCGGCTACTCTCGTATTGCTCTCGCGGTACTTTGATGGCATATGTCACAGTCACGTGGAGTCAGCGCTGCATCAAGTCGGACAAAATTTCTAACCGGCATGCACTGTTTCAAGTCAGCCGCCGATCGGTCTGCGCAGAGCTGCATGAAGTCGAACAAGCCTTATACGTGGTTCTATGAATATGCAAATGAGCCCCGCCTCCACTCACTCACTCACTCAGCTCAGAGACCCCTGGAGACCCACTGGTTGATGATCACACATCAGGAGTGTTTCCCGAAACCATCATTAAAACTATGGTCGTAACAGGTAAAAGAAATTTGTAATGAATTATGCCAAAATGTTTGTTCATGTTCTATAATGTACCAAGTGCATCTAAGAAATGGATATGGGGACACCTAGGCGAATAGAGTACTATATCCGCCATTTTCTCTTCAGTTTATTTATGCCAGCTGTTGAGGAGAATGGTAGGTGGAAAATCTCTCCGGTCAAACAGAAATAAAGTGTTGTCAGTGATGACTCTATTTCTCTTTTAAGATCAGAATTGTTCTTTTGAAAGTATTTTATTTCATAATTGAGTCATAAGAGACATAGAGTTTATGAATAATTTATCTTATACTGAAACTCATTGTCGAGCTCATTATGAGCACAGGGTTTTCGTTGTATTTGCTTATATTCACATGTAATTTACTTCATATTTATTTTTGACAGTTATGTGACTGGATGAGCTGTATTTCAAGTCTGTATGGTGTTATTTCACACATCTCCAGGTATGTACTGTTTGCATGTTATGTTTTCTGTGTTTAGAGAAAAGAAAGAAAAGAAACTGAGCTTTTAATTGCGATAAAAACGTGATTTATTGTTTGTTGAATTGATGAAAAGTTTATGCGAGCTGTTGGGGAGAATGTTATGTGACTGGATGAGCTGTATTTCAAGTCTGTATGGTGTTATTTCACAAATCTCCAGTAAACACGTGATGGGTG
This sequence comes from Pimephales promelas, assembly GCF_988280905.1. Lineage (NCBI taxonomy): Eukaryota > Metazoa > Chordata > Actinopteri > Cypriniformes > Leuciscidae > Pimephales > Pimephales promelas. Next base: position 18,024,939 of record NC_142786.1, on the reverse strand, counting down.
TTGAATCGTCTCGACTTCGTCTCCGCGTGGTCCTTTCCGGGAGGGTCGAAAGAATGAACCAGAAAAAGGGGGTTACAGTCGCAAGTTCTGTCGTTATCAGCAGTTCAATGAACGATGCATTGCTTTGTGATGAAGCAGCGAGTTACGGTGTTGTGCGGGAAACACACTCCTGATTGGTTACAAGTTTGTGACGTCAGCGATTTCAAAGCGTGTTTTTGAGACTGTCTTGTTTCACTGCAGTTTTAAGGAGAAAATACTCAGCAATGCTGTCGACTTATGAACTTACACATGGTGTAAATAGTTGCATACTTTCATGTTTAACAGTCCATTTAATTTTTTTGTCTAATGATAAAGGCTGTCACGAACTCAAATTAAACCGTAAATCGACGGAACCCTTACATACAGTTACTGTAGCGTTGGACTTGCGTTGAAAACAGTACATCCATCCATGTGATGAAAGTATTTCTCTCTTTAGTTGTCACATGGTTCAGCCTGACTGCTTCGTTAGGACTCATCATTTGCATTCAGATTAATTATCTAATTACCGACAAATGTCCGGCGGCCACCCCGCACTCCGGCTCGTCAGCTCATGCGCCTGTAATTATTTTAATCATTTACTTTCATCTGGAGTGTTCCTGCCATACTTCTGTGTTTAGAGGCCATTCTTAATTACCCTGCCAAGACACTCTTCCCCTCTTTTCATGTGAGGAAAAGGGGCAGAGAGAGAGAGAGAGAGAGAACCCGATGGGGACAAAATCCAGGAATCTTGACAGCATCATAAAAGCTCGGAGCTCTGCTGGTTGTTCACTCTGTTTTCCCCCTTCAACTTCTCTCTCTGTCTCTGACTCCCCCACCCTTCTGCCAACCCACATCTTTCTCCAGTTCCCTCTCTCTCTCGCCCTCCCTCACTTCCTCCAGTTCCCCCTTTATCGCAAGCACACACAGGAATCGCCTCCGGGGCCCAGCGCTCTGACTGCTAATACACTCTCACACACACTGTGACATACATCATGCACCACGTTCCCCGCATCTATTATCTGTTCTGTAAATCTGTACACCTCTCTCTCTCTCTCTCTCTCTCTCTCTCTCTCTCTTTATTTTAGGCACCACCAGCCTGGTTCTCGTCTGCATCTGGTTTGTGTCTGGTGGTTGTTGGCTCAACTCCTTCCATCGCTGCGTTCCCTCTCATATACATGCTATAATTGAGGCCTCTGGCTGTTTGAAGGATTATTCCGAGTTTGGAATAGCTGGCATTTCATTTTCGTGTAGTTCGAACTCATTAGCAAGTATTGAATATTTTTGTTTCCTATCATTTGAGATGTTCACATTGAGAAAGAAAAAAAAAAGGCAGAATTTCTGCTGCGTCCAGATAAAATGAAGGTTTATTCTGGCTCTATTGTCCTGATTCTGAGATCTTCAGCCGGAGACGGGCTCCAGAGGGACTCGTCTGAGTTCAGGGATTATGGACTCGTAGCCCAAGGGTAGTTTGTTAAGAGCAGGGTGTGTTTTGAACTCAGATTAAGAATATATGTGGTGCATGAGGGGGCAGACAGAGCAAATTAATAGTATTCATGGTTTTTGTGTGAGGCCCACTTCAATCAGTGGTAGAACAAGTTGAGTGTGTGGTTGGCAATCACACATCTATTTCTATACAACAAACTACACAATTTTCTTTTATTTATGGCTTATACTATGTCTTTTTCAATTTCATAATCATTTATTTACAGTATTTAACTGTTAATTACACTGTAAATTTATGTTTTATAATTTACAGTTTTTTTACCATTAAAACTATACAGACATGTTTTACTCTTTACTTTCCCTAAACTATTGTTTGCTAATTATGCCATTGAACACTTTTTTTTTTTTTTACTTTGGAGATCTACTGATTTAGATATCAATCAAATTCTTTATATATTTTTAGATTTTCTAGTAAGGTTTATTATCCATTCTGACTTACGGCAAGTAAAAAAAGTAACTGTAACTGCAGTAAACTGAAATACCTGTGTATTCTACTATGTTTATTTCAGTTTACTGAAAGTCACAAATGGGGCGGATACACCACTCTTCCGTAATTTAAAAACTGATTGGAGTACCAGTTTTGGCCACAATCTTACATAAAGCTCCTTTAAAGTCCCCCTGTTGTGAGAATCAAGGTTTTAATGTTGTTTACGTGCGTATGTGGTGTTAAGTAAATTAACATTTGCTGAGTATTTCCTCCTTTAAACTGCAGTGAACCAAAGACAGTCTCAAAAACACACCTATATATATATATATATATATATATATATATATATTATATATAGTCAGATTAACGTCTGATCGTCAACCAGTCTCTGAGTGAGTGAGTGAGTGAGTGGTGGGGCTCATTTGCATATTCATAGAACTGTATACTAAATGAAGCAAGAGTGAGTTGCATTCAAGATATTCAAGGTTTAAAAAAAAAAATAATTTTGGTGATAGGGATAAATTGACTACAAGGGGACTTTAAGTGAATAATATGTTGAGAAGGTTTTGTTTACTTGTCATGTATTAGAATGGCTACTTTAGTTCAATTAAAATATTAATAGGTTGGTCCTATATTGGAATAGGCTACTAGTGTCTATAATTTAACTAGTCAAACTAATACCAGCAACAATTGAAAGACAGAAGAAAGTGAACAGATCAGATAGCCTACATCGAGGTCAATAGCAAACATTTGCAATTGAATAGTTTCTTGTCACTATTGTGACAGCAAAAGAATCGTTAATGAAGTGAAACTGTGATAGATAACAGTTTAAGGGAAACAAAATGTTAAAACGACTTGCCACACACGGTCTTCATGTCGTCACGCTTTAAAGCTTTGATTCTGGCCAAACGTGAGGGAAATATGGTCAGACGCGATGCGAAAGTGTTCAACGTTGCAATTCCACATTTGCATTCTTGAAGAAAAACGCAAAGCCGGTGTCACCGTCATCGCTTTCTCGGTTTAATATACAATTTCACGCTCCTGAGAGCGAGCCGGGTTGAATTCATTGTTCGGTCCTGTCATCGTTTAGCGGCGCTTTGCTTTTGTTAAGTGGCAGAGGGTTTTCACAAGGACCTGGTCACGAGAGGGACTACATCATCTGAAGGGGTGAAAAAGAGCAGCTAAATGGAAGTGACAGCCTCTGAGAAAATTCCTACCGGCAGCTGTGAGGATTTGACATGGCGAGCTCCCCCACCTCATCGGCCTGTGACCCCCGTGCCAGGCACACGCACCTGCCGCTCTGAGCCGCACTCTCCCCGGCGGAGAGATTAACGCGGGGCGTGGTGTGGTCGGGCCTGACTCAATGGAGGCCTGTGAAAACCCCCTTATGCGTGAAAGAGACCCCATTCAGACGCCTTTGTTCAACACATTTTTATGGGACAACATCGGCCATTATGAGGTGTCGAGATTTACATGGGACTCCATAGAGGGGTATAATCCTTTCAAGCAGCAAACGAATAAAAGTTTAAACCCTCTGTTTTCATATTTATTAGCTGGTTAATGCAGACGAGGCAGCTGATCCCACTCAAACCAACAGGCTTCAGATATGGGCTCTATAGCCTAGCTAAACACAACCAAAATATATCCATCAATCCATTCTTGTTTGTATCATCCATCATTCATCACGTATCCATCTATCTATCTCTATCTATCTGTCTGTCTGTCTATCTATCTATCTATCTATCTATCTATCCATCCATCTATCCATCTATCCATCTATCCATCTATCCATCTATCCATCTATCTATCTATCTATCTATCTATCTATCTATCTATCTATCTATCTATCTATCTATCTATCTATCTATCTATCTATCTATCATGCAGCTGTCAACATCCTGCCTCTCTGCCGACCCCCTTCTCTGTCCGAACGGATTGTTTCCACGCCAGTTGAGTGCTATAGGCTACTTCACTGTGTCACACTTCATCACAAAGAGGGAAGGATGAGGGGAGAGGTAAGAAAAAGAGTTTAAAATCTTTGAGGGCACACATGAAAAGGGCCACGGTTACCAACATCGATGCCTATTCACATGACTGTGACTGATACCGCCCCCTTGTGTTGAGGAATGATTAATGCATCCATTCGGTTTGTACCTTGAATAGTTTCCTTGGGAATTTTATTGTTGGAAATAATTTTATCCTGGAATGCAAAAACAAATTTAAAGCCTTTGACTGTTCATGTTTGAACAATTGGCCAAATTTTATGAAATATTTTACAATTACACTAAATTAAAACAGGATTTTATAACTAGCCTATTGTTAAAGGGTTAGTTCACCCAAAAATGAAAATTAAGTCATTAATTACTCACCCCCATGCTGTACCAACCCCGTAAGACCTTCGTTCGTCTTCGGAACACAAATGAAGATATTTTTGATTAAATTTGAGAGCTGTATAACTACCACATTGGCTCCTAAGGGACTGCCTCTTGACGGCCCAGAAAGTCAATGAAGAAAATGTTTAAATATCCCAAGTGACTACCGTGGCTCAACTATATGTTTATCAAGCGACGCGAATACTTTTTGTGCGAAAAAACAAACAAAAATAACGAGTTTATTCGACTATTTCTTTTCTTCCTTGTAGGCCAGAACGAGAATTCCTTAGATTTCCACGACGCATGAGCGAGAATTGCGATCTGCTTACACCAGCTTACACTACTTCAGATCGCAATTCTCGCGCATGCGTCGTGGAAATCTAAGGAATTCTCGTTCTGGCCTACAAGGAAGAAAAGAAATAGTCGAATAAACTCGTTATTTTTGTTTGTTTTTTCGCACAAAAAGTATTCGCGTCGCTTGATAAACATATAGTTGAGCCACGGTAGTCACTTGGGATATTTAAACATTTTCTTCATTGACTTTTTGGGCCATCAAGAGGCAGTCCCTTAGGAGCCAATGTGGTAGTTATACAGCTCTCAAATTTAATCAAAAATATCTTTATTTGTGTTCCGAAGACGAACGAAGGTCTTACGGGGTTGGTACAGCATGGGGGTGAGTAATTAATGACTTAATTTTCATTTTTGGGTGAACTAACCCTTTAAGCCCAAATGAGTACAAATAATAGATAGATAGATAGATAGATAGATAGATAGATAGATAGATAGATAGATAGATAGATAGATAGATAGATAGATAGATAGATAGATAGATAGATAGATAGATAGATAGATAGATAGATCATTTAAAACAGCTGTGTGAACATACAGCATTATCTTATTCAATATTCTAAATTTTGAAATATTTCAATTCATCCCATGCGAGAGCGGTGATCACCTAGGCTATTTTGTGTTGGTGTCACAAAGGCTAACTCTGTCACATTTCCCTTTATTTTGGGGAAACTGGCGCTCGGCACCAGAAACACGCGTTTCATCCCGAATCTCACTTCATCTTCTCGGGTGGAGAAGATCTGCTCACCGATGCCGTTATTCGCGCCCAGCGGGGACCTTCTCACTCAGCAGTCTGTCCCACTGCCTACATTACAGTGTGGCTTTAATTACATATATTTTTTTGTGTGTTTTTCTGGGTGAAGACACACCAAATCACATAAAAAAAACACTGCTGAACTTGCAGGATCAACAACCATGTCCCTGCAGGCTTGTCCTTAGAAGCATCTTATTTTAGTAGCAATACACGATAATGTAGGCTACAGTTTCTTCTAACACAGATGATTTTTATGTTATCTATTCTAGACTTTTATTGAATCTGTCGTCATTACCCCCAAATCAAAGTCAAAACACGAACAATGTTTTTAAGTGATACTTTTAAAATAGGTATCCAACAGAGATTTCAAGTAACCACTAAATCACTAAATCTGCAAGTTAAGTGTGGTCAGACAACACTATCTCACGACCAATTCGAACGAATTCGACGCATGATTAAAAAGTGGCTAATTCGTACGACCTCACTCGTACTAATTCGTACGATTTGTCTAAACCCACGTGATGGTTAGGTTTAGGGGCGGGGTAATGGGTAGGTCATTCGTACGAATACGAATTGGCCAATTCGTAAAATATGTACGATTATGCAAAATCGTATTAATTCGTACGAGTGAGGTCGTATTGAATTGTTACGAATTAGCCACTTTTTAATCATTCGTCGAATTCGCACGACTTCAGCTGGGAAGAGGTTCATATGGCAATGCCTCTCAAACGCACCTGACAGGTCATCGATAAAACGTGAGTAGGCCTATGTGATCTATATAAGTATTGTTCAAATATTATATATTTAAACAGTCCAAAACAGGTAGTTTAGTTTAAAACGTCTTTCAAATAGTTGACGGTTACGTTGCGCGCGAAAAACCTCAACAGACTCAACTGACGGAAAGTAAATTATGGACTGTTCGTTTAAAAATCCACCGCTGTTAAAGACTAACTATTAAAAACACTATTCTTAACTGGTATGCCTCCACTTTGTACAGAGATGAGTCGTTATTTGTTAAACAAGAGTGTTATCCCTTGTAAAACACTCGCTTTTTGTATTCTCGCAGAACACTCCGAGACAAAAACGCTTCCAAATCCGTGTAATTCTCTCAGCTCGCACTTTTGATAGTGTGTGACTGAGCCAAAGACGACAAACCAAATCATTAAACATGTTAATTCTTCTGTACATTCTCACAGGAGTGTGATAAGCGCGGAAGGTTAGTCGCATCAACTCCCCGCATTGGTTGAGAAAGCCCGGATTATCCCTCATTTCGCCCCGGGCTTTTGGCTGCCGAGTCGGGCTGGACCTGCAGGCCGAGCCGCTACTCACCGGCCCGATCGGACCAGGTGTCCAAATCCCTCAGGGACACGAACTAGTCACTCTCACCCTCCTTACATGGTATCTCCATAAACACACACACACACACAGAGAGAGAGAGAGCGAGAGAGAGAGAGAGAGAGAGAAAGAGAGAGAGAGAACATACATATATGTTCTGTGTGTTTGTTCTATTATTGATATATAATATGTTGATACTTTGGCAACATTGTGTTACACAGTCATGCTAATAAAGCTATATTGAATCGAATTGAATTGAATTGAGAGAGAGAGAGAGAGAGACCAAACGCTCACAGCCCCGGGCCACGAGATTATAACCCGGATCAGGCTACTTTGACTTAAAACTCTCACCCAACACTATTTCTGTGTGATAAGGAGGAACAATTGAACACTGTGTGGTTCTTAAAGTAAGCACTGTCAATAAAGGTCAAGCAGAGGGTCTTGAACAAATAATGTTGAAACTATACCAAGTCTTAGAGCACATATTGCTAAATATTGTTGACATCACCTCTAAATTTGTCTGTATTTGTATGGCGTAAACCTCCGGTACTGTTTTTATTTTAATGAAATTATTGTACTAGACGATTTAATATTTTGTATTTTTAGGGGATTCTATGGTAGCCTTAATTATATTTATGCAGTAGCTATAAATTAATTTATTCACTTTTAGAGCATAGATTGAATTAAAATTAAATTACATTTTCAACTTAAACGTCATCAATCTTGAATGCTTTGGAGCAACAGACTTTGGTCCCTCAATTTTTTTTAATGAAAAATATATTTTTCCTAAACACATTCCATCAAAGCCATAAATCTAAAAACAAGCTGTGTTTCAAATTTGAAGTTGATTTTAACTGGTGTAAACCAATACAGACATTGATTTAGTCACAATGTAAATTTTAATTAAAATAAAATCTTTTCCACATTTTGTGCATTTGATGGTGATTTAACACACTCACAACTGTGCATTTCACAAAATAACACAATGTGTATTAATTGTTAAATATAATTTATTTTATAAGACACATACATTCATATATATATATATATATATATATATATATATATATATATATATATATGTTCTGGAGGACTTTAACCACATTTGTGATAGGGATGATAACAATGTGGAACATAAGGGCAAAATAGTTCAGAGACCCAGGAGGTAAATTGATAAAAAAAAAAGACTGAGATGCAAAGATAACTCTCCACATGATGATAGTCATCAGTTGGTCTCATGATGTGTGTGTTACTGTGCGGCAGTGGTGCTCATGCGCAGAAGCTCTTTTCTGTGTGTGAGGATGATGTCAAAGCTGGACTGGAGCCGGTTCTGCTGCTCCTGGACCCGGTTCTGTAAGGTTCGGAGCCAGCGGATGAGTGCCAGGCGCCGGTACATGATCAGCTGGACCTGGTGCTTCTCCATCTCCTGCGCTTTAAACCTCTCTCGCTCCTGAAGAGTCCAAACCGCCTCCATGAGATCTGGAATCTCGGAACACGGATCGGAGTCGGAGTCCAACGACCCGTTTCCAACAAGATCAATGCTTTCCCTGCGCTCCGTCTTGGTCTGGTTCTTCCCGGCATCCACAGTCGCATTCCCATTTTCTGGTGCCGGACGTTCTAGGCAAATTTGGTCCCATATCGAATTGGGTCCCCCTATATCCACGCTCTCCACGCTGAGGCGGGAAGAGCTTTCGGACTTGTAGCTGAACTCAAACTCTTCATCACTGTTAGCCCACCATTCCTCCTCCTCCTCCTCTTCATCTTCATCCTCTAGTTTCTCACCCTGTCTCTGCTCCTTCTCCTCATCCGTCTCTCTCCTCATCTCTTCATCAATCTTCTGTTCCTCGGCTCCATCGGGAGGAACTCTGCTGCCCGTATCGTCTCCGCTCTCGATCTCGGGAAGAGGCTCTAATGGACTCCAGCACGGGAGACGGGACAGCGGCGAGAGGGGTCCAGACCCGTAGCACGACGGATCACGACCCAAGGCTCTCGGACGCACCTGATTGCGGTTCTCATCTCCCGTGATCGGATCATCATCCTGACCCAAGAAGTTAAAGTTCCCATCTTTCTCGCATCGCTTCTGACTGTTGCTTAGAGTCACCGGTGCGACCAGCGCTTGACCTCTGAACCCGGGGATCATGTCCCGATCCTGCTGGAGCATTTTCAGCTTCGCTTGAGATTCACTTGCTCTTAGAAAAGAGGAGAGAGAGAGAGAGAAAAAGAGAGTGATTTGACAAAAGACTTCGACCGCAAAGTGATGCACTAATACAATTCGGCAGTGAATATACTTTCAGACAAAACAGAAAAGTGCTAAAAGGGCACAAACACAGTACATAATATCCGGGCTAAAATCCCTAATGCATGAAATATTCAGAGGTGCAATTCCACGGCGTGTTTCCAATTTCTGTGACATGAAATATTCAGATGTCCTCTCACAGACAGAGTCCACGTAATAACTCCTGTCAATCACTGTGCGCGTGCATGTGGTGCGGTCGCGCGCCTCAGGCGCAAATAATATAGCCTAATTATTGAGGACATAAAATCTGCAGTAGTCCAATTCCGCCCCAAGAAACGAACTGAAAATTAGAGCTAACCTGAATTTCGGTATATTAATCCGCCAGCTGTGATGTGCCTGACGACGCGCCATTCGAGCGGAATTGAAGCGTCGCGTTAGATAACGCATAAGATGCATGAAGGAAATGAATGGATCTTAAACTGCCAAAGCTCTATAATCTCCAATGTCATCGCAGATTTAGATAATAAGCAAAACAGCCAATAGTAAAAGCCAAGAAAAACTATCGATGAGCAGAATTAATATAAATAAAGGTTTGATTACGTAAGAGCGAGTCTCACCCCATCATACACCGCGCGCGTCCGCTGAGAGAATAAACATCGCCGATATTATATCATATGTAGCTGTTACATAAATCCATGATTGGCAACAACATTTGAATATCACTTATTATAAGGCATTGTCTTACGGTTTGTTGTCCGTGTTTCGTCCGCGAATAAGATGCTAGTGTCCTCCCTGTTTCCCCTCCTCTCCTGCGATGCTGATCTCTCTCTCTCTCTCTCTCTCTCTCTCTCTCTCTCTCTCTCTCTCTCTCTCTCTCTCTCTCTCTCTCTCTCTCTTCCCATGCACTGCAGCGGAAAACTGGACTGTGACTCACTTCCTAAACTGGGAAGGGACCGCATAACTGGAAACCACTGAAGTGATTAGTGGAAAATAGTGTGGGAAATGGTCACACACAAACACACACACACACACACACACGCATTGAATTTGTATTTTTTTTTTTTGCCAGCAATGAAACGTATATTTTTTTGTCAGCAATGAAATTTTATATTCAATTATACACACACACACACATACCACAATATAACAAATATACAAATAAAATCAACAGTGCTTGGTTCTTCTGACAGTATAGGCTATTTAAAGACAGAAACTCTGTTTTGTGCTGCTGTCACTTTAAAACAAAGAATGCGCAGATCTAATGAACTAATACACATGCACTTTCTCAACTGTTTACATTCACTTAAGCTTCATTCACGTTTGTCCACAGTATTGTTAGAATTCATAAAAATGTTACCGGCCAACTGGCGAGTGACAACATTTCAATGTGTTTAAGTGTTAATTTTTGGCCCTGTATATTCAAATCAGTTGTTTAAACTTGCATATTTTACAGTCACCATATTACCCACAGTTCAATTTGAAAATTGCTAGCTATATAGCAGTACCAATACATCTCGCAGTTATCATTGTTGGAATGTCAAAATGGGCCCTTCAAGTCAAATAACATTTAATTATCAGAGAAAGTTGCCCAGTTCTCCCATATTATAATTATGTAATTAAATAATTAAGAAAAATAATAATTATGATATTATAATTAGCCTATGTATCATTTTATTATGGAATTAAATCACAAATTTATTATGAAATGATTGTTGATGGTTAGCTAAATGTGAGACCCTGAGAGGAGCAACCAATATAATATGCCACTCCTATACATATTTAAAATAGATATTTTACAGTCAATGTATGAGTAGCACAAAATCCAATTTGACTTGTCCAATTTAACATTTAATTAACAGTTTAAAAGTTGCCCAGTTTTGCAGGAAAAATGTGACTTATCCTGGGTCACGTCACGTGAGAATGTTCCAGAAAGGGACTGACGCTTAAAAAATATTAACCTCTGAAAGTTATATATATATAAATCATCCATCATCAGACAATGAGATCAGGACAACAATTTTACAAGCAGGTTTAAAGGTGCAGTGTTTACGGTCTAGCACATCTAGTGGTGAGGTTGTGAATTGCACCCAATGGCCGACAGGAAGTGATATCGTTGTCTGAGACAGCAGAGAAGAGCCAGTTCAGCAATTAGGTTTCTTTACAAAGATAAATGAAGAAATTAGGTTTACTTAAAGGTGCAATGTGTAAAAAAGTTAAAGTAAAAGAGTATCTATTAACAGAAATGCAATATGACATCCATAACTATGGTTTCAGAGGTGTGTAAAGAACTTACTTAATAAACCGTAGTGTTTTTATTACCTTAGAATGAGAAATTTATATCTCCATAAGGTCGCCATATTGTGATGTGTTTCTATCGTAGCCGAACGCGAACAAACAGGGCTACAGAGCGCGTTTCATCACTACCTTGAAAGAGAAGCAGCAGAAAGCTGGAAGCTAGCTGTGTAAAATATGTAGTTGGGATTGTTTCATGTAACTTAGTTCTCCCTCGCTGTGTAATGGGTTTGTTATGTGGGGATAAATGTGCTGTTACATTTGTGAGAAAGCTGATTAGTACTCATGTCACCGACCGCAAAACAGTATGTTACAGGAATCACTAACCCGTCGATCTTGAAAAAGATCTAAGTTGATCGCGAAGAGTTTTCAACACCAGAGAAAAAGCCTATTGTGTGTAGTAAATTGTGTCTATGGGATGTGGAGGTGCGCGCGCTGTTACAATCATGTCATTTTTGCCACGCGCACCTTTGGACTCTTTATGCGGACGCGTCGAGTGTAAACAAGGCTTTAACCAGTTCAGTACTGTCCACAGTAACAGCTCATATTAGCCAGCTAAACTTTTACTACCCTGTTAGAAAAAATATATAGCTGCATAGTTTCATGTGGTACTTATCCCTCACTGTATTATGGGTTTGCTACGTGGGGAGAAATGTGCTGCTGCGGTTATGTTTGTGAGACAATCAGCTGATTACAATTATTCTATTAAATTATATATTTAAACCCTTGATCCTCACCTGACCATGGCTTTGTAAACTTTATTCATCATGATGTGGTTTATAATGGACTGTGGTACAGAAACAGTGACAATGTTTCACACTCTTGGCTTACTCTGGCTATTCTCTGCTGTCTCAGCCGACGAGATGTTTGTCCCGATTAGCAACCGTAGCTTCTTCGAAAGGGAGGGGTGAGCAGTGGGCTGAGCCCTTAGTGCAAACCTGGTGCAAGCTCGCAACCGAACCACTAGATGTCGCTAAAAATCCCACATTGCAGCTTTAATTTTTCAGTAAAATAATGTTATTACGAATATTACTGTCACTTGTTCATCATTGTGTCAGTGTTTTATTCGTTGACTTTAGCAGCTTCTGATCATGAAGAACAACACTGTGACGAAACGTGTTTGTCCACTCAGGGCCACTGTAGAAACGGTGTGTGTGTGTGGAGAAAAATGCCTCATTCTAAGCTAATAAACACATAACGCTTCATTATGTAGCTCTTTATACACCACTGAACACATAGTTATGAATATGATATTGCATTCAGGCAACAGATCCTCCTAAATATTACACAGTGCAGCTTTAATGTTCCTTCTGCAGTTTTGTTGTTGTCGCAGCGAGGGTTTTTAATCATGAGGCAGTGTGTGTGTGACTGTTTTGGGTTCTTGCACATCAGACAGACTCAGTAAGTGCACCCCCCGATCCCATGACAAGCGACAGAAAAGATCTTCTCTCTCTGTCCAACAACATCCCCATTCAAGTGTGGCCCCTCCAGGCTGTCTATACCCCCACCCCCCCACACACACACACACCCGCGGCCCGTCACACGGCGACACCAGGCCAGACCGGAGAGCAGGAGATGCGGGAACATACATCACATTACAGAGAGATCTCACTCATCACAATATCTTTATTATCGCTCAAATTCTAAACAAAAAATAAAACAAAAAGGTACAATTAAAGTTCTGCACATGCAAAACCTGTAACTTTAACCATTGAAAGAATACTATGACAAAGACATTGCTTTCTTATTCAAACTGATTTTTTTTTCTCATGAACATATGATTGACCTGCAGAATGAGAGCTATATCAAATACTTGGAAATTAATGAGCAATATCACACTCATAGTCATGCGAAATGGCTCTTTATCAGACGAGCTGCAGCGTTAATTTGCGCGAAAATATTGTTTTATCAATTAAATTGAAAAGTTCTCTCATAAACATGGCTTTAAAAGGTTTTCCAGGACTTAAATAATAATAAAAAAAGCATTTCAGCTGTGATTCATACAAGGCGCTTAAAACGCTTGAAGTGGACTTTTTGACATTTAATCCTGGAAAACCCTTGAAATCAGCCATATTCATGTAAAGATAAAGCGCTGGAGTCGCTTGTAGAATCATCAGCTTTAACATTAGACATTTGGAGGAAGTTATTGCACTAAATAATGACACCGTGCAGTAAAGCATGGCACTGCTGTTGTGTGTGTGCTCAGCCTGCAGTGATGACCCATTTCCCTCAGTTCAGTTGCACGTCTCCAGTTGCAGTGTTTGAGCCGTGACAGAATCCCTGAGGGAGTCGCTGTCAGATCCAGCGTGGCACTCCGACCGGCTGCCCAGGAGCCACACACACACACACACTTGTTTCCCAGTTTGACAAGGTCAATTATCTTCAAAAGAGCATTTTTTTTAGAGATCATGGGTTCAAATAAAATGCTGCATGGTCAACATGTTGCAGAATCTAAAGCTTGCTTAAATGTGTCACAAATGAACCTAGAATTAAATGATTGTGATTTTAATGGTAAAAATGCTGTTAATTGATTAAGTTAAAGTTCCAATACTATATACGGTGAATAACTGTGATGGATCTAACTGTACCTTTACAGTAAACACTGTTAAATTGAGTTTTTTGGAAGTGAAAATGTAGTCATTGTATACAGTAATTTACAGTGAAAAAACACAGATTGAAATTCCCACAATTCCCTGCTTTGATGTATTTTTGTTGAAATAACTTTCTTCTAATCAGTTATCCACACTTTTGTTACATTTAATGTTGTTAAATTAATGTTTATTGCATTCACTCAACATTAAATGTAACATGTTGTTACATTAAATTTTACATTACAATTGTTATGTAAATGTTACATAACATTTAATGTTACATTAAATGGAACATGTTGCAACACTAAATTCCCTGCGTGGCACTTCACATTTGATGTATTTCTGTTGAAATAACTTACTTCTAATCAGTTATGCACATTTTTATGTTACAATTAATGTTGTTAAATGAATGTTTATTGCATGTTTAAATTGTCATGCGCGTTACCGTGATGGTGTTTAGTGTGTGTGAATGACACTGCATCTTCTATATAATATTCATTTTCCTATAGAAAAACTGTTTGTGATGAGCTGTGATTGATCATGTGACTCATCACTGCTGTGATTGGTGTTTGTCAGTGTATTACAGTTGTACAAAACAGATTTTATCACTTCAGTAGGTTGATAAACGATCTTATCAGTCAATGAAATGGGTTGTTTTAATTATAAAGTCTATAAAACCTGAAACGTTGCTACTGTATTTTTTACGGTAAATTTTCAGTCACCACAGCTGCCGTTTTATTACCGTCAATTAAACGGAACCATTTCAGTATACAGGAGTGGATTTCCACATTTTTATACTTCAAAAAGCCACAAATTGTTCATACCAATATTAAAATCTCTACATCATACAATATTATAGAGCCTGGCGTGACTAGAAAGATGTGGATCAATTATTAAAAAATAACCATAAACAAATAAAGTGGTTAAGTCCTCTTAGAAGTTTGTTGAGGGCCTCTGGTTGAGAACCACTGCAAAACAGCCACAAACTAGTGCCTAAAGAAAGGTTGATTAACCAAATAATAATAAATAAAAGGAAAAAGAAAAGAAGAAGAGAGGAACCCTTTGCTCCAGATCTAGAAGCTCAGAAGAGCAAATCTCATTTAAAGCAGGCTAGGCTGTTAAAATGCATAGCAAAGCTCAAACCTCTAAACATGAAAAGGCAATAAAAATACATATAGCTGTGATGATTTAAAATACACTTTTAATTTACAACTTTATAAAAACAAATAAAATTACATCACTTAAACGATGAAATCGCAATATGTACATGATAGAAATAGTCTAAAACAAGCCAAACTCATCATAGCATTTAGTATAGACACAGGGACGTATATAGTTCTGTAGTAATCGTTAGTAATACTGTGACAGTGGTTGTGATGGTCAGTTCTCCAGAAAGCTGAAGATACTCCGCGGCGGTCCGGCGGGAGCGACGGCGTTACCGACACACGAGCGTTTGGCAGCCGGAGCCGGAGAATCCAGGCCTCGTCTCTTCATCTGCAAGAACCATTTACTCATCAGAACACATCAAACACCATCATACAATATACACCACTATACAAAAATATTATTATTATTTTTATCTTACAGTTACTGTAAATTTGGCCTCTAGTTCATAAACGCCAGAGGAGAACTGGCCCCCGACTGAGCCTGGGTTCTCCCAAGGTTTTTTTTTTTCTCCATTGGGTCATCTGATGGAGTTTTAGGACACCATCGGGTCACTTGATGGAGTTTTTCAGTTCCTTGCCACTGTTGCCTTTGGCTTGCTCAGTTGGGGATATTCAAATTAAATGACCCATCATACCATTGATCAGCTCTACCAAACTTGATTGTCTTTTTTCCAGTAATAAATAAACACTGTTAAGTTGTTTTGATTGATACTGTAAAGCAGCTTTGATACAATCTGTATTGTGAAAAGTGCTATATAAATATATTTGACTTGACAATACACACCACTATACAATATACACCACTACACAAGTGAAACTCAAGAAATTTGAATATCGTACAAAAGTTAATTTATTTCAGTAATTCATCTTAAAAGGTGAAACTAATACATTATATAGACTCATTACATGTACACTGAGATATTTCAAGCCTTTATTTTGTTATAATGTTGATGATTATGGCTTACGGATATGAAAACCTTTTCACAATACTCTAATTTTGAATTTGGAGTTTTCATATCCGTAAGCCATAAATCAACATTATAACAAATAAAGGCTTGAAATATCTCACTTTGATATGCAAGTCCATATAATATATTAGTTTCACCTTTCAAGTTGCACTACTGAAGTAAATGAACTTTTGCCTGATATTAATTTTTTTTTTAGATCACCTGTACAATAAAACATGCATCTGTAGTGGTGAAGTAATGAGATGCTGAGCTGTGATGATCATTCTGAGACTGCAGCGCCATCCAGTGGTGCAGTTATGAACTACATCCAAGAATTATGAATCGTCAAGATTTTGATCCGGTTTGTTATTTCAACTCCAAAGTAAAATATCTTGTTAAATGCGAGGCATAAAAAAAAAAATCTTAAAGGAAAAAAAAAAAAAAAAAAAAAATCACTTCAGTATCAAAGTCTCCTGACCATTTACTCTCCTCCACATCATCCAAGATGTTCATTTCTTTCTTTCTTCAGTCGAATGGACTACTTGCACAACTACTTCCGCGTTCTACTTATTACATACCGGGAGTTTCCGGTTAGAGTGTTCATTGCACGTCCATACATGAGAATGCAGATTATCACTACGTTTTATGGATGCCAATTGATTAAAACAATGAATAACGATCTCTGTATTAATTATATTGAGCCTGCTGAAATGTTCCTATAAATATATTTTTTTTTTCTAACTGTTCAATTCTGAATAATAAATAAATAAATAAATAAATAGGCTAAATATATTTATCCCTTATCCACTATAACCTGCAGTAGTCTTCTGTCTTCTCATTAACAACAGTATTAGCCTACTTATATTCTATACTAGGGATGGCTCGATACCACAATTTTGGCTTCGGTACGATACCAGAACCTAATACCTCGGTATCGATACTAAATCGATACCGAGGTATTAGGTTCTGGTATCGTACCGATTAGGTATTAGGTTGTGGTACCGATACTAAATCGATACCACAGTCGGGGGGAAAAAAAAGAGTCTAAATTTAAGTGAATTGAAACAATTATATTAAACACTGCTTGAAACTCTCAACTACCATATGTGCAAAGAAAGTATCAAAAAACAAACAGATCAAAATTTTCAAAATAAATAAATTCAATCAAGGAACATACAATAGGTAAAATTTTGATTTTGGAAAAGAAAAAAAACCCCTGAAATTATACAATTAAAATAGGTTAATATCTATAATAATAATAGATTAACATATAATAATAGAATAATGAAATGGCATGTAAACCATTAGCTGTCATGCATCAACAGAGAATTATCAACATTCATAGCGTTTATTCATCTTGGTTTGCTTACTGTTTGTGTTTGGGTATAGATTATGCATATAATGCATTGCAATGTTATGCTAAACATGTATTACATTTTTAGGTCATTTTATTACTGATTGATCTAGATTAATCAGTGCTATATTGTTAGGCCAGGTTCCTTAAAGGGATACTCCACCGGGTTTTCATATTAAACTATGTTATTCCCTTAACTAAAACGAGCTGATGCATACCTCTCTCGTCTCAGTGCGTGCACTCTATCGCTCTGTATTGCCGCAAAACTATGTTAGCACTTAGCTTAGCCCAGTGCATTAAATATGGGCCCAAAAGAGAAGCGACCAAACACTTCCTCGTTTTCCCTATTTAAACACAGTTACTCGATTAGTGTAACTCGACCTAGGCTGGTGACGCTGGTAGGCTAGAGCGCAGTGCATGGTTGCCTAGCAACGACAGACGCAACAGGAAAATCGGCCCAAATTTTACCATTAATAATTTTTTACAAAATAAAACGTGTTTTTCTAAGCGTTTAAAATTGATGACTATATTGTATGGCGGAATACCATAAAAAGTGCTTTAGAGCACTTCAACTTGGCGCAATAATACCTTCACTCGTGAAAAGTCCTCTTACCGGCTCCCGCTTTGTCGCATGTCACGTTGGCTGCATTGACGGAAATAAGAGGGAGAGGGAGAGCGAGGAAGCGGGAGCCGGTAAGAGGACTTTTCACAAGTGAAGGTATTATTGCGCCAAGTTGAAGTGCTCTAAAGCACTTTTTATGGTATTCCGCCATACAATATAGTCATCAATTTTAAACGCTTAGAAAAACACGTTTTATTTTGTAAAAAATTATTAATGGTAAAATTTGGGCCGATTTTCCTGTTGCGTCTGTCGTTGCTAGGCAACCATGCACTGCGCTCTCCATAACGACAAAGACATTTTAGTAGCCAATGGATTTCCGCCACTGAGAAACGCTTGCTGTAACGTTAACGCTACAAGATTTATTCACGGAGAAGAGAAAAACACCGGTAGTGTTTGGGTGCACCGCGATACTTCATGTTGACTGAGCTTTCAATGTTGTTACTGATTGGTTGGTTCTTCGGTTCGTTTGCGGCATTCTGAATCTGAAATAGTGAGATTTTTTCAATCTCGCTGTGGATGCGACGCGCCTATATTTGAATGAACTTGAGCGCGCAAACCTGGTGTATGAACGGCCTCTTGGCAAGCTACCTCGCATCAAACCACGAGCTAATGCTAGCACGGGAGCTGTGTGTTTGAACCGGTTTGAACCCCTGCACTAGAGCTCCGCTTTGTAGGCTACGACTCAATACTTTTTTGCTACTTTGTAATAACTTTCTGTGGCCAGAGTTTTGGCAAATGAACGAGGGTAAAAATCTTTTTAAGACCTCACTAAATCAAATTTAAGACCTCAGATGAAAATCTAGCCGTTTTTAAGACTTTTTAAGGCCTTAAATTTAAAGTTCAGAATTTCAGACTTTTTAAGACTTTTTAAGACCCCGCGGAAACCCTGCTAGTGTAGACGAACACTGACACCCTGTGGTGAAATAATGGCGTATTTTTAACAGCCGCAGCTTTCTCGTATTGGCTTGGTTTGGATTTAACTTAACGTTCCGATGAGTTTTGACAATTCTGCACACGGTAAACATCAGAATATCCCTTCTTTTGTCAATACAAATGTCCAAAATATAAAATCTTATTACAGACACTAATTTTAGGTGGTGTTTGTTCAACTCATTGACCGCAGCACATTGAAAGTAAACGCAACCGGAAATAAGTGATATGTATTGTTTCCAAACGGAAGTGCGTCGCGAAGCTCAGTGCAAGTGGTCCATTGACATTAAGGAACACACTCCAGGATTGTTCTCCATATAGTGACTTCAATGGGGTCTAACGGGTCGAAGGTCCAGATGTGAGTTTCAGTGCAGCTTCAAAGTCTCGACACGATCCAGCCGAGGAATAAGAGTCTCATCTAGACAAACCAGCCGACATTTATGACAAAATACACATTTTTAACCACTAATGCTAGTCTAGCACGAGCTGTGATACATTACGTAATCAGGTTCAAAGGTCACGTGGGTCAGAAATATAGGATGGGGTGAAAAATTTGTATTTTCTCCTCTAACCTCAAAAACGTCATTGTTTTAACTTTTTATTTATTTTTTTCGTAAATGGCGTTTGATTCAGGCTTCACACGTTGGCTTTGTAAACACAGAGTCTGTTCTTACACCTACGTCACACTTGACCTTTCAACCTGACTTCGTAATGCACGAAGTCATTGTTATAAATGTCGGCTGGTTAGTCTAGATCAGACTCTAATTCCTTGGCTGGATCGTGTCGAGTCATTGAACCTGCACTGAAACTCACATCTGGACCTTTGACCTGTATTAGCCCATTGAAGACAGTATATGGAGAACAATACTGGAGTATGTTCCTCAAAAACTTTAATGTCTTTTCCACTGAAAAAAGAAAGACATGAACATCTTGGGTGACGTGGAGGAGAGTAAATGAACAGGAGACTTTGATTCTGAAGTGGACGACTCCTTCTATGACCGGGAGAGCTGTACCTGTTTTCTAGGTCCCTGCAAGGTCGACGGCTCTTTCTCCGGGGACAGGGTTTGGAAGAGGAAACCTCGTGAGTTTCTCGGGGCCAACGGGTTGCTGTCCGAGATATTGGCCAACTTCTGCAACAGCGCTCGAGGCTGACTGAGCAACGAGCCTCTCTTCACCTGGACGCCAGGAGAAACACAGACTCAAACCTCTGACAGCAGAGCACTCTGACCCACACTGCTATGGTTATTCAGTGCATGTCAGCTATCACAAAAATAGAAATATCATATAAACACAACAAAAGCACGCAAACAAACAGAACAAGTCATTTGATAAAAAACAAAAAACTTTTTCAGGCAAAATCTTATTGAAGTGAAATAAGTTCATAAAAGGGCATTCTGCTTGTATTAAGTCTGTTCTGCTGGGTCCTAAACCCAGTTTACTTCAGTGTGCATTCAGATACACATGTACATATCACAAAATAGTTTTTTGGTTAAAGGTGCATTGCGCAACATTTCATGTTAAAAATAGCTGTTTTCTAACCCATGCATGCTTAAACAATCACCTGATGGGCTGAATGAGCCCTTCTCTGATCACTGCGATCGCCTCTATAATCCTGTACCGTAAAATAAATAAGAGGGATTCGGGCTCGAATCTGAGACTGGCTGTGACGTCATGCGCGTTCACGCTCGCCTGGCTATGTGCCTATGTCTTGCAGGTTAGTGTATTCGCCGCCATTCTCCGTATCAGAGAAGACAACTCGAGCGACACAACTTTAGTCAACTTTCCACAAAAGTAGACGATGGATTCAAAGAAGCTGTTTAGCCTACACCTGGTCACTTCATGCGTTTTCTGTGATCGGATAGCTATTCGATCGTGAAAAGACCAGGTTGCCCTCCGAAACGCATTCGAGACGGATTTGAATCCGATCGCTCAAATCACTTGAGGACGTGGTCTGGGCCGCATTCCAGACAAAACTGGACAGGTGTAAATGCATCTGGTTGTTGAAAGCAGACTATAGGTTATGTCATGTTATTTTAGTCATGACGACGCGCATCACCTCAGATGAGCAGCTGAGCGTCTATTCATAAAGCCAGCGCGCCGCAATCTATCGCAAATCAAAGTGAAAGTAAGTCGCAGACGCTTAACACTACCATCTTCATTTAAAAGTAAAGAAATGAAATGATCTTACCAGGCAACCAGGGCTGTTGCCGATCTCTCTTATTGCTGTCTTTGCTGATTTTGAAATTAGCCGATGATTAATAAAATGCAGCTCATATCTGTTACTTTCAGTGACGTGCACTTCATGAATTCTGTAGCCTATATAGCGCGGGAATTGAAGATCAGATTATATCCGTTTTGCAAAAACACATTTATGTGACCAGGTGTAATGGAATCATTTTGATAAATCAGATAGCTATCCGATCTGAGAAAACGCATGAAGTGGCCAGGTGTAAACAGCCCCAAAGAGACCGGCTTGTAGTTCATTCTAAACCCCAACGCAAACTCCACGTAAGACAAAGAAAATACAACTTCTGTCTGTCCAGTGCCAGTCGTCGGAATAAGACGAGAGTCAACATCGTGAAGGCTTTCAACAAACAGAGAGATCTCCGGTCGGCTCTAGGGCTCAAACGGGTCCTATACAAAGTAATAACTTGTATTGTTCATGAAAGTGTTTCCATAATTATACAATCATACGTTGATACAGTAAGCACATAAAACAGTTCAATATAGAGATAGATGGAAACAAAAAACAAAGTTTTCTACTACCTCTGTTTTCCCCTCACACACACAAGTATGTACTCGAATGCCTTTCCTTTCATATATTTTAAATGACCTGCAGATTTATAACTGTATTACCTCATTATGACTGTAACAAAAGATGTGTGCCGCACAGTGTGCGGCTGATGCTCCTTTGGTTATGAACAGCTCGTGCAAACGTACGTGTATGTGTGTGTGAGCGCCTACACAGTTTCGCTTGTTGCCAGAGGGGGCGTAGTTCTGCAAAAACTCAGATACTTGTGTTTAGCTCCTTTAAGTTTTTGCATTTTTAGTGTAAATTTTAAGCAATCCTCTGTACTCAAGCATTCCACGCATTCCTAAGGGGGTCAAGAATGTTTCACACAACTAAAATTTCAACCACAAAACTCTCAGATGAACACACACACATATATGCAGTGTGTATATATACATCATTATTATTTTTATTTTTTTTGAGTTTCAGGTCAAAGTGACTCGAGGGAAGGAAAAAACGTTTAAATAATTTAGGCTAACAGTTTCAACAGAAGCTGGCAGCTCAGAGCACGGCTGTCCTATAGAGAAATGAAAGGTGCTTTCTCCCAGAGCCGAGAGTGTTGCGCTGTACACAGGAGTGTGGGTGTGTTTGTTGTTACTGACCACAGTGGGTTGGAAGGGCTTCCTGAACTGGTTGGCATTGGGAGCCGCTTTCTCCTGAGGAACAGCTGAAAGGTCTGTAAACAGGAGAAGCACAACGGTAATACGGGTTACAAATCTCCAACTCTCTTTATTAGCAGCATGTCCAGCAGAAAGTCCAAACACATAATAAACCAGCGCCGTAGTGGGTTACAGAAAATAACTGAGTCAATATTGATCCTGAAATGTAAGTTCAGCTAGCTCTTGTTCAGGGAAAAGCCAGTGCATGTGCGAACCTCTCTTCTGAAGGGTCTTAGCCGTTAGCTTCTTGGCTAGCTTCATGAATTGACTGTCCTCATCTCCAATCTTTTCATCTTCTGCATCTCCATCCTCTCCCTTTTTGGCCCGGGCTTCAGTCTACAGAACACAAGTCAGATCCACACGATCATGAACAAAACATTTCGGGCTGTGCAACGACAGAGAATGTCTAATTGAAGAGAATTGGCACTGGCTGGTTACTTCCGGGTTCTGGACTAACTGCAGTAACGCGTCTCTGTCCATGCTGGGGCGCTCGCGGTCGAGTACAAAATGAATGGGAGTCAATGGGGTTTCACCCCCAGAAATCCACTTTTCTCAGGATGTAATTTTTTGTCAAGTAATTTGAAAGTTGCATCCAAAAGGGAGGACTAAGATAATACATAAATTGCATTTTTAATTTCACTTATCTGTTCTAAAAATCAGCCAACAACAGCCTAACCTGTAAGAAATCAAAAGGATACAAGTACTCGTTCATTCGACTTTTGGCCTATCTATATTGAACTTGCGGAATCAACAATAAAATCTATTTTGATTTAACGACAAGCAGGTGAAAGACACATTTAGCCGTTTAGCCCCATAGACTCCCATTCATTCAGCACTCGCCCGCGATCACCTCCAGTGGAATTCTAATGGAACTGCAACCAACATAATACACAACAGGGCTAATTGGAAGTGCCAAGGCTCTCCGTTAGACGGGCTCTGGCAACGATTAATCTCAAATACATATGCATGCATGTATGTGTATTTATATATTTATACAAAATAGTTATACACAGCACACACACACACATATGTAAACACAAACGTTGGATGAGATTAGTCATTGCACATCCCTAAAACACTGATCTGTTTCTCATACACACACACACACACACCTGTTCTCTCATCCATTGATCCCGCTCTATCCGTTCTTTACGTCTTTGTAATTCAATTTGATCGATTTCTTCGTCTTCCTCTTCCTCGTCTCCGTCAGGACCCATTCCACCAAACTCAAAGTTGTCATCTGGTCAAAACAGAAAAATTACATGAAAAAGCGGTACAATCTGGGTGTGCCCACCAAACGTTTTTTCACGTGGCTGGCTTAACGCTTTTATTTTACACTGAGCGCCTTGCGGTTTGCTGTTACTGGTCGCCGAAAGTTGAAGAATGTTCAACTTTGGGTAAACAAAGCGCTTATCATTGTCACTTTACCCAGCCGTCCAAACACAGTGGAGGAGGGGCGGGTCTAATACCACACCAACCACCACGGAACTAAATTTAAAACAAGAGCCAGAGAAAATGTGTTACATTGTATCGACATTTAAATCAACAAAGTATGTGTGAAATGAGATACAATTTAACATTTTCTCGGGCTCGTTTTAAATTTTGTATCTAGTAACAGTTTCGCGGATATTCCGTATCATAAGCAAAGCGGCGCCACAACTAAAAATAAATAAATAAGCTGCACTTCCAAAACACTCTAAAGCGCCCATAGCTAGGTGTTTTCAGGTAGCTAAAAGAGCTTTAGTGGACACATGGCCTCTTGCTTTTCCCTCCTCAATCTCAGCATCCCGAGGTGCGGATCACGAGCTGAACTCACCGATGTTTTTCCAGCGGAAACGACGAGCTCGTCCGGGTCCGTCAGAATGCAGATCTCCATCAGCGAGATAACGCTCCTGATAGAGCCTCAGTTTACGCTTATCATCATCGAGGATCTGCTTCCTGAAGGGAGAACACAATAATGAGCCTCATGTCCAAACCAAACTTTCAAGAATTTCAAGGACCCGTGGGAACCCAAGAGCAACTCAAAGTCAAAGAGGACATTTCTTACATGTGAATTTTGTTAACTTGGTCCATCAGTTCCTCATCTGATGGCAGCTCTTCTTGCAGCTCCTCCTCCTCGTATTCATCTCCAGCTTCATCATCCTCATCCTCACTGCCTACATCACTGCCAGAAAGCTCCGCCTCAGACTCCACAAACTGGGCCAAACGGCTGTTGGGACACAAATAACACGTATTAAAAGAATTCATTAGCAATAATTCAACGTCTGTCACACTAAAATACAGTGCTCAACATTTAAAGTGAATCAAAACCTTTCATAAAAGCTATAAATTATTTAACAATACAGGTCTTGTAGTTTCAAATAACAAACACATTATTCAGAAATCTGCAAATCTTAAGACCTACTTTTTCTTCTTGCAAGGGCGTCGCCCAAAAACCGCTTCCCGTTCCTCGTCCTCTTCATTTTCAGTTTCCTCCTCTTCGGTATCTGATTTATCCTCATTGTCCTCCTTAAATAAAACAAATTGTTAAATTCCCCTTGTTGTGTAAATCCAGCCTTTAATGTTGTTTATATGTATATGCTTTAAGACACACCATGTGTAAGTTCATAAGTCGACAACATTGCTGAGTATTTCCTCCTTAAAACTGCAGTGAACCAAAGACAGTCTCAAAAACACGGTTTGAAATCGCTGGTGTTTCTGACGTCACAAACGACCTTTTAACCAATCAGATCAATGTGTGATCGTCAAACAGTGGACCAGTGATAGAGATATTTTAAAGCATAAAGAATTTATTTCCAAGGAAAAAAGTGATTAAATATGTCATATTGAGTATTAAGGGATTCAATTATTGACTACCGGGTGACTTCAGCAACACTGAGCATTGAAAGACCAGTAACAAATACAGACAAAACAAACATATTCGCACGTTTAGCTGCAGTGTGTAATTTCCGTGCCACCGTACAAAAAAAAAAAAAAAAAAAAAAAAACACAAATTACCTAGTTTTCCAAATACTCATTTCCTGCACCACTGGTTGAGCTAATGTTGTCACGTTGGGCAAAGTAAACCTAGTATTTTCTAATATCTACCTTTTCACTGAGGCTGTCCACATCTGAAACGAACCGGAACTCGCAGTCACCCTCCTCCTCCTCCTGATCTTCAGTCAAGTTCTGGTCCCTGCTAATATGGGCACAGTTAGAAGCTATCAGCATTTGGAGGGACAAAATACCAACAAATAAAGAATAAAAAATGATTACTAGGCTTGGGTATCGTTTGAATTTTAATGATTCCGATTCTGCTTACTGATTCCTAATTTCAATTCAAATAAGGCAAAATAAAAAAGTGGATATTCACATTTAGTCTGACTGCAAAACAGTTAATTGTAGCTGAATACTTACACAAAAATATTAATATAGCTTTTTTTAAGCAACGCAAAATTGCGCTTGTTAGTGCTGGCAATTTCGATGACGTCACTGGCATGGTAGGACCCGCGAAGCTGCATAGACAACAGCTGCAGGTCCTATATACACAGACGAAAATTAGCACTTTTAATGGCATGGATTAAGTATTTGAGCCCGTGAGGGACAGGCTGGTAGTATCTGACGACCACCACATGAAGGACAATCAGTTTCAGAGTCCACTTGCAGTACAGGATTTTTGGGAGGAAGTGATTGTGGGCGCGAGCGCTGTGGCGCATGGACATTGCACCGGAGTCGATCTGTTGCAGAGAGATCAACCTGGAACATTTATTGATCGGCGAAAAATGCATCACCATGCACCGTTCATTTCGGATGCTGTTCGGTGAGAGAAACGTGTTGGAGGCGGCTATGCTGTCTCTAATGGATGTCCGAGCTGAGACGCGAGCGCCCCATTAGTAGCAGGGTATTTTTCGAATAGGTGACTAGGCTGGGCTAAATTGTTATACTTTTCTCAGACTGTTTAGATTAACAGCGTACTGGCAGTTCACTCTATGGGAAAGGGGCATTTCGGAAGGAGAATCCCATCCTTTACAGTGAAATATACATCAAGGATCTTTTCCCCTCAGCCGAATATCAAAGATTCGAATAACGTTAACGTGATGCATTGAACTTGTAACTTGTGTAAATAAAACATTTGATGCAGACATTGTCAGACGTTTCATGTATTCATTGAAGAAAGTACACATCTCTAAATAGTGTGTCGCTAAAAATTCTGTTTCCTCAGCCACGTCAGCTAGCCTCAGAATATTCACTAGCTACGGCTGCTCCCGTGTAACAAAAACAAAAAAATGATACCAATGAGAATAATTAAAATACATCTGTTTTATCAACTTTTCTCAAATTTCAGTTCAGTTAATCATTAAGAGCTGCACAGGTCCAGTATACTGATACACACACACACACACACACACACCTGCAGCACTGAACACTAATTGACACTGAATGGTTTGAAGTCATACTGAAATGCTCACAAACTAATCTAAAGTGTTCGATTCCCAACCCCACTGATTATCGCTCCTTACCTGTTTGTTTCAGAAGGCTTTTCAAAGGCAGGACTGGAGACGGATCGCAGGGAAGAAGCAGCTAAAAAGAGGTTATAGAATACAGTGTTACCTACAAAACTTGAATATTCAATATTCAATATTATTGATGTCCTGCAGCATTACATGAGAACTGAGCTGAGCTGGACGATGACATCACGGTTTTCTCCAGAGCGGCTATATATAAACTAAATAAATAACTTTTTTTACAACAAAAATGAACCATCACTGAGCTTACTTAAGCCGGACTGTGACGCGATTTTCTTCTGGAAACAATCTTTGTTGCATTATGTTCCTGTTATCTCTGTAAAGCTGCTCTGTAACACTCTATTGTAAAAAGCACAGTATAAATGAAGTTGATCCTCAGTGTAAACAACAGAGCAGGACTTACATGGGCTCCCGGTGAACTTGCCAGAGCAGAGCGCCAGCAGCTGGTCCATGTCGTGACTCTCTCCTCCCCGCTCCTTTGGCTCTGCAGTCTCGCTCTTCTCCCTGGGCTTCACGGCCGGCTCTTCGGGCTGAGTGGTGAACGCTCCCGAACACAAGCCCAACAGCTCGTCCTCCACTCCAGGCTGGGTCTGGCTCGACCCGAAGGCCCCGGAGCAGAGCCCCAGGAGCTCGCCCATGTTGGCGTCCATGGCGTTCTCATCCAGGCTGTCCAGTATGAGCTGGCGTTTGTGGGATCGGCTGGGAACGCCTCGAGGGCCGGCGTTTAGGAAGCCGTCGGCATCCAGTAGCTGGGAGTGTGTGTCGGCATCGAGTAGCTGAGAGTGTGTGTCGTCCTCCAGAGAGAAGCGCCCCTGGGAGTCTCCGGCCTGAGGCACGGCACACTCGCTCGGGGAAGAGGGAGCGTAAAGGTCCTGGGAATCCTCCACCGGGAGTGACAGCGAGGGTTCGGACATCTTACCCGAGCTCTGAAGAAGAAGATTCATTCATTCATTCATATTGTACGTATCTGTTATGCCAAGTTCAGACTGCACGATTTTCAAAGTAGTCAGGTCGCTGCTCTTTTCACACTGCATGACTATCTTGGCCAGCATTTAGTCACTGCTGTGTTCACACTGCACGATGGATCGGCGACAGAAGGTTTCACACTGCATGACTTTACAATAGAAAAAAAAAAAAAAAAAAAAACGTCGACAACTCAGTCTAGCACGCTGCGGGCAAACTACGTTTCACAACAAACACACGTGAGATGTGACAAGGAAACAACGCAAAAATCACACGTGCTAGACCGGAGTTCTCACGTGAGACTTTTTTCTTTTTCGACCTGGTTGTGATACGGCTCAGATGAAACATCAAATAAAGACGGGTGCTCCTGCCAAATTTCTACTAGTTTTTCTTCCATTTCTTGGGTCCAAATAGACAGAGAAGAAATTTTCTGAAACAATGTCATGCACGTTGATATGTGATCTATAACTCCTCCCCGAACTCCCTGCTGCTCTCTGTATCTTGCCCTCTCACTGGTTGTCAGTAATCGCTGATGTAGTTTTCAGTCAAAACACTTTTCACACAGCAGGATTTTGAATCGCCGACAGGTCCAGATATTTAGCATGCCAAATATCTCATGGGTGTCGGCGACTCATCGTTGATTCTCTCAGATCACATCTTTGCTCATTCACACTGCGTGCTTGTCACTCGCGTGAACGAGCACCGATTTGCCTGTGATTTCGGGCATTTGTCGGCGATTTCCCAAAACCTGTCGGCGAGCCGAAATCGTGGCTAAAATCATGCAGTCTGAACTCGGCATTAATGAGCAATAAAACAAATCATCATCATCATATACAACTGAAACTCAACTGACCACGGTTTCGTTTTTACCAGGTTTGCATCATTTACGAATCATTTACAGATCGGATAATTTTACGGATCAGCAAAACAAACTTTTATTTTCATTTAATAGTTGAAGCTCACTTGAAGTTCTTCGATATCACATCTAAAACTACTAGCCAAACAGATAAAGCCAAGGCAAGTTTATTTATATAGCACATTTCATACACTATGGTAATTCAAAGTGCTTTGCATAGAAAATAAGCACAAAATAAATAAAGCGGTTATAAAAGACATAAATGATACTGTTATAAAATGAATTAAAGTAGTAAAAAGATGATACATACAATAAACTTCGCATCTGGCACAACACCGGTGTATCTTATTTTGCATATAGTTTTACTCTTTCACTATATTGAACTAATAAAGTTCAAACATGGTTAAAAACATGGCATGATTAAAGGTTCTCTAAGCGATCCTGGGTGTTGACGTTCGGAATATTTTCAAACAAATCGGAGGCTAGCTAGACCCTCCCTCCTCCGCATCTCATCTCCTCCCCCTCCCTTCCGTCCTTCCTGAAATAATTGTGAACGTGCATTTCTAGCTAATTATATCCTTGTGTGGGTTTGGCGAACATAAGCGTCAATTTAGAAGAAAAAAAAAACAATTTAACGTTACCCACCTGTCCAGCAAAAACAGAGCAACCTGAATGTCGGACTGGAAGCCCTTCTGCCGCCGGAGTTCTCGCCATCGTTAAAAAGCTTTGCTACCGATGTAAATTCGGAAATTCGCACGTTCTTTATCCGACTCCTTCTTCTTTTTAATTTGTTCTTCAGAACGACGTCTCTTTGGTCGTGTTTCGGCCATTTTTCAAACTTCCCTCTGATGCTTCGCTCTCCTTCACACACACACACCCCCTTCATGTGCACGTGCACTAACCCCCCAGACCCACCCTCAAATACTTGCTGCCAGTGATTGGCTGGAACACTGTTTGTTAGGTTGTTTTTGTTGCCGTTTGTGGAGCCTGTGGTGTCTACAGAGACCGCTTTTTTTTACAGTGTGTTTAGGGGACAGATAGCTAGCCGATAGTGAGGAGACGTTTGACGTATGTGACAAAAAATGTTTTGGCCCCACATCGCTTAGAGAACCTTTAAGTCCCACTTAATGGCTCGTTTCCACAGAGGGGTACGGTACAGTACAATACAGTACGGGTCGGTACGCCATGATCTGGCTTGCGTTTCCAAAGCCAACATTACTCTTACTTGATAGGTGTGGTGTTTGCTGGAGAGAAGCGACCCACGTCATTTTTGCGCGAAGAAAGCGACATAGTAAACAGCAATGGATGACAGACAGCAGATCTTGTTCTTGCTTCTCGGCATGTTTGTCACAAGAAACAAGCGCTGGCATTAGGCGTTTCTCAATACCAAGTAGCCTACGCAAAGTCCGACTCAGGAGAATGATCCCGAGGACGCGAGTCCAGTAATTCTGTTAATGGAACAGCGCGTTCTTGAACGATCTACTACTCCGGTTATCTCTGTATGTACATTTTAGGCAACAATAAAACGAAATATGTCATAAAACACCACTCTGCTTCTTTACGATGATTCGCCCTACTAGGACTTTGTTAACCACTGAAACGACTTTGAAGCTGTTATATTAAGGTACAGATCTTGCATAGAGTGCCTTTAAGTAATTATCATTTCTTTTACATTTTATCTTTCAAATAGAGGTTAAAAACCAAGCAAATATCGGCCGACCCGATATTTCAAAAATAAATCGGCAGCATTATTTCAAAAGATCGGTATCGGTGTGAAAAAAAAACAAAACATTTCGGTCAACCTCTAGCCTTCTGTCCAAACTATTGGCCAGGGAACGAATTATAGATTAATGTAGGGCTGCAACTAACGATTATTTTGATAATCGATTAATCGGACGATTATTTTTTCGATTAATCGGATAAAAAATGTATTTCATTTTTTTTGTTTATTATAACTAAATAAAACCCTAAAAACCACAATCTTTTGTGTGTTAAACAATCTACTTAATACAGACAACTTCATTGTAAAGAAAAACAACAAATTAAAAAAAAATATATGACCATAACCTATGACAAAAATGCTATTGTAAACTTAGATTAGTGGATAACTCAGCAAAACTTCAACTAGAAATATCACAAGTGCACAATAATTTTATAAAATGTTGTGTTTGCTTCACACAAGAGCAGCCATTTTCCCCTGTTTCCATGGGAACGTTATGAAGTGACGCATTTACGCGACGGGATAGCTCACAGCTGAAGTTATTGCAGACGCCAGACAGACTCACGGAGGCGATTGACATCTCACAAATCGAACTCGTATAACTGTCTGTCACACGTTCTACCGTCACATCATTACTTAATAAACAACATAAGATAAAAGAATTAGCATCAAACAGAAATTACCCGCACACATGGGGGGTTTGAGGCGCACATATAACACTGCAGACAATTCAACAGGGAGCGCGCATCTCAAAGGGGCCACACCTTATTTACACTCGTTATAGTCTGAAATAAAACAAGATGAAAAATTAAATATTCCCAGCACTTTCTATGATGTAGTATGCTTGCTTATCAAAGGAAGTCACAAGAAATGACTCTTTACATTAAGATAGTAGCCTAGTGAGAACAGGGTGTTTGGGGGAATCAATGCAATTGCAATGCCTTGATTTTAGTAAAGTTTGTACACAGTCATAGCCATAAATGCAATAATACTAATAATTCTTTCGGTGTTTCGGTTTTCGGCCTTGGTTTCCTCTTTTTTCGGTTTCGGCCAAGAATTTTCATTTCGGTGCATCCCTACTGAAAAGTGATTCCCGCCGGGCCTGCTAGTATGCTAGCTGGCTGCAAACTGTGGAATGGATATCCTGAACAGAGGTGCAGCTCATAGACTGTAAAAAAAAGAGGGGCTCAATGTATCCATTCCGCAGTTTGCAGCCAGCTAGCAGGATAGCATTGAGCTACCAACATGTTCGCTGTGTGGAAATACTTCACACTGGAAACACCGCAGCAGAGCAAGACAGCAAAATGCAATGTTTCTAAAGCCGTTTTATTTTAAACTATTTGTCTGTGATGCATGTTTGCAATTCGCAGTCCAGAAGAGAAAGAGAGAGATCTCTCACGCTGTGCCACAGCAAGCACAACACGACAGCCCTGCTTAATGAGTGACGAGAGAGGACAGAACTAAACATTCAAACATAGCCGGGTTACACTTTAGATCTGTGATATTAGTCTGATTTCCAAAGATTAAATAATATATTGAGGTTAAAAAAACATCAAAAATAATAGCCGCATTCTGTCTAGCCAACTTCCTTCCCATTGCAGCGGTGCGATGGTCATTTCTCCTTAAAACTCAAACTTTAAGACAGAATCAGCAGATTCAGCACGATCGGTGATTGTTGTAAAATGCAGTCTCTGCTGTTGCTAAATTGCGGGATGCTTTTAATAATAAAAAGAGCTATTAAAAGCACAAAATTTGCGCAAGAGATGCTTTTCCCAGTGCGGCGCGCGCTCCGAAAAAGACCGCAACAAGATAAGCATACTCTGGGCTTCATATGCGCGTCTAAACGATCAAATGTAGCCTGCATGAAAATGTCCAAACGACCAGCTTGGAGATTAACACTTAAACCATTTATGTCTAAAATGAACATAGTTATGGAAATAGTTGGGAGAAAATATGGTGCATCAGTAGATATGAAATCTGCACTCGTTCTTAAAGGGGCAGCAGTATAAACATGTGACGATTGCGACATTACTGAGAATAAAACAACAGAAGGCAAAGCTCTTGAATGAATAACTTCAGCTTTAATAAGGTATAAAAACAAAATGTGTTTGTTTCCGGTTTCCAATCGACCCTGTCAATTTATGTGCGAGCCAAATTTAATTTATGAGCTTGTAGAAGAAATAATAAAAATTAAATAAATACACAAATAAAAAACTTTGAGGCGAACTATAAATTTACGTTTTTGTACAGCACCGTCTTTTTATAGCACACGATGCAAGATGCATCTTGTCCTCCAGCAATGCTATTAACAAACGAGGCAGATATCGTTCGTCAAATTGAACTATAATATATATTATACAAGTCTTTTTTTTGTCATTTAGGATACTTTTATTCATGCACACACCACATACTAATACCTCCATCCGCCTAGTTTTATTAAAAATCATCCCAAAATTTCCAATCATGATCCCAATCCCCTCTTCTGCTGTCTACCACTTCTTTCGCCATGTATTTGTTCGTTTCTTTTATTATTTTATGCAATCCAAAACACTCTAACCTGCCGCGGTTCGTATCTCCAGACTCAGAGCCCATCTAACTTGTCCGCTTGTCCGGGACAAATGGATTTTTGAAGGACAAGTAAAAGAGAATTGTACTCGCCCTGATGGATAAGTAGACTGATTAGAACATCAATAACAAAAATAAATAAATAAATAACTAGGGAATTTATAAACCGAGAGAATGATTCTGATTTTATTACATTTATTGCAAGTTGCGATCGATTGTGGATAATAAATGTAGGCCTGCTGTTTTACTGATGGTAAGGTTGCGCTGTTGACGCTCGCGCAGAGAAATCTACACACGAGCGGAGAGCACACACAGTTAACAACATACTACCTATAAAAAATCTAAATGTGGAGTTTTTATATTTTAACATATGTTAAGCAGCCTCAATTACTTTTCCTGAATACCATCACGATTGAAAAAGTGACATTGATTTCCTACAACAGTTCAATAAAAAGTTAAGATTAAGTCACTTACTTTTTATAAGCAATATTGGGTGTTTTTGTCACACGGCCAGAACTGTACTGTACCACTCGGTGGAAACGAGCCATAAGTGTAGCAAGTGGCTCACCTTGGAGGCGGAGCCGAGGAAGCTGGGCCGGAAGAGGCAGGGAGAGGGAGAGCGAAACACACTGTGGGACAGGCCTCGCCCGGCTGCTCTGCTCACCGGCTGGTAGGATGGGATCATCGAAGCCATCAGCTCGAAGCTACTGTTGTGGCTGCTGTCCTTCGCCAATGACAGGGCGTCATCCTCCTCTGTGGAGAACACACAATCAGTCGGATTCACATGCGCTTCATATATAACTAGGGTTAGGGTGACAAACTTCATGATTCATTTCGATTCACAAGACTCAGGGTTGGTATAGATATGGTAACAAGAAATTCCTTGAATTTTTTGGTTTTCAAAAACTACAACCAGAGATCACACTTATCAAACAATCTAAAGTTAATTTTTTTTAACTCAAAAACCACAGATATATATCGTATACAAAATACAACTAGGAAGGTATAAAATTCAAAGTTTATAATCTATTATTGTTCAATAAATAATATTATAATGTTGGTGTACTTCGTAACGAAAAAAGGTCTGGTTTATCAATTAATTTTGCACTCCAGTATTGCATTTGTGCTTTTTCAGAATAATTAAGTTTCATCTATAAATATATATTTAAACAAGTCAAGCACTTTTCAAGTACCTCTTCGTAAATATGGCTGTTTTCAAGGGTTTTCCAGGACTTACATTTCAAAAAGAGTAATTCAAGGATTTAAAGTACGAACCCAGAAGACTGTGATTCAATTTGTTAACAATTGCGATATTAATTTTGGTATACATCAAATACACGACACATAATTGATTTCAGGTAGGGATGTCCCGATCCGATCCACGGCATCGGTATCGCGCCGATACCGGCCCAGAACGCTAGATCGGAGATCGGAGGGGAGAAAAAAATATGAGCGATATCCAGTTTAGCGGCGCAGCCTGTCACGTGATGATTGTTGTGTTTACGCACACGCGCGCAGAGAATCACTCTCGCACGGATTCTAATGTAATCGGATGATTCCACCCACAAAAGCTGCATTTCAGTCTTTTCAGAAATTCATTGGCTATCAGAAAATAGCGTCATTTCATTCTCTATTGCAACTGGATAGATAAACTGTCACTCAAAGAGAGGTAGGTACCGATCTTCACCAGGCACGCTCGTTGGCTGTTGGAGTTTAGAAGACACCCCTAACACTCGCCGATTGGCTAAAATGACCTGTCAATCAATAGTTCATGGGTCAGCGGCCATTTTGACATTCTTTTTTCTCCAATGTTTACGTTTCAACTGAAGTTAGACGGAACAATAGTGTTGTGCTACGTTCACACCGGACGCGAATCGCGCGTCAAATTCGCGCCTGACGCGTCTAGTTTGACGCTTGACCACTAGTGTTAATTCGCGTGTCAAGAGCGAAACTGGCGCGCGTAAAGTTTGAAGCGAAATTTACGCGCGTGACGCGCGTCAGAATCAAAATCCGTTGGCGGTCATTGTTTTTATGTCGACCAAGCATTCATCAAGAGTTACCGCTCTGTATTTACTCTGGATAGCAAAACAGCGGCGTGGGGATCATCGTCGCCGTATATTTGTGTCCACCGGACCCTTCGGAGCCGAACCGTTTGGCGAGTTTCACCATTTGCTCGCTCCAGGAGCTGCGCTGGATGACGGCCGCTGTCAGCGGTACTTCCGCCTGTCCCGCGCCCAGTTTGATGACCTGTTGTCCCGCATCTGAGCGAGGATCACCCTCGCCCGGCCCCTCATCCATCTAATCTAGCTGTCATTTATTTTTGTTTTGATAATAAATAGAGCCAGCCTTCAAAAGTTATTAACCTGTCCTGTGATTTTTTTCTCTCTCTCACGTCCAGACACGAATTTATGCACATATGTTGATTGTCTTTACAACATAATACTATTTCTAGATATGGAATGAATAACATTCAATACAAAATGAACATGTCTCCATATAGAAATAATGTTTTAAGTGATGAAACATTTGCTTTGTTGTGCATAATCCCACCATGCATTTAGTCATATTAACAAAATAATTTATTGAAGCATCCAGACACCTCACCACGTGAGCAAGCAGCTAGGCTCCTGATTGGTTAACGCGGCGCGAATTCACGCCAAAGTTCAGATTTTCCAACTCGGGCGGCAGACGCGAATTCGCGTCAAACGCGTGAATGCACAACGCTCAATTCGCGCCATTCGCGCCAACTTGACGTGCGAATGAGGCGTATTCGCGTCTTCCGCGCCGCGCTCCACGCCTCATTCGCGCCGCAGGAATTTTTCTTGCATTGACTTAACATTGAAATCATTCGCGCCTGACGCCCTATTCGCGTCCGGTGTGAACGTAGCATTAGTGCGTCGAAGTTGTGATAGCGCTGTCGGCTAACGCGAAATGCTACTATTTACATTCCATGGATGTTTATTCATATATACAATTGTTTTGGACTAAAAACTTCTTCAAATTGGATTGTATGGACGCTTTACAGTGAAACCAAACCATTTTTGTTGGAATGTGGACTAACAGATGGCTAATTGGTGAGTTTCTTCCAGTTTGTGTTGGTTTGTTTTGGCTGTTGGTGGTCTGACAAAGAGACAGATTGTGCCCGCTGTGTTGATTGTATCTTAAAATGGTTTACGTCGTTCGAATCACGAGTTTCTCAGCTTTCCAAAGATATGTATTATGTTTACTTTTGTGTTTGTTTTGTTTTGTCTTTCACAAAGTTAAACCTATAAACCACCCTGTGGGCCGTATACGGCACGTCGGACCACGAAGAAAAAAAATATCGGACTAATATCGGTATCGGCAAAAGCCAAAGGTGCGGCATCGGTATCGGTATCGGAAGTGAAAAAGTGGTATCGGGACATCCCTAATTTCAGGAAGTTATTCTGTATCTTTCCACATTCCTTCTGATGTTCACTGTTTATTTGCTGCTGTAAACTAGTAAAGAGGAAGAGATGATCGGTTCAACTGAGGCGCTACATCAAAGAGACACAAACACACATTTATTGCTTGAACTTATAAATAAAACTGACAGGATTTGAAAGCTGAGACTTTGTTTCATATCAAAAGTATGGAGGCTTATTGTGATTCGTGGATGGCAGGAGCTACGAATAATGTTCAGTGAAGATTTGTTCATGCAAAACACAGACTTTGATTCTTGGGATTCAATCTAGAATCAATATCGGTTCGTCAAAATGAGAACAGATTAAAATTAAGAAATCAATGTTTTCAACCCAAGATGAGGGTGCTTAATATCCATATTCACTCACCCATTTTATTGTATGCTTCGTTGCCAGCAGCTCCTGATCTTCTCACACCATCCCTGGACAGAAGACATTACATTAGTGTGGACTGTAGAGTGTGTGTTGCAGCTGGATAGTGAAGCGAACACACACCCTGTCCGGGAACAGGAGCTTCCGGCAAACAGCATTAATGTTCCATCAGTGTCTGCAGGGGCCGGAGAGCCGCTCTTGAAGCCTGGAGACGGGCACGTTTTCACCGAAACGTCATCTTCCCCTTCCTCCTTGTCCAATGCCTCCTCTTCATCATCACCACCCCCCAACAGTTCATCAACACCCTGAAGAGGAATGGAGCAAACCTTTTATAAAGATGACTATGAATTGAGAGAATTCAGGCAGAAAAGGGGGAGGGGGTGTTGTAGTGAACTACTAGTGACCCGGAGCGTGTTACGACTACGTGGTGTTAAAATTCGTAATAATCAAAAAGCATGTCTAATAAACTGAAATCATAAAACTTGTACAGCATTTTTTTTAAATTTAACTTCTTTTAATCACATGCAATTAAACAAACTTTTTGCCAAAAAACGTGCAGGAAGAAAAATGTATTACTCCTTACAATCAAAGTTACAAAATGTATTTGTATTAGTGTTCGTATTATTTTATCACTGAGACATATCTAAATTCTACTGTACAAAAGTAATATATTTCTGTAAAGCTAAACTGAGCTTACTTTGATGGGTTCCCGTGAAGACCTTTCAGTTTC
Organism: Pimephales promelas; assembly: GCF_988280905.1. Lineage (NCBI taxonomy): Eukaryota > Metazoa > Chordata > Actinopteri > Cypriniformes > Leuciscidae > Pimephales > Pimephales promelas. The sequence goes on along the minus strand of NC_142786.1, from coordinate 17,987,443 downwards.
CGTGCGTTTATGACATGACAAATGCTCACAAAGTGACTTTCAGGGGTGCGTTTCCCGAAAGCGTCGTTAGCCAACTATGGTCGTAAGTTGGTCGCAATTTCCATTGAACTCTATTGGTAACGACGGAACTTGCAACCATAGTTGGGTAACGAAGCTTTCGGGAAACGCACCCCAGAGCGGATCTGGAGTCTGGAGATGAAGCTCATGCACTCATGTCCTCATATTAGTCAAAAAACAGTGCAAGCATCATTCGTGACTGTGTGTGTGTGTGAGTTAAATGCAGGCATGAAAACAGGTCAGGGGTGAAAAAGGTGAGTAGGATATTACCCCTCTAAGGGGCAAGAAAATTGAAAATATTTTAAAGCATCAATCTGATGCATTTTGAGATGCATTTTTTGCCAACCACGAGTCAAAAATATTATGGCCTCCGTAGCGTTAGCTAATAATTATAATTAAAAAAAAGAGACCGATACAGATCCATTACCAACGCGGTAAAAAATAAATAAATAAATAAAGTAGAATTTCTATAACTGTGTGTTGAACTGATAATCACTCTTTTGTGTGTTAAACACAATCTACTTAATACAGACAACTTCCTTATAAAGAAAAACAACAACAAAAAATATGATCATAACCAATGACAAACATTATAATATAAACTAGATTAGTGTGTAACTCATATCTAAAAATTTAGTCTAGAAAAAATTATTTTATAAAATTAGAACATTCAGTGAAAAAAATAAATAAAAACATTTAGTGGGGAACAAATAAGAGCCAATAAGTGTAGCACTAAATCTAGTAAAGCGTCACACATTGCTCTTTGTATTGTTGTAAAATACAAAGAGCGAAAAACAAGATAAAAATCAAAAATATAAATTATTTTATAGTCTACTATAAAACTAAGAAAATAAATATAGCACAAATGTATAGCACAGCTGTTTAATGAGGCAGCAACATATGATAGATAGGACAGAACAAAAAAAATACTATAAATCTTTCATTGCGCAAAAGTATTATGATATGATTAGGCATAAAAAAAAAATTGTTTGTTTGCGGTTTCCGACCGACCCTGTCAATTTATGTGCGACCCAAATTTATTTTATGAGCTTGGGAAAGAAATAATAAAAATTAAATAAATACACAAATAAAATACTTTGAGGCAAACTATAAATTTACGCTTTTTGTACACCACCGTCTTTTTATAGCACACGATGCAAGATGCATGTTGTCCTTCAGCAATGCTATTAACAAACGAGGCAGATATCGTTCACATATCGTTCGTCAAACTGAACTATAATACATATTATACAAGTCTTTTTTTTGTCATTTAGGATACATTTATTCATATTCGCACACATACAAATACATGCATTAGGCATGCACACACCACATACTAATACCTCCATCCGCCTAGTTTTATTAAAAATCAACCCAAATCACAATCATGATCCCAATCCCCTCTTCTGCTGTCTAGCACTTCTTTCGGCATGTATTTGTTCGTTTCTTTTATTATTTTATGCAATCCAAAACACTCAAACCTGCCGCGGTTCGTATCTCCAGACGTCTAACTTGTCCGCTTGTCCGGGACAAATGGATTTTTGAAGGACAAGTAAAAGAGAATTGTACTCGCCCTAACGGAAAAGTAGACTGATTAGAACATCAATAGCAAACAAAAAAATAATTAGGGAATCAATAAACCGAGAGAATGATTCTGATTTTATTCTACAACAGTTCAATAAAAAGTTAAGATTAAGTCACTTACTTTTTATAAGCAATATTGGGTGTTTTTGTTCCATTTCAGCAGCGAAAATAGTTCCAAAGAAAAGTCACAGCAGAACCACGACGCATCTCACAGGAACTCATCCTGTTTTCATTACTGAATGATTCAGCATTTTGAACGAATCAGTTGAGTCAAAGAGATTCAATGACCCATTCATAAACATCTGTCTCATTCTTGAATGAATCAACCATTTGAACGAATCGTTTGAATTAATGAATCAATAGCTGTGTCCCAATGTGAAGGCTGCATCCTCCGAAGTCCGTATTTGAAGGACGCTTGGCCAGATTTGAAGGCCGATTGCGTCACAGCCGCGTGACGAAGGACGTCCCAATTCAAAGGCTGCATCCGCGAAGGCCGAATTTAAAGGCCGATTGCGTCATCGCGGTGGGATGAAGGCTGTCCCAATTCAGTTATGCATCCTCCGAAGGCCGTATTCGAAGGCCGGTTGCGTCATTGCAGCGCGACGAAGGCTTACTTTATTCAAAAGCGACGCCAAATGCACCCTTCGTTTCCCCGTGAAAGGAAGGATACATAAATGGACACTTCGCGGACTATCCTACCTCCGCGGACTATTCGCGGTTTGACCTAAAAATATTGAAAATACTGTGGAAACAAAGACACCTACATCTTGGATGCCCTTGAGGTAAGCTGAAACATATAAAAAAAAGTCATTTTGTGAACTATCTCTTTAATGTCGAGCCCTGAATAATTTCCTACCTATCCCTTGCTGCCACTGAGCAGTTCAAAGCAAAAAGGAAATACATATCGACACATAGTGTATTATACAGTATCTATCTATCTATGCAATAGTTTATTGAGCCTTTTCTTTAAACAAATTTAAATTTCAGTTACTGTGCACGTGAAGAACAATGCTAATGCTCTCCATTGTTGTGATCTAGATACAGTCGTGCTCAGAATTAATGGGACCCCTGGTAAATATGATGAAAACTGGCTGTAAAAAATAACTCTGCATTGTTTATCCTTTTGATCTTCCATTCAAAAAATTGGCAAAATACTAACACTAACATTACAGTTCTGTGGGCGGAAATGCCTTGTTGATGCCAGAGGTCAGAGGAGAATGGCCAGACTGGTTCGAGCTGATAGAAGGGCAACAGTGACTCAAATAACCACTCGTTACAACAAAGGTGGGCAGAAGAGCATCTCTGAACGCACAGTACGTCGAACTTTGAGGCAGATGGGCTACAGCAGCAGAAGACCACACCGGGTGCCACTCCTTTCAGCTAAGAACAGGAAACTGAGGCTACAATTTGCACAAGCTCATCGAAATTGGACAATAGAAGATTGGAAAAACGTTGCCTGGTCTGATGAGTCTCGATTTCTGCTGCGACATTCGGATGGTAGGGTCAGAATTTGGCGTCTACAACATGAAAGCATGGATCCATCCTGCCTTGTATCAACGGTTCAGGCTGGTGGTGGTGGTGTCATGGTGTGGGGAATATTTTCTTGGCACTCTTTGGGCCCCTTGGTACCAATTGAGCATCGTTGCAACGCCACAGCCTACCTGAGTATTGTTGCTGACCATGTCCATCCCTTTATGACCACAATGTACCCAACTTCTGATGGCTAATTTCAGCAGGATAATGCGCCATGTCATAAAGCTGGAATCATCTCAGACTGGTTTCTTGAACATGACAATGAGTTCGCTGTACTCAAATGGCCTCCACAGTCACCAGATCTCAATCCAATAGAGCATCTTTGGGATGTGGTGGAACGGGAGATTCGCATCATGGATGTGCAGCCGACAAATCTGCGGCAACTGTGTGATGCCATCATGTCAATATGGACCAAACTCCCTGAGGAATGCTTCCAGCACCTTGTTGAATCTATGCCACGAAGAATTGAGGCAGTTCTGAAGGCAAAAGGGGGTCCAACCCGTTACTAGCATGGGGTACCTAATAAAGTGGCCGGTGAGTGTAAATGTTTTTCTCCAAAACACTCTGGCCATAATTGTTGGCACCCCTAGAATTTTTTATGAGAAAAATATCTCTGAAGTACATTCCCATTAATATTAATTTAAGTACATCAGGGTGACTAGGAACATGAAATTGTCCAGCTATGACTTCTTGTTTCAAGGAGTTTAAATATGAGGAAGCACAAAGGTCAAATTCCCTGAATCATCCATCACAATGAATAAAACCAAAGAACATGGTTCTGATGTGCATCAAAAGATTGTTGAGCTTCACAAAATAGAAAGAGGATGTAAGAAAATAGCTAAAGAATGAAAATCCCCATTTTGACCATCAGGACAATAATTAAGAAGTTATAAATCAACGAAAGATGTTATGATTCTGCCAGGAAGAGGACGTGTGTCTATTTTGCCTTAATGGACGGTGAGGATGAAAGTTTGAGTGTCCAAAGACTCTTCAAGGATCACAGATGGAGAATTGCAGAGATTAGTTGAGTCTTGGGGTCAGAAAACCTAAAAAAAAAGAAAAAAAAAAAGACAACCCCTACATCCCCACATGTTGTTTGAGAGGGTTTCAAGAAAAATGCTCCTCGCTCCTCCAGAAACAAACTCCAGCATATTCAGGTGTCAGACACGACTGGATCTTCAAACGGCACAGGGTTCTGTGGTCAGATGAAACTAAAAAAGAGGCTTTTTGGCAGCAAACACAGCAGATGTGTTTGGTGCAAACAGGGGTGAAGAGTACCCCATGCCTACGGTTAAATATACTGCTGGATCTTGTATGTTGTGGGCCTATTTATTTGCTGGAGGTCCTGGACATCTTGTTCAGATACATGGTATTATGGATTCTATCAAATACAAAAAGATAAAAAATAAAAATCTTACGCCTTCTGCTAGAAATCTTATAATGGGCCGTGGTTGGATCTTCCATCAGGACAACGATCCAAAACAAAAATCAACACAAAAATTAGTTACGGAGCACAAAATGAAGCTTCTGCCATCTGTTATCTTGGCAAAAGTTTACAGATCTGAGGTTGCAAAAAGTTTTTAATAACAGGGTGCCAACAATTATGGCCAGAGTGTTTTGGAGAAAAACATTTTTCATAGTGTGATTTACCCCCACTTTCAATTCTTTTGCTTCAATGAAATTTTGCCAATTTTTTTGAATGGAAGATCAAAAGGATAAACAATGAAGAATTATTTTTTACAGCCAGTTTATCATATTTACCAGGGGTTCCATTAATTCTGAGCACGACTGTATGTGGTGAAGGAACATAATTGAGGTACTACAGCAAGATAGTCAATTTATGCGAAACCAGAGCTTTATCTGCAGATCAAGTATAATAATATTATTAACATTTATATATTTTGTTATTCTTTATCAATGGTAGGGGAAACGCTGAAATATATTGATGTATTTCTAGTACCTCTTCATCCTCTGACTCAGTCATCTCCTCCTCCTCCTCCTCGTCGCCACAATCCTCATTATCAAGACGATGCAAAGCCGCTCTGCGCTCCCTCTCCTCCTTTCTGCGAATGGCCATGGCTTCTTGCAAGCGAGACTTCAACAACACCAGTTTCTCACCTAAAACATGCAAACAAGGAGCAAAAGACAGACATTACAACAGATACCTCTATACCTGCAAATCAAACCATTGTCCCCTTAATAAAGAGAGACTAGGAGACACTTCCAGCCAAAGATTGAATTTAGTTGAATACCAAACTGATTTTATTTAATAATTATGTGTATTCTAAACATTGAATTAAATGCCAGATTAATTTTTTTGCAATAAAATACCAATAAAAAAATATTGTTTTTTTTTGTTTTCTTTGCCGTACTCTGTCATTTCGACTAGTCACAATTATGTTACAGATATCTTAAATGATAATACAAACTATCCAAAATGTAATTACGACTAGACAGAAAGACGTTGTTGATATCTACAATGTTAATTCCGGATAGGCAAACTTAGCTTTTAAAATGTTAAAAGGGCTTGCCATACAGGGACGTAGGCTTAGAGAGAGGTTCACCATATTCAAACCAAAATATCTGACTTCCTCTTGGTCCGAGCTTATGACTATGTATTAGAAAGTTGTCCGGCTTGAGGAGTACAATGTATAAACCGATTTTTGTAACTGCAGATAAAACTAACAACCCCACTTTTGTCAAAAGGTGGCGCTATTTAGTCCTTGCACCATGCCCGTTTCTGAAACTTTGCACATGTCTACTGGCTAATAAATGTGATGTGTCTGTTGAGTTTCATGCAATTTCAAGCATGCTAAGAGTCTCAAAAGCATCCTAAAATAATTTCAAAGTTTGAAGCGTTGCCATGGCAACAGTTTCAAAGATATCAAGAATCCATTCACAGGCCTTCATCTGCTTTGTATTTACATTATACAGATGAAGGTTGAAGCAAATCGGGTAAAAATAAGAGGGTGATTTCAAAGCATTTTAAAAGGGACACACTTCCTGCTGTCAGTGGCGCTATAACTTTGACTCACAATAATCACATCCATGGGATCGTCCTCTTACAGCGAACAAACTGCTGAAGTTTCATCAAGATCAGTTAATGTATGCTGAAGTTATAACACACTTCCTGTTTCACGTTTCTCGCCATAATTTCGTTTCCTCGCCATGGCCAAACCGTTTGAGATATCAAAAATCCCCTCGCAAACTTTCATCCTCAATGTCTTGACTTCATGCTGACGAGTTTCATCGAATTTTGATCAGAGCTCTAGGAGGAGTATTTCAAATTTCACTGCATGCGTTTTACATGCGGGTATCGTTGACTGTTTCTCCGAGGTACAGAAAGCCACCCAGGCCATGAACTTGTTCCTGCCCTGCCACGCCAGCACTTCTGCAGGCCGTTCTCGCGAGCCTCCTGCCAGAACCCCGCAACAGCGCCCGCCTCAGCAGGCTAATCAACCCCAGCGTAGACAGGGCGGCCGCCCTCGCTCTCGCTCTGACAGCCGACGCAGACAGCCGCCTCCCCGGGGGCCTCGACCCAAGATCACGCTGAAGCCTGATCAGCAAAAATCTGCCTAGCACAGCTGAGAAAAAGGCGGCCTTCTCCCGCTGCGGCCAGACCGCCGTCAAAGCTTCGTCCTCTTCTAGTCCCCGACACCTCGCCCACTGCAGTAGTGCTCACTGCCACAAACAAGCCGGTCTCCCTGCCCGCTTGCGAGCGACAAAAATCCGTTTTTACGGCTACCCAGAGAGTTCACAAAAAAGAGCATAAAAGCCTCAGGTGTAAAAAATGTGCCACAGCCCGCTCTAGTAGCAGAAAACATAAGCACGCCCACGAGCCCATGCGCGTGTCCCCTCTCTGCTCGCTCTGTCTCACAGCCCATAAACTCCTCTCTGAGTGTAATTCCCGTTGCCACACACACAAGTGTGCCCACACACAGTTTTCAGCCCGCTATGTGCAGCAATCAGGACAACATTGCTATCCAGCCGCTAGCCGCATGCTTCAAAGCGTGGGAGGCCATCCCCGGCATTTCCCCTTGGGTTCTAAGCATTATAAAGAACGACTACCTATTACAGTTTAATCGCCGCCCGCCCCGTTCCCGCGTTCGGCTCAAATCCGCTGTCAGCCCAGCAGCTCTTAGCACGCTCCGCTCAGAAATAGCGAAGATGCTGCAGAAAGGCGCAATAGAGAGAGTTCCGCCATCTATGACCGTCAGGGTTTTACGGCCGTTATTTTCTAACCAAACTGTTAGGGATTAACAGTTAAGGACCCAGAACCAGATATGAAGAATGAAGACCCGAACTCAGAATTATAAAAAATTAAAGAAAGTTTTACTGAACATAGTTTGCCATTTCATCAGCAGAAGTCGGCTTCAAGACTCACTCAGGAGTTCGTAGGCCACCCCCCTTACAGTTCGGCGCCCAGCCTTGTGCCCAAGAAAGACAGCGGCCTCAGGCCGATCTTAGATCTCAGGCTTTTGAACAAAACGCTCATGAGGAGACCGTTGAATCCCCCTCGCCCTCCTTCGGTTCCGGTCTGGGATCTTTCTACAGTTCTCGAAGCGTTGAAAGCCCCTCCGTTCGAGCCACTCGAGTCCGTGAATCTAAAATATCTCTCGCTAAAAACCGTTTTTCTGATTGCACTCGCCTCAGTAAAATGCGTGGGGGACATTCACGCGCTTTCTTCGAGCGCCACGTGTCTTGAGTTTGGACCTAATGACTCAGTTGTCATTCTCAAACCTAGACATGGTTATGTTCCAAAAGCGATTGGTACCCCTTTCAGGGCGCAAGTGATTTCTCTATCGGCTATGCCTGCATCCGATAGCGAACGTGATGCCAATCTCCTCTGCCCGGTCCGGGCTCTGAGATTGTACACTACACGCGCTGCTGCGTTCAGACGCTCGGAGCAGCTGTTTCTGTCGTTCGGTGGCCGCACCAAGGGTTTGGCCGCCACAAAACAGACACCGTCTAGATGGATAGTGGACTCTATCGCCTCTGCTTACGCCTCTAAAGACCTGCCTTGCCCCAGAGTTGGTGCCAGAGCAGATCTACTGGAGGGGCATTGGGTCATCAGCGGGGGGGGGCACTGCCGTTTAAGAAATATTTAAGCAAAAAAAAAAAAAAACCACCTTTTATTATTATTATAATTATTATTTATAATTATTATTTGTGAATTTCCCCACCACTTTTTGTCCCAGCACTTTTATACATCTCGCGGCACAGATGTAACCAATAGAAATAAATTTCCGGTTACCTAGCAGAGCATTCATTTGTTAAATAAGAGGCGATATAGCACGCTGAAATGTGTTGTTTTTTAAATCAAGTGCTCAAAGTGCTCGTTGACGCGATCTGTGGTGCTGATAAAGTGTGCTCTTGTGGCTCGCGCTGCCACAATAAACATCTTCACACGGACGCGTGCTTGATCTGTTGCGGCGAAATCTCTATTCGTACCGGTGAAATCACAAAGTAGAATGCACTCAAACATGTCCCTGCTTGACAACCACTGATAAACATAATCGGTTATAATGATAGGGGAAAAAAAATAGCTACACGAGTGTGGATTCGAACCCAGAATCTCTTGCACGCCAGTCTAAAGTTCTGCCGCTGGTCCAACAGCACTTACGATGAAAAGTCGAATTGGATAGATATATTTCTTCATGTGAAAATTCTTGGCACCAACACATATTAGATCCAATTAGATAACAAATTAAACACAATGTACTATTCAAATAGATTGCTGGACATTTGGTATTTATGATTTAGCATTGTATTAGAAACTGTGGTAGGAGGGGCATCAATGAGTGCTAGGGGGGGGGCACGGCCCTCGAATTCCCCACCATAGCGCCGACCCTGTGCTGGGCATCAGGGCTCATTCCACTAGAGGCATGGCCTCATCGTGGGCATGGTCCTGTGGAATTTCCATTTACGACATTTGTGTGGCCGCGGGATGGGCCTCCCCGTCCACTTTTGTCAGATTTTATAACTTGGAAGTCCCCGCCTTACAGGCGAAATTACTGGCGGTCTAGTACGATACAGCTCTCCTATAAGAAGCTGCACTATTGGGAGTTCTATCACAACCGGTTCGCCCCTTGTGTTCCCCTATGTGCTTATGCATTATACGATAACGGCCCGCTATGCCGGCCGCCTTATGGGCGTATGCATTAGACTATAACGGTCGTTATGCTAGCCGCATTATTTTTTTCTCAGTCCATCTTAAGTATTCCCCCGGTTTTTCACCCCTGGGATGCTTAGTGGTTCCATAGCGCGCACGGTGTTGACCAGGTGTTCCCGTAGCGTAAGCTAGCTTACGCAATACGAGAGAACCTCTCGTAAGAGAACGAATCGGTTACCTAACGTAACCTCGGTTCTCTCTAGATTAGGGAACGAGTATTGCGTTCCCGGCCGTGCTTGCGCCACTAGCGTTTAGCTTCACGCTGAAAGAAATCAACGTACAGCCTTGGGAGAGCCTTTTTATACACTATAGCCACGCCCCTTTCGGCGGGCTCTGACGTAATGAGCGAGCGCCTGCCGCTCATTAGGCGCGGGTTCAGCGCCGCTCTCCCATAGGCTCGTGCATTTCCCTCTGAACCTCCCTGGCTTCAACTTCTCAGCAAATATGAATCTTTCACATAGCGTAAGCTAGCTTACACAATACTCGTTCCCTCATCTAGAGAGAACCGAGGTTACGTTAGGCAACCGATTCGTTTTTATGCTTGCATGCATGTTAAACTGTTTTGGGAACTCCTAAAACAAAAATAGGAACATTTCAAATGCTATGATAGGGGCTCTTTAAACAGTTGGGTTTCACCGTTTTCAAATGTATTCAGCCGATTTTTTGATATTTAGAAGAATATCAGTAACCAGACAGTTTCTGGTCTCATTGACTTCCATAGTATATTTTTTTCCTACTATGGAAGTCAAGGAGAACAGAAACTGTCTGGTTACTGATATTCTTCTAAATATCAGAAAATCATCTGAATGGATTTGAAAACGGTAAAACTCAACTGTTTAAATCTGGGGGAGTGGTAAAATGAGCCTATTTCCAAAAAAAGTGGAGTATCCCTTTAAGCGTTTGGATTTATTGCTGAAAAACTCCAAAAGGATGCACAAGTTCCAGGCTGGATAGAAAACCTTCTGTAAAGGCTAGAAAGACACCCCCATGATGGCTATCTCGTTTGCTTTCTGCTGGAAAAAACGGTAAGAAAATCAATAAATCTATCATCGAATAATATAAATATTTATCGGAGGTGCCGTGTGGTGTCGTCGACGATGCCGTCGGTCTCTGAAGGTTAAGCCATATTCATGTTTTACAGACTCAAATTTAAGACAAAATGAAGACTCTTTAATTAGATATTTATATTTGACAAAACTGACTTTATTAAAAAAGGTATGGACCTACTTTTTAACCCAAAACACAGTTCAGTTCACACACACCTATTTTTAGTGGCAAATGCGAGTAAAATTATGTGCCTGTACCTGGTTTGACTTTAGCAGGCTTGTCCTCCCCCTCGTTGACAGTGATCGTGATCGACTCAGAGAGCAGTTCCTCCTGTCCTGAGGGGGCGCTGTCTTTCCGCACAACTTTCAGCTGCAAAGTGCGCTCACATTTAGGCCGAGGAGCAGGCTGGACGTGCTTCATGAAGCGTTCCTGTAGTGCTTTCAGAGCTGTCTCACACACACACACACACACACACACACACACACACACACACACACACACACACACACACACAAATCAATTTAATTTGAATTTTATTTATTCAATAAAATAAAAAATAAAAAAAAGTATATTATCTTTAAATAATTCAAGTACCTTTAAATAAATATGACTGTTTTCAAGGGCAGGGTATATGCAGGAATCTTGAAGTTAATTTTAATACCTTTTCAAGACTTTTTCAAGACCATCTCAATATTTTTTAATACCTCACCGCCACTTCAAGCTGTAACCATTTACATCAGTGATACTTTTAACTTAACAGTTTTTGATTGTGATAAAGACTATAGACCACTCTGATACAAAAAAAATCAAATAGGCTGGGATAGTAAATCAAAGCAAAGTTTATTAAAGGGTTAGCTCACCCAAAAATGAAAATTCTGTCAGTATTTACTCACCCTCATGTTGTTCCAAACCTCTAGGCCACCCTTAAAAATATTCTTGTTTGCCGTAACCCGACCGACCCTGTCAATTTAGGGCCGACCCAATTTTTATTTTTTTTTCCTTTTAGTCCGACCGACTTGCCGGTTGTAACCTGCGTTTAGACCGACAGATTTTTTTTTTTTACTCTTCAAACGACTAATTCAAATTCAATAAAATAATATTAATTATATTTTAGTTAGTATTGTGAAAGTTGCTTGTGTCTACATAGCCTACAACAAACGTAGGCTACGTTCTTTCTTAAATAAAAACTCGTGGCGTCATAGTCATCAGATTATGTTTACACCATTGGTTTTACGTTACGCGTGTCACTATATGGCTTGTACGTTCGCTCGTTTCAGTGTTCCCGCTTGGTACCCGGTATTAAAAGGGCAACAGGGCTGAATATCAACCATTTCTATATATAATAAAAACATTAAACAATTTGTCTGTGATGCAATTTTGCTATTCGCAGTCCAGAAGATCTCTCACCCGGAGCCACAGCGCGCACAGCACGACAGCCCTGCTTAATGAGTGACAATGAGGACAAAACGTGGAACACTTTAGATCTGGGATATTATTCTAATTGTATTTTAGATTTCCGCTTTCAAAGATTATAAAAAGAAGATATTTGAGATGAACCCATTACAGACGCATTCTGTCTAGCGCAACTTCCTTCCCTTCACAGCGTTGCGCTGTCATTTCTTCCTAAAACCCAAACGTACCGTCAAAATCAGCACGATCGGTGATTTTTGTAAAATGCAGTCTGTACTGTTGCTAAACTGCGGACGCGTTCAATCATTAAAAGAGCTATTAAAAGCACAAAAGTCTGCGCAAGAGACGTTGTTCACGACGCGCGCTCCGAAATGCACTAAAACGAGACAAGAAAAGTAGGCTATCGCCTCATTTTGGGCTTCATCTGCGCATCTAAACCATCAAATATACATAAAATATAAAATGACCTGCTCTGAGATTCATTTAAACACAGTTTATGTCTTAATTGGACGTAAGTTGGGAGAAAATGATGGTGCATCGTTCATCTATTACAGTAGAGTTCTGCATTCGGTCTTAAAGGGGCAGTAGTCTAATAAACGTGACGATTGAGCCAATGCGAATCAAACAACAAAAGGCAGATACAAATCACTCACAGCTCTTGAATGAATAACTTAAACTTTAATAAGCATTAATCTAACTATGATAAACTATGCAGTGTCATTTTACATTTGATTACTAGCTAAATTAAATTTCTTTTCAGAGAGAGCGACAGACTTAACTGAAAAGTAGCTAATTTTAGACCTTCCTGAAATTAAAGCACTGTGTATATAGGCTAATTTGTATCTTTGTTTAATTGTATTCTTTGTTTGACCATGTGTTTGTACTTGTTTTTGCTTATCTCATGTATATATGCATAACAAATAGATATTTTATACATTTTGTGACTAGCCTAAAATGTAACTGGTCGTATTTTGCATTAACACCTAGCGGTGGATGCACAGTTTGAAGACCCAGTCAGTGACGTCACAATATGCATTTTTTTTTTAAATTCACGATCACCGTCTCCAAAATTGTACCTTTTTTTTTACACTAAATCTTGGGAAAAAAAAAAATATAGACCTACCTACCGACCCTTTAAAAAAAAAAAATTGCTGTTACTGCAAACCAAAATATTTTTAAGGATGGCCCTATGTGTTTATTTGTTCTGCTGAACACAAAGGAAGATATTTGGAAAAATGTTTTAATCAAACAGATCTATCTGTTTGATTAAAACATTCTTCCAAATATCTTCCTTTGTGTTCAGCAGAACAAATAAACACATAGAGGTTTGGAACATCATGAGGGTGAGTAAATACTGACAGAATTTTCATTTTTGCGTGAACTAACCCTTTAAAAAACTTCCCCATTCTGTTCATGCGTTCACCAACCTTCTCTTAAAACATTTTGGTGCGTTGTAATAGGCACTGGGAACGCCTGAGCGTACATTGTGCTTTTCAACTTCCGCCCATCTGCCCGCTCTGGTGCTCTCAGAGGCAATTTACGAACACACCCACAATATCCTAGTTTATGTACCGGTTTGTTTTTTAACAAAAATGACTAAATTTACACACTTTTAAGATGTTTTTGGGACTCAAACTGTTGGACAGCTAATTTACTCAACTTACGATGCGATACGATTCACGATATCGGTTATATGATATGAATTTCTCACGATTTTTTTTTTTTTTACAAATGAGATTTAAGACAAATTATAAATGAAAAAGTGTCTCTTTTATTATTTCTTAAACAAAATGTTGCACATTTATTTTTCATTTTGAAATACATTTGTCAAATAATAGAACTACATTGAAAAACAAAATTCCCTTAAAGGTTGTTTCAACTCAGTGTTTCTGTCTGGTCAAGAGGCAGGACACTGGTACCTTAGCACACTAAGCAAAAGGCTGTAAAATGTGTACCACATTGACAGGAGATAATTAGTATCATTAAACTAGAAAGAGTGATAAAAAATGATTACAAATTATTTAAAAACTAAATAAATCCATGTACACATTGAGAGAAAGAGAGTAAAATAAATACGACACATGGTTGCCATGGAAACACTGACGCACCTTGTGATCTCCGTAGCTCTCATACTTGTCGCATTAATGACTTTTACGTGAAAACAGAGGTCATCTGCTTCTCACGGTGGTGATTATTATTAGTCTACAAAGAGTCAAAATGGCGCCACAGCACCGATTTGAATGAGTCAACATCTACGCTGGCCGTCGCCATGTGTTTGACAGCGCGTGCACACAGTCTATGGCACACACTGGCACGGCGCGAGCGGAGCAAACCAAGCGTTTTCAGTTATGTAAGTTCCTTTCTCAAGTTCCTTCCGAATGAAGTGAAAACACTCGCTAGGTTCGCGCGGCGCCAGTGTGTGCTTGCTGCTATTGTGCCTGTACAGCGAGGTTCACAACTTCACAGTAGGCTATTCAGTAAACGCTCCTGCCGTTTAAAACCTGTATCGCGATTCGTTTAACATTTCAACCGACTTGAATAGTCACACTTTTTTTTTCGATTTTCAACCGGTTGCGAGTGAATCATTACATCCCTAGAAAAAATACTTTCAAAATTTAAGACTTTATAAAGTCGTGATAAGATTTTTTAATACTTTAAGGGTCTTAATTTTCCCAAAATTGGTTTATCACCTTTTAAAGGTGCCCTATACTGTTTTTTTTTAATTATTTTATAATGTTTCCTGGGTTGCCGTTATGTTAGTATGTTTTTTAGATCAAAAATAATCAAAATTTAGAAATAAAAGGTATTTTTCCTAGCCTGATTTTAGCCTCTGCTTTGAACACTCTGTTTGAAGGGGCATGTCTGCTGTGTGTAACCGGCCTCTGCTGTGATTGGCTGCTTGCATATGAAATAGCTATGTATGACATGTGAAACTCTCTCGAATAATTTTACTACAGCTATTATAGGTTTACTATTACAGCTATCGAGATTAACGAATCGTGAGATGTTTTTGAAGTATTTAGATCTATTCCCATCACATAAAGTGTTGCTGTGATTGAGCAAGCAAAGGACAGTGAGTGTGTCGATCGTGAGAATGAAGATCTTATCATTGCAATGCAGTCTCTCTAACGTTACTCTCTAATGCAGCAGACACGATGATGTAAATACAGTTAACGTTAGAGCTTAGTTGTGCAGAGTAACGTGCGTCATTGAATTCATAACGAGTTTGGCAAGTGTCCAGATAAACTCGCGCTGTGATTGTTCTTTGATCGCTTTCTTTCTGTATATAATTCACAATTTAAATAAGATTTTTTTTCATCCTACTAAAATAAACGATGTGAAGTTGATTTTTAAATCACTGGCCAGACTTACTGATACGATTTTAAAGTGAAAGATTACCTGTCTGAACTTGAACAACAACACATCAGCTCGACCTGAAGCTAGCACTTGGCAAGTTGAGGAAACAAGTCGTCGGTGAAACGGTTTAAAATTTCCAGAGAAAATAAAATGAATCCATTGTTTCTTCAGAGGCTCGGACGAAGGAACTAAAATATACTTTTGTATTCGTGTGTAGATCCGAACACTGATCAACTGCCATGCTTGGACTGCGCAGCTCCGTCTCGTCTGTCACTGAACATGGGCTGGCATTATGCAAATATTTTGGGTCATACATATTAATGATCCCGACTTTTACGTCATAGTCGGTATTATGTGGAGATTCGCCTGTTTTTCAGGGGTGTTTTTCAAAAACGAGATTTAAGTAAGAAGGAGAAAACAATGATGTTTGAGACTCACTGTATGCCATGTCCATGTACTGAACTCTTGTTATTTAACTATGCCAACATAAATTCAATTTCACAGTATAGGGCACCTTTAATACTTTTCAAGACCCCGCGGATACCCAGAAGGGGATTCCAAGACTTACAAATTCAAGTACCTTAAGTAAAGCACAATTTTCATATCCAAAATCTAACCTGTGTTTTCCTGTGGCGGCTCCAGCTGCACGAAAGCCCCCTCGTCTGCACACAGCTTCGCCACCGGGGGCGGGTCCAGGCCTAGCTCTCGGAGTCTGGCTAGTTTATCCCTTCGAGGTCTGAGAACATGAGAAGGTGTCTGAGCCGGTTGCTTTTCTCGGTCCTCGTCTGAATGTTTAACTCCCTCGCCTTCTGGCTCAATGTCAGCGTCTTTCTCGTGACGCACAGGGTTGAGTTCATCAGTGTGTATTTCATGATCGCCTCGTGCTTCGCTGGAGGCCTGTGCTGTTCCATCATTAGCAGGACTGGAGTTCATGTCTTCCAGAGACACAGATGCTGTGGACGAATGGTTATCCAGAGACGACTCTGTTGGAGGGTTTAAGTCCTGCTGAGGTTTTGTGGTTTGTTCTGGGGGTAGATGTGCGTTAGTCTCTAAAATACAAGCCTGGTACTTGGCAGACCTTGAGGATGGGTGAGAAAGAAATTATACTGATTATTTCTACCATTACATCAAGTCATGTCTCCTTTATTTATACAGATTTGCATAAAACCTTTGCGATTTTTTCTAAATATTGATAAAAACTATTTCGAAATGACGGCAATGTTTCCATTAACTGATGTTGTGCGACTAAAACGTCATTTTTTTTCCTCTAGTGATCAGTCATCAAAAAAAATCATGGCAACGAACGTAGGTAGGTTTATATACATCAGAACCGTACTACACATTATTATTAATGGAAGGAGACGTGGGAAACGTGTGTTATCCACGCGTTAATGGCAAGGAAAGAACATTATACTGTGAACGACACATGAGAAGAAGTTTAACTCTGGGGGAGTTGTAAAATGAGCCTATTTCCAAAAAAAGTGGAGTATCCCTTTAAGTGAAAACTAAGCAAGCCAAAAGTGAACCGAAGGCGACACAAGCGTATGAATGCCTACATGAGATAAATGAGTTCATTAGTGACAGAACTGATAAGACTTTAATCTCATACTTGAGCAGAGCCATGGCAGGACCCTCAGGGCGAGGTCTTCTCTTGAAGAACTGGTCAATACTTTTGGGTTCTGGCATGTGATATGGCAGATTCAGCATGGACTCTGCAAATATAAATAGAAATAAAAGTAAGGAATTAACTTTATTATTAGATAATGATATTTCCCCCCCCATCTACACCTCCATTTATAAGTATGAAATATTTTTTTGCTCACCAAGGCTGCATATATTTGATCAAAACTACTGTAAAAATTGTGAATTATTATTACAAATTAAAAAAGCTGTTTTCAATATAGCAAAGTGTAATTTATTCCTGTAAAGCTGAATTTTCAGCATCATTACTCCAGTCTTCAGTCTCACATGATCCTTCAGAAAGCAATCTAATATGACGATTTTGATTGAAAACATTATGCTTCATATTTTTGTGGAAACCATGTCCAGGCTTTGCATGTAATTGTGTCTTTTAGACTGACCTCGGACCAGTCTCTGACTCTCACTGTGAAGCTGCTTGAGTGCCTCCTTGCTGGCTCTCGCCGCTTTCCTCTCCTGAAAACACAATTTGTTCAGTAAAAACACAATTATCTAAGGGCTGATCTAATATATTATCTAATATATCGTGTCACAATTAGTGCTGTCAAACGATTCAAATATGTAATCGCGATTAATTGCATTAATTTCATAGTTAATCGCACATTTTAATCTGTTCAAAATGTCTCTTGATATCTTTTTGTCCCATTATTTTTTTCTCAATTTAACAAGGAATTGCTTATCAACATGGAAATGTGGATCGGCTTGCTTTGTGCAAATGTTTTTTTTTTTTGTAAACAACGTTGGCATATACTGTGATTTCACACTAACATTCTCACTTGGAGCAAATAATCTCTCACACAATGTAACACTGTCCATCAATAAAAGGGTGAAGGAAATACTGACGAGGTCCTGATATTGACGAGGGGGCGGAGAAGCCGCAAAAGCTGTGTGTGTGTGTGTGGCCATCATCAAGTGGTATTTCAGACTGGACGTGCTGTGATGATGATAGCTCAGTTCACAACAACAAAACACACAGATCACTTTGGTCTTATCGATGGAATTTGGCAACAGTACTTTTAAAAGTAAAATTTCCGTTCAGAATTATTGGCATCTATTTTGCCGTCTCGCGCTTGCCATCCACTCAAAACGTAACGTTAACTTACTATTTGGCGGCTCGCAGGCCCAAACGAGTGTGTGCAGCGTGCATGTTGTTTTGTTTCCGGTCTAAGCTAGATCAGCTTATGTTTTGATGTTGACGAAGCAATGAATGGGTTTCAGAGCGCAGCGCCGCATCCTGTTGCATAAGCATGTGAAAAAAAGAACCTACAAAGTTTGCTTGGACAAAAAGACCATTAATCGTGCGATAAAAAAATTAACACCGTTAAAATGGGTTTGCGTAAATGCCGTTAATAATGCGTTTAACTGACAGCCCTAGTCACAATGTATTGGAACACCAAAATGAAACAATATGTATTGTGGATAGTGACAACAAATACACTGTGGATAGTGACAGTTCACCCAAAATAAAAGTTTTAGTGTCAGTACTATATTAAACTACTATATATAATGTATAATAATGCAATGGGGGATATTTGTGGGTCCTGATTATGCCAAAAGTCTTGTTACCAGTAAAAAGGGGCCTACATTATTTTAAATATATCTAGTCAGCGACAGATCAAGCATATTCGTCTGTATAATTCTGTATTTTCAGCTTCAGAATCATGAATACGTTTATTCTGGTGTCTCTATTGTCCTGTGTTTTGAGTTTTCAGCACCAAGTCTATTCATTTACACACACAATGTAAAACCAAATTAAGCATTTTAATCAACAGTACATTTTTGTTAACCTTTTACCATATGTCTTGGGGTATCGCAGTACTATTGTCTAGTGAGTGTAGTATCGGCTCGTCACATGAGGGTCTCGTTACACCCCTACAATGAACAAAATCAACAAGACCGTATGACATTTAGCACTCCAACCTTTCGCTGAGGCTTGTTCTCTTGCTCCTCATCGCCACTGAACTCACACATACGAGGCTATAGACAAGTAATAACAAAAAAGCAGCCATTACTAAGCAATTCAGATTTGCGTAGACGTTTTTAACACGGAAACCTGAATTCTGTGCTTACTTTGTGCTTGGCTTTCTTTTTCATGGCAGACCGGATGGCATCAAGAGACTCTTCCTCTTCCTCTTCAGAGTCTTCCTCTAACTGGGCGTCAAACAGATCAGAGTCTCCAAGCAAACAGCCGCTGTCATTCAGTGCTTTGGTTGGAAGGGCCTCCTTAAAATAGGGAATTGAAAAAAAAAAAAAAAAATATTGTATTTGAAATATATTCCCTTTTTCAAAAGTACATTTACTAAAACAAAATGTGCTATTACTTTTAATACCACACAATAATTGTACATTAGTATATTTTGCAAAAAAAAAAAAAAAAATTACATATTTTATATATATATATATATATATATATTTTTTTTTTTAACTGTGTGCTGGAAATGATCATTGTAACAATGCATTGAAAGTGAATCTTTCAAATTACATTTTAGTATACAATAGTATATTATGCAAAGTATAGCCAAGTAATATTGGTTTATTAATGTGTATTTGTTATTGAAGACAAAGTGTGCAATTTTTAGTGTTTGAAAAATAAGCCAAAGGCATTACTGAGCATTTACTTTTTACTCAAATATAATACACTTATGATATATGAATGCTTTGAAGACACTCGTAATGAATTTATAATGTACTTGTAACAGAAATTAAAGTACACTTTAATATCACCAATCAATCAAATAATTAGTCCCGACACAGGGATACTTAAAGCATACTTCAAGTGGTTCCAATTTAGCACACAGAAGTACACTAAATACACTTAAAGGGACACTATGCAGTTATTTTAGCTTAATTTAACAGCTTCAGAGTTATTGAATTGGTTATATGACTTCTTTCAGGTTGAATGGTGGGCGTCTCGACCCCCCCTGGTGCCTGTGAGCGGAAAAACCTCACTTGCGGCTTCGGTGCGGCGAGCCACCGGCCTCAGCATCAGGAAGCATCGCGTGATATCAGCTCTCGCGATGTAACATATTCCTTGACGGCAACACTGCACATATGCAGGAACAAGGTCGAGAGGGATGGAGTTTGTCACACTATCTTCATGGCTGTCAGAAAGCTAGGAAAGCATTGTCCGAGGAACAGAGAAAGAGGAAACCGCAGACTGAGCGAGGAGTCAGACACGAGCATAGGCGTAATTTGCGGGTGTGATATTGAAACATCTCGCAGCACGGATGTACCATTACAAACAAATAAAACATCTCCAGGTAACTCTAGTAGAGCATTCATTTAGTTCGTTTGTTAAATAAGAGGCGATCTGAAATGTGTTGTTTTTGAAATGAAGTGACCAAAGCGCTCGTTGCCGCTGCGATCAGTTTCAGTGGATTCAGTGTTCGGTTGTGAAGTGCACTGTCTTCAAACGAACGCACGCTCAATCCGTTGCGGGGACTGAGAGACTCATTACGGTGAAATCACAAAACCCAATGCACAAAAAACATGTCCCTGCTTGAAATACAGCCACTAATAAACAATCAGTTTTGATGAGGAAAATAAACTATACTATTAGTAGGGATTAGAAGAACCCAGAACCTGTGACACACATGGCAAAAGTACCATAATAGTTCATGGGGATATGTATTTAATTCAGGGCTGCCAACTCTCACGCATTGAGCATGAGACTCACGCAATTAAGTCAATTCTCACGCTTTCACGCCACACCCCCGATTTCTCACGCTAAAGTGTCAAGCCAGTCGGCAAAATATCTGAAAGATAAGTTTATCTATAAATCTACCAGTTGAGCCACTAGTGATCGACTAGTTTTACCACAAATTAGTTAAAATATCCTCTAATCTAGTGTAGAGCCATCATGCATGCCAGACAGATGTTGAGCTCCTAACGGCACGGACGCAAAACCAGGACTGTAGTCAAAGCCAATTCCTCTCTGCACTCTAAAGCCTTGTTTATACTCGACGCATCCGCAAGAGCGCGCGGCAAAAATGGCGTCATTGCGGTGTGGGCGGTCGTGCGCGTAGGGTCCGCAAGACCCCATTGCGCCTGGCGGTGTGCACGGTACTTTTTGTAACTTTGCGCGCTGCATCCGAAGATGGACGACTACGAGCCGAATTTGGCCGAACTGGTACGATCTGTACCAGCATTTTTATGATCCTTCCATCCACCTTATACTGCTCTAAACAATGGGCGCTGCCATGACAACGACTCCAGTTGTCAACTTCCGGTTCTAGTCTGGTCTATGCTTTTTTGCCATGTGTTTTAGACTGTGTAATCCTCACATCGCTAAACTAAATCGAAAAAACATTCATCAAATGTGATCTGATCACGTTATTTTTTATTAAATCACAGATAAAAACAAAATGAACGTTTTTCTTTTCTTCATAACTTCCAAGGGATAGCTGATGATGACTGCACGATCTCCCTAATCCATCACCCCGACTGCAGAACAGTACTAAAAGGTTAGGCTGGTTAGCCCTTTGACTCCTGTCTAACTCTGCTTTCAAAGATCTATAATATTTCTCAGGGCTGTGAGGTTGAGCATAACGTTACGCCGAGTTTCAGACCAAAGTCCAGATTGGGATCAAGTCCTCGATGAGAGAGGACGAGTTCCAGACTTTAGAGAGAACAGAAACTGCGTTACACTGCACAACGAAGGTCCTACTGTATGTACATCATTGTGTCTGCATTGGTGAAAGCAGAGAGTGCAGAAACTGCATTACAATGATAAGATCTTCATTCTCGCGATCGACAGACTGTCATCTGCTGCTAAATGCTCATCTCAGCAACATTTTATGTGATGAGAATCTAAATACTTCAAAAACTTCTCACGAATCAGTAATCTCGATATCTGTAATAGTAAAAATGTATAATAGCTGTAGTAAAACGTATTCAAGAGAGTTTCACATGTAATATGTAGCTATTTCATATGCAAGCATGTCAGCCAATCACAGCAGTGGGCGGTTACATTGAATCCCACAGCAGACACGCCCCTTCAAACAGACCATTCTAAGCAGAGGCTAAAATCAGGCTAGGAAAAATACCTTTTATTTCTAAATTATGACTATTTTTGATCTAAAAAACATACTAACATTATAAGGGCAACCCAGGAATAGGGCTGGGCGATATATCGAGTTTGTACGATGTATCGTTATATTTTTTGAAACGATATGGAATGAGGCAATACCGTTTATATCGATACAGTAGTTTGATATGAGCACATCTGAAAAATAGCGGAGTTTGCAGTGTGAGCTGCTGCAGTGAAAGTAGCTAGGCTACGTAGTACAATTTGTCCTAAACATGACACAAGCTTATATTAATTGGGTCAAAATCACTTTGATATAGTTAACAAGTTTAAGGCAGCTTGCCGCCCGGTCAAATGCTCTGACAGACACTGTTGCTGACTGACAGATATACTTGCGCTGTTTAATGCGTTTGAGATGTGGTGCTTTCCTCAGTGCTCAACTTACATTTCACATGTATATTCTCCATCTGTAAATGTTAGAAAGTAAAGCAAATAGGTCCATTTCACAACAAATATGTCCATGTCAGAAGAGGACGAGCTTCTGCAAGTGAATCTCCGCTAAAATTCATGCTTCCTTGAACGAGCGCCGGCGCGCGCATGCGCGTGAATAGTACTACGTAGTACGCAATAATTCTGACTAAAATAAACATATTGCTAAAATATTTGTTGTTGGAGAAAATAAATGTGCCATATGTGGAATTTTAAACCTACAAGTATATATTTTTAATGAAAGTGAAAGTGATTATAATGGGGTAATCAAATGCAGGCTAATATAATTAGTTTGTGCTTTTGTTTTTGTTTTTATTTTCATTTTTAGTTTAGCTTTTAGTCAATATAAAAACAAAAGCTTTTTGCACATAATATATTGCATAGCCTATATTATATTTGTTTCCATATCCTTCAATATCAACATTGTTTGTAGGGTATCATTGGGCCGAATGTGAATATATATATATATATATATATATATTTTTTTTTTTTTTTTTTCAATATAAAGATTTTCTTTATCTAAATAGAAAACGTAGAAAGTACCGAGATATATATCGTATATCGCCATTTGACCAAAAAATATCGAGATATGATTTTTTGGCCATATCGCCCAGCCCTACCCAGGAACATTATAAAATAATACAAAAAAAACCCATGTCAGAGGACCTTTAAAGTATTGTGCTGTTTTATGAAGGCAAAAAGCCATATCATGGTTTCGTTTTTCAAGGCGGCTTTAGTGCAAATATAGCCTATGCGCACCGGCTATATAAATATGACCCCCCACCCCCCGATAAGTCTCACGCCAAGCTAAACTCAAAAGTTGGCAGCTCTGATTTAATCACGTGAAAATTCTCACCACTAACAACATATTAGATCTTATTAAACGACAATTTAAACATAATGTACTATTGTATACTATGTAACACGTCACGCTCTCTGTGAGTGGTATTTACGACAGTAACGTTAAAAACAAGTACTCCACAGTTACTCTAGGAGTCGCTGTTTGACAAAAACAGCATTCCTGCCTGGTGTCCCTTTAAAGTTATGCTTTACTACAACTATAATATACTTAGTATAAAATTAGTTGTTTCAAAATAGTTAAGTAATCATTAACACACTTCATTATACTAATCAGTATACTAATTAGTATACTTAATCATTAAGTATTAAGTATACTAATTAGTCACAGTTGTTAAATGATCCAAACACACACCTCTGTCTTTTCTTTCAGTCGTTTAACAAGAGCAATGTTGCGTTTCTCTTTCTCTTTGCATCTTTCTAACTTCTCCCTCTTTTTCTTTGCTTCTTTTGGTTTGATTTGAACTTGCGCTCTCTCAGGCTCGCTCTCATCACTATCTATTGAGATCCGGGATACTCGTTTCCGACGCTTATCTGTGATGGTCTCGGTCTGCTCATCGCTGGACTCGGACAGAACCAGGGCGTTCTCCATCCCAGCCTCTTCCAGATCCCCGTCGCTGTCGCTGTCCTGCAGGGCCTTTCGAGAGCGGCCCTTGCGACTCACAGCGATGTCTTCATCCGAATCTGGAACATAATGCATTTTTTTTTTTTATAAACAATAGATTCAGAGCCTGTGGAGCACTTTGAGATAGACATATGGACGTTTATGGACTTCAAAACAGAAACTGCCATTATAATATTGACTAATAATAACTGAGGGGGAGTAAACCATGGGTTAATTTACAGTTTTAGGTGAACTATCCCTTTAACTCTCTTACCTTGTTGGTTCTCGGTGATAGTGTTGTTGTCAATTACGGGCTGCTCCATCGGGGAACCCATGCCACTGTCGGAATCCCTCTCACTCTCAGCAGTTCGTCTTTCGGGCAGATCTACAGCCTACAACATATAACAGTCACGTTTATAATATTTTGACAGTGTCGGGGCAGATAAAACCAATAACATTCAATTTGATGAATCGCGCGCTTTTGAAAACACAAGAGAATGTTAACATCGCATTGGCTAACGTTAACTAATACGAGCAGAAATCTAAGTTACATACACCATTTACTGCTAAGTTCTTTTGCTGTAAACACTATATAGAATATAATCAAAACGAAAATTAACATTTGTTCACAACACGCATTAAAAGGCAAATAAGAAATTGCACAATTTAGCTCAGGCCTTACGTTAGAAAGAACAGGATGAATAGCTAACCTGGCTAGCTAAACACAAATAACCTGATGGATTCATTCAAAACTTCTATCACTTATGGGGTGAATTATTTCACAACTTTTAATTGTTTACCGAATGTAGTCATTAATATGTATTTTGATGTAATTTGATGTCATTGCGCTCTGATACGTTAACGTTACCCGCTCACAGAGAAGAGAGCTCATCTTTCGGGTCGAGTCTTGAGCTTTATTCGGTGCAAAATTACATCAATCGCACGAGGAAGTCACTCCAAAGACGTACAGACGTAGTAAATGCAGCCTTAATATTCAAAACGTCATAAAATTAAATTGTAAATGTTATTTTTACAATGCCAAAACGTATACATCCGACTCCCGCCCGATAGTAATAGAACTTCAGCCTTGTCTTCGCGCGCTAGGCTCGGGCGCTTTTCTTTAACTGACTCCGTCATTCCCTTCGAGCCTCGCTATTGGTCGAAGGGTTGTTGGGAGCTCATGGGCTGTGCTGATTGGACAGCACTGTCAGCAGTGAAACACCAATAACGCTTAGGATTGGTCAACGGTGACAGTAAATGGACAACAACAGAGTTCCACTTCCAGCAAATTATTGCGGGACAGGAAAGATATTTCCATCATAAAACGTATCAGATGCAGGCATTTAATCAGACAACAAATAAAGAAAATAACCTTACATTAATTAAGTGCAGAATGTAACTTACAACAGAAATTAAAGGGCGCGTATCAGATTTTCATTGGATTTACGTTAGATGGTCAACTGAACCATCCAGTCCACGGAGTTCCTAAAATCAAATCAAGTAATAAAACACGCGACTTGATGAGTATTCGTGCGCCTCACCGTCCAAACCTTTATCATTTTCCCTTTGAGTGTCAATGTGCGCGTCCACCAACCGAATTTCGCGTCCTCGCGCATGCGCACTTACAAATCCCATGGATCTGCTTTAAATCACTCAGAAGACAACGCAAGCACAGCGCTACACATCCTTCCATTTCTTAAATTAGCCACTTTCAGCTTCGCGATACCGCCCCCAATTTCAGTGTCGGTACGGAGCCGCCAGGCCGGGACAGAGACGGAGAGAGATCCCTCGGCCATGGAAGCGCCCGGACCCGGTAAGTGCTTGAAATGAAGCCGTGTGACAGTGTAGCGCGGGCCGTTGCTGTGCCCCACCAGGGCCCGAGGCTCCGCGCTGTTTAGGCCTCAACGGAAAAAAACGAAAACAATCCACTTATCTTACGCCGCGCCTGTTTGTCAAAACCACCCTAACGACACCAAACGACTAATAATCGCATTCCACTCTTTAGAGAGAGTATTTGAGACGCCAACAAGTGTGTGTTTATTACTGAATGAGCGTTAAATGGCTCGAGTCCAGTGCGGAAGACAAGACGGCATTGTGTGGTGGGGATTTAACCACACGCATTTTCCTTCCGCGTCTGCCGTGAACAAGCCTGCATGATAAACAACACGACCTTTGTTTTTAAAACGATACGCATTCTGGTCTTTATTTCGACTGTTTGTTTGTCAAATATCGTTATGTGTGTATTGCGCGAGCTCGGAACGCGAATACTAGGACGCGCGCGTGCTGTTAAGTTGAAGTGCGCTCGCGGGGTCTGTTTATTGTATTGCTGGCTTTTTGTTTGATCCCCATGTGCGTTTGTTTATGCCTAAATGTTGACCGTGTCAGAGCAAAACGATGGATGGGACTTTCAGAGCCAGTCACGTATTTCACTCAATGCACTGCTAACGAACAGTCGTTGCCGCTGTGAGAATGAACTCGCTGACCTCTGACAAATAGGCTTAGTTATGATCTCAGTCGTGTCATGCATGATAATTATTGGATGTCGGTACGGTATCATAATTTTATTAAAAGGTTATTTTGCAAGTGCATGTGTTTTCGTGTTATTCGCTTACAGAGTGAATGCATGCGCTTTTGAAAAAAAATCTGACGTCTCGCTTTTCATTAGTCTTCTGGCTCACTAACTTCAGTTTATACAATCAGTAATGTCTATATTCATGTTTGTGTATAAGACAATGTGGAAGCCATGTAAATTACTAGTTTATTTGTGAGCACATTTCGTAAGGAGATCAATAGGGTCTATTAAAAAGAAAAGGCGATTGTTGTGTGTTTTGTGAATGTTTTCTCTGTAAATGCAGCTTTCATTCTCCAGCTGTGAGCTCAGGCCAAAGATCTGCCATCAAAGTGCAAGATGACAATGTATGTTTATTGTTGTTGCATAATCCTGAGCTACAATAAAGCTTTGTGCGCTTGTTTGTTGACTAGCGTTGTGTTGTGGCTCCTACCAAACCTCAACTTTGTTTCTCCCCATTACTACACAAATCAACATGACCATAATTGATCCATTGGTCTTATTTTCCAATACTTCACTGACTAATTGGAATCTCTAATCTAAATGTAGTAAATTGCATTACTATTTAGTAATGCTAAACAACTGACAAACATTGCATTATTTGAGCAAACTCTATGTAATTTTTTTCCACTTTTCACAATCCATTCAATTCCTAAAGGATATTCAAATCAAGTCAAATGCGCCACATTGGAGGAATACAATGGGTGGAAAAACTATACACAATATATCGGCCAATATGTCAATTTTTAATGCTATCGTATATTAAAGTTGATGGACAATTTATTATTTCTTTAAGCTGAGATCCTTCAGATGTGCACTGTTCAACATGATGGGTTTTAATTGCTTGAAATAGGATTGGAATCACTTCAAAAAGGAAAATACTGTAAAGTGCAACATGTCTGTCATATCGGCTACATAAAATTATAAACCGAACACGAACAGTTATAATTGTGTGCTTGGGACGTGGTTTTAAATAGTTTTGTAATCAGGCTCTCAAAAATTAAATACAATTTGGGTTTGGATTTAGATTTATTGGGCAATGTATCATAATCGGCTTTCAAATATGAAGATTTTCATATCGGTGCATCCTTAGTTGAAACTAGCGTTCATATTGAACTTTTTTGCCATTTTGTGCATTATGCTTTTCATAAGTACGGTTTAACTACTGAAAATAAGGAGGAAAGATGAAGGATCCGTATCTCTTGTGTTGGAGTTGTTTTGCATCTGCTATTTAATCCAGGTGATCTGCCTGTGTCATGAGACTCGGTGTCTTTACTGAGTCATCTTCATCATCATCATCATCACTTGCTCCAGATGCACCTCTGTTTAAGCCTATCATGCCGTTTCAGCTCTCGAGCTTACAGCAGAAGCCTGTTGCCCCTCGTTAGAGACGCGATGCATGCAGGGATACTATTTTCATGCACTTTTTTTAAGGCTAAATTAACCTTTTTTTTTTTAAATGACAATTCTAATGGCCTGGATTTCTCCATGCTGCCTTGCCGTAGCGCGATTTTTATTCGCGCTGCTAGGCAGTCTGGATACCATGAACCAAATAGGGGATTATCACGCTGATACGTAGTACTTCCGAATTCTGTGATCTTTGTGCACTGCCGCTTCCGTTGAATCATCGATCTCGCTGACAAACTGATGAATGACTACACCAAGTTTATTTATACGGCATCCCTGGTAAATTAGTCTGATCGACTAAAGTGCCGGCTGCAAACAAACGTGCTACCTTGTTTTATTTTAAAGTTTTAATCCAGTTCTTCCTTATACTCAATTCAGTCGGGAATCCATGAAAACTTACGTAGGCTTAGCGTTGTTGGTTAGATTTACAAATTGGAACAGAGCAGTGACATAAATAGCCTCCGTCTCAGGCATTGTTGAACTGCGTCGGAAGTGGACATGCACAAAGTTGACAAGTCCCGCCCATGAAACCCGGAAGCGTGATAATCCCCTATTTTCACCTGAAATAGGGAACCAATCACAGAACGGGGAGGGAGCACAGGCGCATTTGATAGACATCCGTAGCACCCAATAATATGGCTCTGGGCATTCGTAAACCACGCCTCAAATACGAGAAAATTTACATGTGGTTTCCAGACCACGTCTGATTCTCAATAATAATTTCTAATGTATTGGAGTAAAAATGTGGCACTTTATTTTACACCCTCTTGGTTTTTGTGTATTTGCATATGCCAGATAGAGTTGCAGGATCTTGCTGTTCATATTCCTTCGCACAGTACTCAGATTTTATGTATGTGTGAAATTAGGGATGCATGATACCTTATCGGTATCGGCCGTCATATGTTCATTTTTAATGTTACCGATAATATAATTTGGCCGATGTATTAAAGAGCATATTGCAGGTAAAAAAAAAATCGAAATTTATAGATAACCTTGTATAAAAAATACCATATGAAAAGTTAATGCAGGATTTAAAATGTTTTAAAACAACATAAGGGCACTAATTTAGAAGACAAAATGAGCGTTTCTTGGACTTGCTAGTAAAAACGGCTTTTTTTCAACATCGCGTCATTTGACGTCATATCAGGGAGCCGCAGCCTCGGCTCAGGCTGGTGTTCAGTGAGAGCGGTCGTCAGTCAGTGTGCTTTTGTTAGTTTTTGCATTTATCATCGTCATGGTAAATTATTGTGTTTGTGGAGATTGCAAAAAATCCAGCCTGTCAGGACTTCAAGATCGAGTCTACAAGTTTCCATTACAATAAAAGTGACGGTGCTATAGCCTATCTTTCGTTCCTGGTGCGGTTTGAGAAGGTGAAGAGACGGGATTTCTCTTCTGCATCGGCTCGGAAAACGCGGTCGTGCGTAGCGTTCACTTCAGATCAAATGATTTGCATCCCGGCGATATGATGGAGTTCAACATGGTATGCCGAAGCAAGAATATTGATCGTCGTATACTACCAATGGCACCAAATAGTATATAGGTAACTTAGTCATGTCATGCCCTAAATAGAACTTGTAATTGAAAAACAAAATTGGTTGTTTAAATACTCAAATCTTCTTTAATGTTCTGTTTATGTTATAACCTAGGTGAAAAATATGTATTAAAAATTTACCTGAGTATAGCCTATGCTTTTACTATAGAAATATACTCAAGTAAAGTTTTTATACATTTAATAGTATAAATCTACAGTAAAAACATAGTAATGTCTGCTGGCCTGTTATAGGATCATAATAACCTGTACAGTATTGTGAGCACAGTGTATATCGTTAGCGAACGTGTATAGCCTATAAGCACGTCTCTCACCTAAAAGGCACCTGTCCTGTTCTCCACTGCTTCTCCTCACACCACAGGTCAATTTTTCTCTGACCGTTCTGTCTGACATTATCCTGGCCTGTCCCTGATCTCTTTAGCATAGCAGGCTCATAACTTTATGGCTTGATCCGTCATACGAGCATTTCCTCAGCGAAATGTCATGCGATCCATTGTTTTCCTGTTGTGTGAATCGACGGCTCTCCCGCTCATTGCGTCACGCCCGCCACGCCCATTTTCAGACGCGGAAGTAAAATTTTCTCACAAAAACGACTGCAGAAGCTTCTGTAGCGTGTTTATACGTATATTTTAAAGAAAATCTAGTTCCTACATTGTTTTTCTATGCATTGACTCGTTGGGTCCTCTAACCTGCAATATGCCCTTTAAAGCCGATAAATAATGTATTATTTACTTCAGCTGATACTCTTCAGATGTGACTGTTCAACGTGATGGGTTTGAATTGAGTTATGATTGGAATCACTTCATAAAGGAGATTTTAGTAAAGTGCAGCGCGAGTCTGAAATAAAGACTACTTAAAATTTTAATGAGAAAGATGTGGCTTTAATGGTGAGACTTTTGTTTCTAAGACTCAGGCTCTTAAAAATTATTTAAAAACTTGGAATTAGATTTATCATCCAATATATCGGTTATCGGCTTTCAAATATAAAGAATTATCGCTGCATGAAATACACAAATAAGCATATTGTGCATGCAATGCATGATTAGATTTTCACTTCTGTGATGAATTACAGCTTGCAATTTTTTTACTTCTCTTTTTTTTTGATGAAATGTTTGCTGGGAAGCACCCAATGTTATCAAAAATGATTATTTATTTTATACCTACACATGCAGCATAATGGGTCATGTGACTACAGTGCTGTATACTGTCTGTATCCTTTGTGGACCTTATTTGCTTACCATTTTTGAAATCTCATCACCTTTATTTATACTAGGGCTGTCAACTTTAGTCGTTTAGTCGACTAATCAGTTGATGCCGTCTTGGTCGACTGACATTCTTATTGGTCGACCAGTTACTTTTTTTTTTTTTTTTTTTTTACCAATAGAAATCATTTTTTTAATGATTTACTCCTTGATATTTATTCCTTTATAAGCAATTATTTATTACTGTATTCTAAATATAATTAGCCTTTGTTTTATCCCCAACTTTAAATGCTTTAATTTAGGCTATTTTGTAACAGCGCCACAGTTTTAGCGCGCACACACATAGAGCACTCGGGAACGCGCCTGTGGCCGGCTGTGCTGCTGCTTCGCGCTCGGTAAGGGATTATTCATTCATTTAGAACGCTACTTGTTTTGGCTTTAGTCGACAAA
This sequence comes from Pimephales promelas, assembly GCF_988280905.1. Lineage (NCBI taxonomy): Eukaryota > Metazoa > Chordata > Actinopteri > Cypriniformes > Leuciscidae > Pimephales > Pimephales promelas. Next base: position 17,956,431 of record NC_142786.1, on the reverse strand, counting down.
ATGTCCAAGAAATCTAAATCTTTTGTCTGGCTGCATTGTAAAACAAAGACGACAAGACTGTGGAGGCACCGCGGGCCTATATTTGAAATCGAACTTGAGCACGCAAAAGACATGAGCAGCCTTTTTAACGCCTATATCATGCGGACTCAATAGATTGTGTTTTCTTAATATTTATGTTTTTTGTTTTCATTTGTACACTTTTATACAGCACTTTTTGCAATATAGATTGTTTCAAAGAAGCTTTACAGTGATAACAGGAAAATAATGCAACAAATATATGTATAATATTTATGTACTTTACAGTATTCAGTAAAAGCTCTCGTGATTTCTAGACCCGAAAGCTGTTATTTGATGTTTTGGATCTAAGCAATCCAGTGCCTTTGTTCATGGGATATTTTACCCATAATGCAAATGAAAGCTTTAGGAGAGCTCATTGAGCCCTAGCTTCCCACTTGTAGCATCGATGTGACACCCATCATGGTGTGTGTGTGTGAAGTGTAACAGCTGAGTAGCCTATATATAGAGTCCTCCGGGTTTCTAATGAATGCTGGTGTTCTCCGTCTCCACTAGATGTTCAGATTTGATTTCCCTCAATGAATATAGATTTAGAAGTAAATATATAAATATATATATATATATATATATATATATATATATAGGATATAGAAATCCTATATTTAAATAAAAAAAAAAACTTGAACATAAGTGCATAAGTGGTTAATTAATAGCAAGAAATTAAAAGCCACAATCCTGTATATTAAACTCTTTTTATTTTAGGTAAATCAAAACAGAACCCAACTCTGTTTCAAATGCATATTATGAATAGACAGGATTTTAATGCAGGATTTAAAAATTGATGCTGGAAATTGTTCGCGTCAGAAGATTTGCACGATTTGATCAAACACGATCAGGTTATTTTATGTTTAGGATAAACGCACACAAACTCTCACAGCATTATCTGTAGCATTGAGGCTCAAGCCTGAACAGTGGAGGAACACTAATACTGGATGAATAAATATGGAGAAAAATAGATTCGTGGCCTTATGAGAATCGATTTTGAATAGACCACATTTAAAAAAAAAAAAAAAAACGAAAAAAAAAAACTTTTAATCGACAAATAGATTTTTGCCCCGGCCTAGTCTCCACCCAGCCGTGTTCATGCTCTGGGTCAGGGCTGTGTTGGCTGTGTGTGTGGACGGGACGGTTTAGAGGCTCCCAATTGTTCTTCCCGCCGCTTGTCTTGCTAACTGGAGCGTGTGTGTAAGGGGGGGTGTGTGTGACCAGTGGGTGCAGCGTATCCCCAAAATACACCGTACAGTTTGCAATAAGGAAGTGATGTTGCATCGTTTGAGGCCGTTCCCGCTCATCCGTGTCCGATAGGGACAGTCCTGTGACATCGGATTGATATTTTATTTAATTAGGGCCCAAGCCCTGAAAGGGCGAAGGCCCTATTGTTTTCCTTGGGATTATTTTTCTTTACTATTATTATTATAATTAGGGCCCAAGCCCTGAAAGGGCGAAGGCCCTATTGTTTTCCTAAGGATTATTTTTCTTTACTATTATTAGGGCCCAAGCCCTGAAAGGGCGAAGGCCCTATTGTTTTCCTTGCGATTATTTTTCTTCTCTATTATTAGGGCCCAAGCCCTGAAAGGGCGAAGGCCCTATTGTTTTCCTTGCGATTATTTTTCTTCTCTATTATTATTATAATAATTATTATTTTACTACCTTTTGGGCACTTTTGGGGCCCTTAACGTGCTCGAAAACTCTTGAAACTTTGCACACGGGTCAGAACCCGCGGCCATCAGAGCCGGGCTGAAGCTGGTACCTGGGCGTGGCAGGGGGGCTCGTCAGCGCCCCCTGGAACGGGGTCCGAACACTCGGTCCATAACTCAAACACGCTTGCATGTAATAATATGAAACTCGGTACACATGTTGATCTCATCGTTTCATCTATACCTCGCGCTCTTACTTTTTACCCCAGCCCAACAGGAAGTCGGCTATTGAGGTTTGTTTGTAAAACGCTCGCAATGGTATTTGAAATACTCCTCCTAGAGCTTTGATCCACATTCGACGAAACTCGGTCAGCGTGAAGTCAAGACATTGAGGATGAAAGTTTGCGAGGGGATTTTTGATATCTCGAACGGTTTGTCCGTGGCGAGGAAACGAAATCATGGCGAGAAACGTGAAACAGGAAGTGTGTTATAACCTCAGCATACATTAACTGATCTTGATGAAACTTCAGCAGTCTGTTTGCTGTAAGAGGACGATCACATGGATTTGACTATTGTGAGTCAAAGTTATAGCGCCACCAACTGGCAGCAGGAAGTGTGTCACTTTCAAAATGCTTTGATATCACCCTTTTATTTTTACCCGATTTGCTTCAAACTTAATCTGTATAATGTAAATACATAGCAGATGAAGACCTGTGAATGGATTCTTGATATCTTTGATACTGTTGCCGTGGCAGAGCATTAAACTTTAAAATTCTTTTTTTTTGATGATTTTGAGACTCTTAGCGGCTTTTGGGGCCCTTAACGGGTTTGAAAACTCTTGAAACTTTGCACACAGGTCAGATTCCACAGCCGTCAGAGCCGGGCTGAAGATGGTACCTGGGTGTGGCAGGGGGGCTAGACAGCGCCCCCTGGAACGGGGTCCGAACACTTGGTCCATAACTCAAACACGCTTGCATGTAATAATATGAAACTCGGTACACATGTTGATCTCATCGTTCATATATACCTCAAACTATTACTTTTTACCCCAGCCCAACAGGAAGTTGGCTATTGAGGTTTGTTTGTAAAACGCTCGCAATGGAATGTGCAATACTCCTCCTAGAGAATTCAAACACACGGCACGAAACTCGGTCAGCATGAAGTCAAGGCATTGAGGATGAAAGTTTGCGAGGGGATTTTTGATATCTCGAACGGTTTGGCCGTGGCGAGGAAACGAAATTATGGCGAGAAACGTGAAACAGGAAGTGTGTTATAACTTCAGCATACATTAACTGATCTTTATGAAACTTCAGCAGTGTGTTCGCTGTAAGAGGACGATCACATGGATGTGACTATTGTGAGTCAAAGTTATAGCGCCACCAACTGGCAGCAGGAAGTGTGTCACTTTCAAAATGCTTTGAAATCACCCTTTTATTTTTACCCGATTTGCTTCAAACTTAATCCGTATAATGTAAATATACGACAGATGTAGACCTGTGAATGGATTCTTGATATCTTTTAAACTGTTGCCGTGGCAACGCATCAAACTTTACCATTCTTTTAGGATGCTTTTGAGACCCTTAGCATGCTTCAAATCGCATGAAACTCGACAGACACATCACATTTATTAGCCAGTAGACATGTGCAAAGTTTCAGAAACGGGCGTGGTGAGGGCTCAGTAGCACCACCTTTTGACAAAAGTGGGGTTGTTAGTTTTAACTAGAGTTACAAAAATCGGTATGTATATTGTACTCCTCGAGCCGGACAACTTTCTAATTGACACTCATTAGCTAGGACCCACAGAAAGTCAGATATCTTTGTTTGAATGTAGAGAAAATCTTAGAATTTTGCCAGTCTCTCAGTGTCTCTCTGTGTGAGTGAGAGGAGGGGCGCCTGTCAGGTTAATTTTAACCCTTTATTTGCTGTGTGCGACTTCTCTGGCATTTTCGGGGGCCTTAACATCCTCTAAAACTCTTGAAACTTTGCACACGGGTCAGAACCCATGGCCATCAGGGCCGGGCTGAAGCTGGTCATCGGGCGTGGCAGGGCGGCTCGACAGCGCCCCCTGGACTGGGATTCGAACATTTGTTCATAAATCAAACACACTTGCGTGAATTAATATGAAACTCGGTACAATTATAGATCACATCAGGCCAAACAACTTTCGTGCTCTAAGTTTTACGACAATTAAAATGGAAGTTGAGAATTATGGGTTGTTTGAATAGTTGTCCTAGGAGAAATACATCAAATTACAACGCATGTGTTTACCAATCACAACCAAACTCGGTGTGCAAGAAGTCAAGACATTGAGGATGAAAGTTTGTGAGGGGATTTTTGATATCTCAAACGGTTTGGCCGTGACGAGGAAACGAAATTATGGCGAGAAACGTGAAACAGGAAGTGTGTTATAACTTCAGCATACATTAACATATCTTGATGAAACTTCATCAGTGTGTTCGCTGTAAGAGGACGATCACATGGATGTGACTATTTCGAGTCAAAGTTATAGCGCCACCAACTGGCAGCAGGAAGTGTGTCACTTTCAAAATGCTTTGAAATCAACCTCTTATTTTTACCCGATTTGCTTCAAACTTCATCTGTATAATGTAAATACATGGCAGATGAAGACCTGTGAATGGATTCTTGATATCTTTGATACTGTTGCCGTGGCAACGCATCAAACTTTAAAATTCTTTTTTTTTTTGATGATTTTGAGACTCTTAATGGCTTTTGAGGCCCTTAACGGGTTTGAAAACTCTTGAAACTTTGCACACAGGTCATATCCCACAGCCATCAGGCCCGGGCTGAAGATGGTACCTAGGCGTGGCAGGGGGGCTAGACAGCGCCCCCTGGAACGGGGTCCGAAAACTTGGTCCATAAATCAAACACGCTTGCATGTAATAATATGAATGAAAAACTTCATCTGTATAATGTAAACAGATGAAAAACTTCATCTGTATAATGATGAAAAACAGATGAAAAACTTCATCTGTATAATGTAAACATACGGTAGATGTAGACCTGTGAATGGATTCTTGATATCTTTTAAACTGTTGCCGTGGCAAAGCTTCAAACTTTGAAATTATTTTAGGATGCTTTTGAGACTCTTAGCATGCTTGAAATTGCATGAAACTCAACAGACACATCACATTTATTAGCCAGTAGACATGTGCAAAGTTTCAGAAACGGGCATGGTGCAGGGACTAAATAGCGCCACCTTTTGACAAAAGTGGGGTTGTTATTTTTATCTACAGTTACAAAAATCGTTATATACATTGTACTCCTCAAGCCAGACAACTTTCTAATTCATAGTCATTAGCTCAGACCAAGAGGAAGTCAGATATTTTGGTTTGAATATGGTGAGACTCTCTCTGAGCCTACGTCCGTGTATGGCAAGCCCTTTTAACATTTAAAAGCTAAGTTTGCCTATCCGGAAATTAACATTGTAGATATCAACAATGTCTTTCTGTCTAGTCGTAATTACATTTTGGATAGTTTGTATTATCATTTAAGATATCTGTAACATAATTGTGACTAGTCAAAATGACAGACTATGGCAAGCCGTTTTAACATTTAATCATGAAAGGGCCAAAGCCTTCGGCACCGCCACCCCGGTGCCTTTAGGTAACTAAAGGAGCCAGGGGTTGCGGTGCCACTGGCTTGGGCCCGCCATCGCTGCTCGCAGCTATATTTATTATAATAATTATTATTTTACTACCTTTTGGGCACTTTTGGGGCCCTTAACGTGCTCGAAAACTCTTGAAACTTTGCACACGGGTCAGAACCCGCGGCCATCAGAGCCGGGCTGAAGCTGGTACCTGGGCGTGGCAGGGGGGCTCGTCAGCGCCCCCTGGAACGGGGTCCGAACACTCGGTCCATAACTCAAACACGCTTGCATGTAATAATATGAAACTCGGTACACATGTTGATCTCATCGTTTCATCTATACCTCGCGCTCTTACTTTTTACCCCAGCCCAACAGGAAGTCGGCTATTGAGGTTTGTTTGTAAAACGCTCGCAATGGTATTTGAAATACTCCTCCTAGAGCTTTGATCCACATTCGACGAAACTCGGTCAGCGTGAAGTCAAGACATTGAGGATGAAAGTTTGCGAGGGGATTTTTGATATCTCGAACGGTTTGTCCGTGGCGAGGAAACGAAATCATGGCGAGAAACGTGAAACAGGAAGTGTGTTATAACCTCAGCATACATTAACTGATCTTGATGAAACTTCAGCAGTCTGTTTGCTGTAAGAGGACGATCACATGGATTTGACTATTGTGAGTCAAAGTTATAGCGCCACCAACTGGCAGCAGGAAGTGTGTCACTTTCAAAATGCTTTGATATCACCCTTTTATTTTTACCCGATTTGCTTCAAACTTAATCTGTATAATGTAAATACATAGCAGATGAAGACCTGTGAATGGATTCTTGATATCTTTGATACTGTTGCCGTGGCAGAGCATTAAACTTTAAAATTCTTTTTTTTTGATGATTTTGAGACTCTTAGCGGCTTTTGGGGCCCTTAACGGGTTTGAAAACTCTTGAAACTTTGCACACAGGTCAGATTCCACAGCCGTCAGAGCCGGGCTGAAGATGGTACCTGGGTGTGGCAGGGGGGCTAGACAGCGCCCCCTGGAACGGGGTCCGAACACTTGGTCCATAACTCAAACACGCTTGCATGTAATAATATGAAACTCGGTACACATGTTGATCTCATCGTTCATATATACCTCAAACTATTACTTTTTACCCCAGCCCAATAGGAAGTTGGCTATTGAGGTTTGTTTGTAAAACGCTCGCAATGGAATGTGCAATACTCCTCCTAGAGAATTCAAACACACGGCACGAAACTCGGTCAGCATGAAGTCAAGGCATTGAGGATGAAAGTTTGCGAGGGGATTTTTGATATCTCGAACGGTTTGGCCGTGGCGAGGAAACGAAATTATGGCGAGAAACGTGAAACAGGAAGTGTGTTATAACTTCAGCATACATTAACTGATCTTTATGAAACTTCAGCAGTGTGTTCGCTGTAAGAGGACGATCACATGGATGTGACTATTGTGAGTCAAAGTTATAGCGCCACCAACTGGCAGCAGGAAGTGTGTCACTTTCAAAATGCTTTGAAATCACCCTTTTATTTTTACCCGATTTGCTTCAAACTTAATCCGTATAATGTAAATATACGACAGATGTAGACCTGTGAATGGATTCTTGATATCTTTTAAACTGTTGCCGTGGCAACGCATCAAACTTTACCATTCTTTTAGGATGCTTTTGAGACCCTTAGCATGCTTCAAATCGCATGAAACTCGACAGACACATCACATTTATTAGCCAGTAGACATGTGCAAAGTTTCAGAAACGGGCGTGGTGAGGGCTCAGTAGCACCACCTTTTGACAAAAGTGGGGTTGTTAGTTTTAACTAGAGTTACAAAAATCGGTATGTATATTGTACTCCTCGAGCCGGACAACTTTCTAATTGACACTCATTAGCTAGGACCCACAGAAAGTCAGATATCTTTGTTTGAATGTAGAGAAAATCTTAGAATTTTGCCAGTCTCTCAGTGTCTCTCTGTGTGAGTGAGAGGAGGGGCGCCTGTCAGGTTAATTTTAACCCTTTATTTGCTGTGTGCGACTTCTCTGGCATTTTCGGGGGCCTTAACATCCTCTAAAACTCTTGAAACTTTGCACACGGGTCAGAACCCATGGCCATCAGGGCCGGGCTGAAGCTGGTCATCGGGCGTGGCAGGGCGGCTCGACAGCGCCCCCTGGACTGGGATTCGAACATTTGTTCATAAATCAAACACACTTGCGTGAATTAATATGAAACTCGGTACAATTATAGATCACATCAGGCCAAACAACTTTCGTGCTCTAAGTTTTACGACAATTAAAATGGAAGTTGAGAATTATGGGTTGTTTGAATAGTTGTCCTAGGAGAAATACATCAAATTACAACGCATGTGTTTACCAATCACAACCAAACTCGGTGTGCAAGAAGTCAAGACATTGAGGATGAAAGTTTGTGAGGGGATTTTTGATATCTCAAACGGTTTGGCCGTGACGAGGAAACGAAATTATGGCGAGAAACGTGAAACAGGAAGTGTGTTATAACTTCAGCATACATTAACATATCTTGATGAAACTTCATCAGTGTGTTCGCTGTAAGAGGACGATCACATGGATGTGACTATTTCGAGTCAAAGTTATAGCGCCACCAACTGGCAGCAGGAAGTGTGTCACTTTCAAAATGCTTTGAAATCAACCTCTTATTTTTACCCGATTTGCTTCAAACTTCATCTGTATAATGTAAATACATGGCAGATGAAGACCTGTGAATGGATTCTTGATATCTTTGATACTGTTGCCGTGGCAACGCATCAAACTTTAAAATTCTTTTTTTTTTTGATGATTTTGAGACTCTTAATGGCTTTTGAGGCCCTTAACGGGTTTGAAAACTCTTGAAACTTTGCACACAGGTCATATCCCACAGCCATCAGGCCCGGGCTGAAGATGGTACCTAGGCGTGGCAGGGGGGCTAGACAGCGCCCCCTGGAACGGGGTCCGAAAACTTGGTCCATAAATCAAACACGCTTGCATGTAATAATATGAATGAAAAACTTCATCTGTATAATGTAAACAGATGAAAAACTTCATCTGTATAATGATGAAAAACAGATGAAAAACTTCATCTGTATAATGTAAACATACGGTAGATGTAGACCTGTGAATGGATTCTTGATATCTTTTAAACTGTTGCCGTGGCAAAGCTTCAAACTTTGAAATTATTTTAGGATGCTTTTGAGACTCTTAGCATGCTTGAAATTGCATGAAACTCAACAGACACATCACATTTATTAGCCAGTAGACATGTGCAAAGTTTCAGAAACGGGCATGGTGCAGGGACTAAATAGCGCCACCTTTTGACAAAAGTGGGGTTGTTATTTTTATCTACAGTTACAAAAATCGTTATATACATTGTACTCCTCAAGCCAGACAACTTTCTAATTCATAGTCATTAGCTCAGACCAAGAGGAAGTCAGATATTTTGGTTTGAATATGGTGAGACTCTCTCTGAGCCTACGTCCGTGTATGGCAAGCCCTTTTAACATTTAAAAGCTAAGTTTGCCTATCCGGAAATTAACATTGTAGATATCAACAATGTCTTTCTGTCTAGTCGTAATTACATTTTGGATAGTTTGTATTATCATTTAAGATATCTGTAACATAATTGTGACTAGTCAAAATGACAGACTATGGCAAGCCGTTTTAACATTTAATCATGAAAGGGCCAAAGCCTTCGGCACCGCCACCCCGGTGCCTTTAGGTAACTAAAGGAGCCAGGGGTTGCGGTGCCACTGGCTTGGGCCCGCCATCGCTGCTCGCAGCTATATTTATTATAATTATTATTATTTTACTACCTTTTGGGCACTTTTGGGGCCCTTAACGTGCTCGAAAACTCTTGAAACTTTGCACACGGGTCAGAACCAGCGGCCATCAGAGCCGGGCTGAAGCTGGTACCCGGGCGTGGCAGGGCGGCTCGTCAGCGCCCCCTGGAACGGGGTCCGAACACTTGGTCCATAACTCAAACACGCTTGTATGTAATAATATGAAACTCGGTACACATGTTGATCTCATCGTTTCATCTATACCTCGCGCTCTTACTTTTTACCCCAGCCCAACAGGAAGTCGGCTATTGAGGTTTGTTTGTAAAACGATCGCAATGGAATGTCAAATACTCCTCCTAGAGCTTTGATCCAAATTCGACGAAACTCGGTCAGCATGAAGTCAAGACATTGAGGATGAAAGTTTGCGAGGGGATTTTTTATATCTCGAACGGTTTGTCCGTGGCGGGGAAACGAAATCATGGCGAGAAACGTGAAACAGGAAGTGTGTTATAACTTCAGCATACATTAACTGATCTTGATGAAACTTCAGCAGTGTGTTCGCTGTAAGAGGACGATCACATGGATGTGACTATTGTGAGTCAAAGTTATAGCGCCACCAACTGGCAGCAGGAAGTGTGTCACTTTCAAAATGCTTAGATATCACCCTTTTATTTTTACCCGATTTGCTTCAAACTTCATATGTATAATGGAAACATACGGCAGATGAAGACCTGTGAATGGATTCTTGATATCTTTGAAACTGTTGCCGTGGCGACGCATCAAACTTTACCCTTCTTTTAGGATGCTTTTAGGATGCTTTTGAGACCCTTAGCATGCTTCAAATTGCATGAAACTCGACAGACACATCACATTTATTAGCCAGTAGACATGTGCAAAGTTGCAGAAACGGGCGTGGTGAGGGCTCAGTAGCGCCACCTTTTGACAAAAGTGGGGTGGTTAGTTTTAACTAGAGTTACAAAAATTGGTATGTATATTGTACTCCTCGAGCCGGACAACTTTCTAATTGACACTTATTAGCTAGGACCCACGGAAAGTCAGATATTTTTGTTTGAATATGGCCACTCTGAGCCTACATGTGTCTTTGGCTGGCTGGCTGGCTGGCTGTCTGTGTGTGTGTGCAGGGGGAGGGGGCTTAACCATTTCACTGCTGTGTGTATGACCTGCATAAAGAAAATACATTTCTCAAGCCTGGTATTTTTTAAATAAGTTTTTATTTTTATTTTTTATAAGTAAAGGCATATAACTAGTTTAATTGTAGTGAATTGACAATAGTTTTATATAATTAGTTTATTAATCAGATTAACTTGGTCAATAAACTTGGTCTGAAAATTTGGTCCATAAATCAAACACACTTGCATGTAATAATATGAAACTTGGTACACATATAGATCTCATCGTTTCATATATAGCCTACTTCACACTCTTACTTTTTACCCCAGCCCAACAGGAAGACGGCTATTTAGGGTTGTGTTTAAAACACATGCAATGGAATTTAAATTATTGCTCCTAGAGCACTGAACCAAATTCGACGAAACTCGATCAGCGTGAAGTCAAGACATTAAGGATGAAAAAGTGCCACGGGATTTTTGATATCTCGAACGGTTTGGCCGTGGCGAGGAAACGAAATTATGGCGAGAAACATGAAACAGGATGTCTGTTATAACTTCAGCATACATTAACTGATCTTGATGAAACTTCAGCAGTGTTTTCGCTGTAAGAGACCGATCACATGGATGTGACTATTGTGAGTCAAAGTTATAGCGCCACCAACTGGCAGCAGGAAGTGTGTCACTTTCAAAATGCTTTGAAATCACTCTCTTATTTTTAACCGATTTGCTTCAAACTTCATCTGTATAATGTAAATACACGGCAGATGTAGACCTGTGAATGAATTTTTGATATCTTTGATACTGTTGCCGTGGCAACGAAACAAACTTTAACATTCTTTTTTGATGCTTTTGGGACTCTTAGCATGCTTGAAATTGCTTGAAACTCAACAGATACATCACATTTATTAGCCAGTAGACATGTGCAACTATGGCAAAAGATTAAAGTAATGTCAAAAAAGTAAACACTAAAAGCCTCATATCTTCTAAAAATGTAATTATACATCATTTGTTTCTAAATTAAATTATACAAATATTATAACGTCCCCAATTTTTCCTTTTTTTCATTTAAGAATTATGTTTACGTTCAAAAACAGCCAGAATTGTTGTAAAATTCAGAAAAAAATAATAATCTGAGTCATACGTAGTGCTATACTGCCCTCTTGTGTTCAATATCAGGTAGGCCTATTGTGTATATTCCCACCGGTTAATCAACGTGTGACTCTGCTGGGACTTGGGAGCTTTTAAATCGCTTACTTAAAACCGAAAGTCAAAATACGGATGTCCGCACAAGACATTAATGGTGTGGAGTAGAGCGAGCATTTTAAATAAATTCCTATTAAGTAGGATTGAACTAAACAGAAAGAATGTTCACTCTGTTCTGCTGGTTCCTCGCTGGTGGATCATATGATTACTTTGTCATAATCTATGACAAAAATGCTATTATAAACTATATTAATAATAGATAATACACATTGCTCTTATTTTTAAAAAATACATTCATGAAAAACAAGATAACAAAAATCATAAAAAGATAAAGCCATGGCTGCTATAAATGTTTGAAATGCATAGGACAGATGTTTAATGACGCAGCAACATATAATTGAAAGGCAATTAATAATCTGTCATTACGTCACTGCATTATGATATTACGGCTCTAATACGGTGCAGCACAAAGCACTTATGTGCATCCCGAGCGGAGAATGATGTGCTTGAAGCCACATGAAGTTACAGCGCATTGAGTCCGTATTGAAAAGTTCAAAGCACAAAGGAAATACATATTTATGAACAGTGTATTATACATTATCTATCTATGCAATAGTTTATTGAGCCTTTTCTTTTAAAGGTTTTAAATTTCAGTTACTGTGTGCGTGAAGAACAATTATAGTGCTCTGACTCTAGTGTTGTGATCTAACCGACAGCGTCTGACACCCGGTAGAAAGTAACACGATTAAGTTACAGCAATAAAGTCCAGCAAGAAAAAGTTTCTTCATTCGAAAATATAGACCTTTAGACCTTTATCTTAAAGACCCAGTATAATAGGATTAACATTGAATCATCTTGAAGATCGTTTCATCATTGACTGTAACCGAATGCGACGTGCTGTTTGAATGCTGAATGGAGAATGACTGACAGGCGCAGAGAGGGAAAAGTTTACGTGTTCTTGAATTTAATGACTTAAATATTAATTTCTATATCACATAATAGCTTCAGAACACTTATAATACAGTACACAAAAACTTTATGGTACTTTAGAAAGTTTTTGTGCCTTTGTGCCTTACATAGAATAGTATATGCACAATATGAATCAGCCTCGTCAAAGATGGCAGTGTCAGAGCCGATACCGATCCTGAGTATCTAATCGGCGCACTTCTTTTCAACAGTCAAATTGAAATTGAAATTGCTTGAAACTCAACAGATACATCACATTTATTAGCCAGTAGACGTGCAAAGTTTCAGAAACGGGCATGGTGCAAGGACTAAATAGAGCCACCTTTTGACAAAAGTGGGGTTGTTAGTTTTATCTACAGTTACAAAAATCGGTATATACATTGTACTCCTCAAGCCGGACAACTTTCTATTACATAGTCATTAGCTCGGACCAAGAGGAAGTCAGATATTTTGGTTTGAATATGGTGAGCCTCTCTCTGAGCCTACGTCCCTGTATGGCAAGCCCTTTTAACATTTAAAAGCTAAGTTTGCCTATCCGGAATTAACATTGTAGATATCAACAACGTCTTTCTGTCTAGTCGTAATTACATTTTGGATAGTTTGTATTATCATTTAAGATATCTGTAACATAATTTTGACTAGTCGAAATGACAGAGTATGGCAAGCCGTTTTAACATTTAATCTTGAAAGGGCCAAAGCCTTCGGCACCGCCACCCGGGTGCCTTTAGGTAACTAAAGGAACCGGGGTTGCGGTGCCACCGGCTTGGGCCCGCCATCGCTGCTCGCAGCTATATTTATTATTATTTTACTACCTTTTGGGCACTTTTGGGGCCCTTAACGTGCTCGAAAACTCTTGAAACTTTGCACACGGGTCAGAACCCGCGGCCATCAGAGCCGGGCTGAAGCTGGTACCCGGGCGTGGCAGGGGGGCTCGTCAGCGCCCCCTGGAACGGGGTCCAAACACTCGGTCCATAACTCAAACACGCTTGCATGTAATAATATGAAACTCGGTACAAATGTTGATCTCATCGTTTCATCTATACCTCGCGCTCTTACTTTTTACCCCAGCCCAACAGGAAGTCGGCTATTGAGGTTTGTTTGTAAAACGCTCGCAATGGTATTTGAAATACTCCTCCTAGAGCTTTGATCCACATTCGACGAAACTCGGTCAGCATGAAGTCAAGACATTGAGGATGAAAGTTTGCGAGGGGATTTTTGATATCTCGAACGGTTTGTCCGTGGCGAGGAAACGAAATCATGGCGAGAAACGTGAAACAGGAAGTGTGTTATAACCTCAGCATACATTAACTGATCTTGATGAAACTTCAGCAGTCTGTTTGCTGTAAGAGGACGATCACATGGATGTGACTATTGTGAGTCAAAGTTATAGCGCCACCAACTGGCAGCAGGAAGTGTGTCACTTTCAAAATGCTTTGATATCACCCTTTTATTTTTACCCGATTTGCTTCAAACTTCATATGTATAATGTAAACATACGGCAGATGTAGACCTGTGAATGGATTCTTGATATCTTTGAAACTGTTGCCGTGGCGACACATCAAACTTTACCCTTCTTTTAGGATGCTTTTAGGATGCTTTTGAGACCTTTAGCATGCTTCAAAATGCATGAAACTCGACAGACACATCACATTTATTAGCCAGTAGACATGTGCAAAGTTGCAGAAACGGGCGTGGTGAGGGCTCAGTAGCGCCACCTTTTGACAAAAGTGGGGTGGTTAGTTTTAACTAGAGTTACAAAAATTGGTATGTATATTGTACTCCTCGAGCCGGACAACTTTCTAATTGACACTTATTAGCTAGGACCCACAGAAACTCAGATATTTTTGTTTGAATATGGCCACTCTGAGCCTTTGGCTGGCTGGCTGGCTGGCTGTCTGTGTGTGTGTGTGTGTGTGTGTGCAGGGGGAGGGGGCTTAACCATTTCACTGCTGTGTGTATGACCTGCATAAAGAAAATACATTTCTCAAGCCTGGTATTTTTTAAATAAGTTTTTATTTTTATTTTTTATAAGTAAAGGCATATAACTAGTTTAATTGTAGTGAATTGACAATAGTTTTATATAATTAGTTTATTAATCAGATTAACTTGGTCAATAAACTTGGTCTGAAAATTTGGTCCATAAATCAAACACACTTGCATGTAATAATATGAAACTTGGTACACATATAGATCTCATCGTTTCATATATACTTCACACTCTTACTTTTTACCCCAGCCCAACAGGAAGTTGGCTATTTAGGGTTGTGTTTAAAACACATGCAATGTAATTTAAATTATTGCTCCTAGAGCACTGAACCAAATTCGACGAAACTCGATCAGCGTGAAGTCAAGACATTAAGGATGAAAAAGTGCCACGGGATTTTTGATATCTCGAACGGTTTGGCCGTGGCGAGGAAACGAAATTATGGCGAGAAACATGGAACAGGATGTGTGTTATAACTTCAGCATACATTAACTGATCTTGATGAAACTTCAGCAGTGTTTTCGCTGTAAGAGACCGATAACATGGATGTGACTATTGTGAGTCAAAGTTATAGCGCCACCAACTGGCAGCAGGAAGTGTGTCACTTTCAAAATGCCGTGGCAACGAAACAAACTTTAACATTATTTTTTGATGCTTTTGGGACTCTTAGCTTGCTTGAAATTGCTTGAAACTCAACAGATACATCACATTTATTAGCCAATAGACATGTGCAACTATGGCAAAAGATTAAAGTAATGTCAAAAAAGTAAACACTAAAAGCCTCATATCTTCTAAAAATGTAATTATACATCATTTGTTTCTAAATTAAATTATACAAATATTATAACTTCCCCAATTTTTCCTTTTTTTTCATTTAAGAATTGTGTTTACGTTCAAAAACAGCCAGAATTGTTGTAAAATTCATAAAAAAATAATAATCTGAGTCATACGTAGTGCTATACTGCCCTCTTGTGTTCAATATCAGGTAGGCCTATTGTGTATATTCCCACCGGTTAATCAACGTGTGACTCCGCTGGGACTTGGGAGCTTTTAAATCGCTTACTTAAAACCGAAAGTCAAAATACGGATGTCCGCACAAGACATTAATGGTGTGGAGTAGAGCGAGCATTTTAAATAAATTCCTATTAAGTAGGATTGAACTAAACAGAAAGAATGTTCACTCTGTTCTGCTGGTTCCTCGCTGGTGGATCATATGATTACTTTGTCATAATCTATGACAAAAATGCTA
The DNA here is from genome assembly GCF_988280905.1 of Pimephales promelas. Taxonomy (NCBI): domain Eukaryota; kingdom Metazoa; phylum Chordata; class Actinopteri; order Cypriniformes; family Leuciscidae; genus Pimephales; species Pimephales promelas. The sequence continues at coordinate 17,940,797 of NC_142786.1, read as the reverse complement.
TTATAAACCATATTAATAATAGATAATACACATTGCTCTTATTTTTGAAAAATACATTCATGAAAAACAAGATAACAAAAATCATTAAAAAAAAATATAGCCATGGCTGCTATAAAGCAACATATAATTGAAAGGCAATTAATAATCTGTCATTACGTCACTGCATTATGATATTACGGCTCCAATACGGTGCAGCACAAAGCACTTATGTGCATCCCGAGCGGAGAATGATGTGCTTGAAGCCACATGAAGTTACAGCGCATTGAGTCCGTATTGAAAAGTTCAAAGCACAAAGGAAATACATATTTATGAACAGTGTATTATACATTATCTATCTATGCAATAGTTTATTGAGCCTTTTCTTTTAAAGGTTTTAAATTTCAGTTACTGTGTGCGTGAAGAACAATTATAGTGCTCTGACTCTAGTGTTGTGATCTAACCGACAGCGTCCGACACCCGGTAGAAAGTAACACGATTAAGTTACAGCAATAAAGTCCAGCAAGAAAAAGTTTCTTCATTCGAAAATATAGACCTTTAGACCTTTATCTTAAAGATCCAGTATAATAGGATTAACATTGAATCATTGAAGATCGTTTCATCATTGACTGTAACCGAATGTGACGTGCTGTTTGAATGCTGAATGGAGAATGACTGACAGGCGCAGAGAGGGAAAAGTTTGTGTTCTTGAATTTAATGACTTAAATATTAATTTCTATATCACATAATAGCTTCAGAACACTAATAATACAGTACACAAAAACTTTATGGTACTTTAGAAAGTTTTTGTGCCTTTGTGCCTAACAGAATAGTATATGCACAATATAGAATTTGAATCAGCCTCGTCAAAGATGGCAGTGTCAGAGCCGATACCGATCCTGAGTATCTAATCGGCGCACTTCTTTTCAACAGTCAAATTGAAATTGAAATTGCTTGAAACTCAACAGATACATCACATTTATTAGCCAGTAGACGTGCAAAGTTTCAGAAACGGGCAATGTGCAAGGACTAAATAGCGCCACCTTTTGACAAAAGTGGGGTTGTTAGTTTTATCTACAGTTACAAAAATCGGTATATACATTGTACTCCTCAAGCCGGACAACTTTCTAATACATAGTCATTAGCTCGGACCAAGAGGAAGTCAGATATTTTGGTTTGAATATGGTGAGCCTCTCTCTGAGCCTACGTCCCTGTATGGCAAGCCCTTTTAACATTTAAAAGCTAAGTTTGCCTGTCCGGAATTAACATTGTAGATATCAACAACGTCTTTCTGTCTATTCGTAATTACATTTTGGATAGTTTGTATTATCATTTAAGACATCTGTAACATAATTGTGACTAGTCGAAATGACAGAGTATGGCAAGCCGTTTTAACATTTAATCATAAAAGGGCCAAAGCCTTCGGCACCGCTACCCGGGTGCCTTTAGGTAACTAAAGGAACCGGGGTTGCGGTGCCACCGGCTTGGGCCCGCCATCGCTGCTCGTTAGGGCCCAAGCCCTGAAAGGGCGAAGGCCCTATTGTTTTCCTTGGGATTATTAGGGCCCAAGCCCTGAAAGGGCGAAGGCCCTATTGTTTTCCTAAGGATTATTTTTCTTTACTATTATTATTATAATTATTATTATTTTACTACCTTTTGGGCACTTTTGGGGCCCTTAACGTGCTCGAAAACTCTTGAAACTTTGCACACGGGTCAGAACCCGCGGCCATCAGAGCCGGGCTGAAGCTGGTACCCGGGCGTGGCAGGGCGGCTCGTCAGCGCCCCCTGGAACGGGGTCCGAACACTTGGTCCATAACTCAAACACGCTTGTATGTAATAATATGAAACTCGGTACACATGTTGATCTCATCGTTTCATCTATACCTCGCGCTCTTACTTTTTACCCCAGCCCAACAGGAAGTCGGCTATTGAGGTTTGTTTGTAAAACGATCGCAATGGAATGTCAAATACTCCTCCTAGAGCTTTGATCCAAATTCGACGAAACTCGGTCAGCATGAAGTCAAGACATTGAGGATGAAAGTTTGCGAGGGGATTTTTTATATCTCGAACGGTTTGTCCGTGGCGGGGAAACGAAATCATGGCGAGAAACGTGAAACAGGAAGTGTGTTATAACTTCAGCATACATTAACTGATCTTGATGAAACTTCAGCAGTGTGTTCGCTGTAAGAGGACGATCACATGGATGTGACTATTGTGAGTCAAAGTTATAGCGCCACCAACTGGCAGCAGGAAGTGTGTCACTTTCAAAATGCTTAGATATCACCCTTTTATTTTTACCCGATTTGCTTCAAACTTCATATGTATAATGGAAACATACGGCAGATGAAGACCTGTGAATGGATTCTTGATATCTTTGAAACTGTTGCCGTGGCGACGCATCAAACTTTACCCTTCTTTTAGGATGCTTTTAGGATGCTTTTGAGACCCTTAGCATGCTTCAAATTGCATGAAACTCGACAGACACATCACATTTATTAGCCAGTAGACATGTGCAAAGTTGCAGAAACGGGCGTGGTGAGGGCTCAGTAGCGCCACCTTTTGACAAAAGTGGGGTGGTTAGTTTTAACTAGAGTTACAAAAATTGGTATGTGGGTCAATGACGTATAAGGCCTTTGAGAGGCCCATTTTTAAAATACTTGAAATAATAATATATTTGTCTATTTTCTAAACATGTGGAGTGTAGTCTACACATGCATGTGTGTGAAAACTTCAAACAAAGATATTTTAGTGCTTTTAAACTCAAATGAATAGGGCAATGACCTTAAAAAAGTCATTTGGGGCGACCGTAATTTATCTTATAATTAATAGATTTTCTTTGCATAAGTTATATTTTAAGAAGTATCAGTAATTAATTGAACCGTTTAAGAAAGATATACTCATGTGTCCTTTCATTTATTGCAAATGATGTTAAATACATTTTTATCTATAATGGCAGTGTCACCCTCATAAAGCAATTACATATTTTTTTTACTCATATAATCCATAAAACTGATTTAATATGTGTAGATATAGTATCCACTTATTGATGTTATACCAATGAATTATATTTCAACCAAAATGGACAGACATTATTTTTTGAATTTACTGCAGAATTGAATATAGTTGGTTACCCCACATGACAAATGGTCGCCCCACATGATGAAAAACAGCAGGCAATTAAGACTATTCAATGATTTTGATAGTTAAAACACATTTAATGGAATTTTATGAAGAATCAGCATATTTAATAAAATTTTATGAAGAATCAGCATATCCATTTCATTTGACACATTTCATAACATTAACAGTTTCCTCACTATTTCATTTGACACAAAACCATCATATTAAAATTTTCAATACTAATGCATTAAATGCTTGGACATAACATTGAACAGCATTTTCCTTTTTCATTTTCATTTCATTAATCACTTAAACATACAATGTTTGTATTTTCATTACTATTTTCATTTAACAGTTGAACATAGCAGCATTCTGCAGACACATTGAACAGCATTTTCCGCTGCCTGTAGCGAGCAGTCTTTTCTTTGCTTGTTAGTGGGGCCATCTAGAAAAAAAAGTATATTTAAACATACACAGAGTTAGAAAAAGAATTGGAAAAAGTAGAATAAATGCTTAATATTCACACATTTCTTTGATAAAAAACATAATAATCAAAAAGAAGTAAGCTTAGTTCTCTCTGAAGTAGGAGGGAAATTATTGAAATTTAGAAAAAATATGTGGTGAAATGTAAAAAGTTATTTAAAACAACTAAATGCATATAATGAATGTAAACATTTGCATACAGAAACTACAAATACATGATATGTGTTTTCTATCATTTAAGCGATCAGTGGCGGTCGCCCCACATGATGCTTGGTCGCCCCAGATGATATTTTCAAGTTTAATCAAGTATAACAGGCTAATGCTTAGCTATAGAGCCCAAATTAGCTTCTTCTCACCACATATCACTGACAAATTTACAATTTACAAATTTAAAAATAAAGATTTGCGTATAAAACTTATAATTTACAGTTTTAGGTTGGTCGCCCCACATGATATCAAAATGTGACGTATACACTGCAGCAGTTTTAAAGAGGATTTGTTTGTAAAAATGAGAGTGACAACTCACCTGCTAGTTGTCTCTGTGGGACCCTCACCATGAGGCTGGCTGATGCAACATCCTCTTTGAGATGATTATCAGAATATAAGTTCCTTATTTGTATTTTCTTGATGGTCGCCCCAGATGATATTTCAGATAATGAACATCTTCGGACAAGATTTGTTTGTTTATTATGATTGAAACGTGTGTACAAATGTTTCATAACTTTGTCAATCAATGGAAAACAAGTTTAAAATTATGCCAAATAGGGTAAGAATTATATTTAAATTCTTTTAGTTTGATTTAAAACCAGTTGTCCAAACAGAAGTCAAGGCCGGACGGTCGCCCCACATGATGTTTTCACACTTCAGGTGGCAGAAAATGCCAATAAACTAATTATTTTTAAAGAAATAAGAGTGGGCATATGTATAAGGAAGGTGGTAGACATACATGTTATAATTTTATTAATTTTAATGTTTATTAATTGGTAAAAAGTTCAGTCGGACAGAAAAAGCAAGCGTCACGTCATTGACCCATGTATATTGTACTCCTCGAGCCGGACAACTTTCTAATTGACACTTATTAGCTAGGACCCACGGAAAGTCAGATATTTTTGTTTGAATATGGCCACTCTGAGCCTACATGTGTCTTTGGCTGGCTGGCTGGCTGGCTGTCTGTGTGTGTGTGCAGGGGGAGGGGGCTTAACCATTTCACTGCTGTGTGTATGACCTGCATAAAGAAAATACATTTCTCAAGCCTGGTATTTTTTAAATAAGTTTTTATTTTTATTTTTTATAAGTAAAGGCATATAACTAGTTTAATTGTAGTGAATTGACAATAGTTTTATATAATTAGTTTATTAATCAGATTAACTTGGTCAATAAACTTGGTCTGAAAATTTGGTCCATAAATCAAACACACTTGCATGTAATAATATGAAACTTGGTACACATATAGATCTCATCGTTTCATATATAGCCTACTTCACACTCTTACTTTTTACCCCAGCCCAACAGGAAGTTGGCTATTTAGGGTTGTGTTTAAAACACATGCAATGGAATTTAAATTATTGCTCCTAGAGCACTGAACCAAATTCGACGAAACTCGATCAGCGTGAAGTCAAGACATTAAGGATGAAAAAGTGCCACGGGATTTTTGATATCTCGAACGGTTTGGCCGTGGCGAGGAAACGAAATTATGGCGAGAAACATGAAACAGGATGTCTGTTATAACTTCAGCATACATTAACTGATCTTGATGAAACTTCAGCAGTGTTTTCGCTGTAAGAGACCGATCACATGGATGTGACTATTGTGAGTCAAAGTTATAGCGCCACCAACTGGCAGCAGGAAGTGTGTCACTTTCTAAATGCTTTGAAATCACTCTCTTATTTTTAACCGATTTGCTTCAAACTTCATCTGTATAATGTAAATACACGGCAGATGTAGACCTGTGAATGAATTTTTGATATCTTTGATACTGTTGCCGTGGCAACGAAACAAACTTTAACATTCTTTTTTGATGCTTTTGGGACTCTTAGCATGCTTGAAATTGCTTGAAACTCAACAGATACATCACATTTATTAGCCAGTAGACATGTGCAACTATGGCAAAAGATTAAAGTAATGTCAAAAAAGTAAACACTAAAAGCCTCATATCTTCTAAAAATGTAATTATACATCATTTGTTTCTAAATTAAATTATACAAATATTATAACGTCCCCAATTTTTGTTCAAAAACGTTCAAAAACAGCCAGAATTGTTGTAAAATTCAGAAAAAAATAATAATCTGAGTCATACGTAGTGCTATACTGCCCTCTTGTGTTCAATATCAGGTAGGCCTATTGTGTATATTCCCACCGGTTAATCAACGTGTGACTCTGCTGGGACTTGGGAGCTTTTAAATCGCTTACTTAAAACCGAAAGTCAAAATACGGATGTCCGCACAAGACATTAATGGTGTGGAGTAGAGCGAGCATTTTAAATAAATTCCTATTAAGTAGGATTGAACTAAACAGAAAGAATGTTCACTCTGTTCTGCTGGTTCCTCGCTGGTGGATCATATGATTACTTTGTCATAATCTATGACAAAAATGCTATTATAAACTATATTAATAATAGATAATACACATTGCTCTTATTTTTAAAAAATACATTCATGAAAAACAAGATAACAAAAATCATAAAAAGATAAAGCCATGGCTGCTATAAATGTTTGAAATGCATAGGACAGATGTTTAATGACGCAGCAACATATAATTGAAAGGCAATTAATAATCTGTCATTACGTCACTGCATTATGATATTACGGCTCTAATACGGTGCAGCACAAAGCACTTATGTGCATCCCGAGCGGAGAATGATGTGCTTGAAGCCACATGAAGTTACAGCGCATTGAGTCCGTATTGAAAAGTTCAAAGCACAAAGGAAATACATATTTATGAACAGTGTATTATACATTATCTATCTATGCAATAGTTTATTGAGCCTTTTCTTTTAAAGGTTTTAAATTTCAGTTACTGTGTGCGTGAAGAACAATTATAGTGCTCTGACTCTAGTGTTGTGATCTAACCGACAGCGTCTGACACCCGGTAGAAAGTAACACGATTAAGTTACAGCAATAAAGTCCAGCAAGAAAAAGTTTCTTCATTCGAAAATATAGACCTTTAGACCTTTATCTTAAAGACCCAGTATAATAGGATTAACATTGAATCATCTTGAAGATCGTTTCATCATTGACTGTAACCGAATGCGACGTGCTGTTTGAATGCTGAATGGAGAATGACTGACAGGCGCAGAGAGGGAAAAGTTTACGTGTTCTTGAATTTAATGACTTAAATATTAATTTCTATATCACATAATAGCTTCAGAACACTTATAATACAGTACACAAAAACTTTATGGTACTTTAGAAAGTTTTTGTGCCTTTGTGCCTTACATAGAATAGTATATGCACAATATGAATCAGCCTCGTCAAAGATGGCAGTGTCAGAGCCGATACCGATCCTGAGTATCTAATCGGCGCACTTCTTTTCAACAGTCAAATTGAAATTGAAATTGCTTAAAATGGGCTGCTGGATCTACTTGGCGTAGTCTTCTGTTATGAGTCACTGCTCCAAGACTTGATATGCTGCCCAAGTGGCAAGCCTTTATTTTGGACAATTCATTAGAGTAGTCAAAAACAGGTAAATGGTCAAATATAATCCAAAACATGGCAAAATTCAAGAAAACAGACCAAGAACATGAACACTGGAACAGGGAACTACAACATGTGCTCAGAAATGCAGCAGTATGTAGAGAAAGCAATGGAGAGCACAGCTTAAAAAGGCTAATTTAGACAAGCTAATGATCGACAGCTAGGATAAATGTAACCCTAGAGTATGGGAATGGATTATGGGCAATATAGTTCATCATGGGAGAGAAAGGGAGTAGGTGGACATCATGGGCAGTCCAGCTGGAGGATCTTATTGAGAGTGAGGAGTCACGTGCCGATTTGGGTGAGATCTGAGCCGGTCGGCCATGATGGTAGGAGACCATCATGGCTATTGTTTGCCAGGGGCAACGCCTTCAAAACTTCACAGAGGCGCGACTAAACATTCCAGAAATAGCGAAAGAGAGACAGTGCAGTTTAGTATTATTTTACATTTTAGCGATACGCTGTAGTTTCTTTGGGAGATTTGGAGAAAGAAGAGAAATGAAAGGGGTTCTATCGGGAGAGACTACTGTAAAACAATGCTAGCCAGCTTCATTTAGGGAAACTGCTTGACAATTAACTGACAGCAGCAACAGCGAGCAAATAATGATTTCAAAAGCACAAAGTTCGCCTTTTTATTTAACACAAACGAACTAAATTAGTACTCTGGTTTCAACTAGAGTTGATTAATTTGTTATATCTGTACACCGAAATGTTTTAAAAAGACTAATTTTTTAATGACGTACGCCTCGCATTGACGGGAATGTCCGATCTATCCACTTAACATTGCATGGCAGGTGCAAATACATGTACATGATTCACATTAGATTTATTGACGCATATGAATTGGGCCTGAAACATACGGACTGAACTCTGTAACGTAACAGGTTTGGGGGTTTCTAAGTCTTGCATCCAGCTGTACCAGAATTGTTTATTTGCTTCAAATGACTTAAAGCTTCTGAACTCTTGCATTGTGTTGGCAACCAGTAATGGCTTGTTAATGGATTACTGTGTCATGACTTTATATCATAATCATTTCACTGTTAACTATTCTTACCGAATTCAGCTCATGATTTAACATAAACTTACAATCAATTACGCATCCCACTACTTAACCAGCACTGAGCTATGTTGTGTGTCTGGAATCTGGATGCAGCAAATGGTCGTCTGACCTTAGTTCATGTTTGCTGTTTTTTGGTAGGGAGAACCGATTCCTCGGGAACTGTTGTAAGTCACAGTAGGTTGAGTTTGATGGGAAAGAGAATATCACAAAACAGATTAAGACCTTTTAAGAAAAAAATTATTAGTGGATTTAGTATTTTCTATGTTTGATATAGAGGATCAGTGAAAATAATGTCAAACTAATCCTGTGCCATTCAGTAATGTTTATGACGAAGCTGCAGATGTTGACAATAAATTGTTTACATTAATTTTAAAATTAATTATTCCTTCTGAGCCTGATTGATTTAGTTTACCCCTAAATGTTAATTAATGCATTAACTATCAGACATGTACAAACATGTAGTTAAGGCTGTAACTACAAACATGTAGTAGTACAAACATGTAGTTGTTATTCATGCATGAATCATAATGACTCATGTCATAGTAAAAGGGGTGGTAAAGTATGATTTCACTTTTCTAACTTTAGTTAGTGTGTAATGTTGCTGTTTGAGCATAAACACATTATCAAAGCTACACACAAAGCAAGGGAAGATATTTGCTTTTAAAGAAAAGGATGACAACAGATGGCTAGGGTCGGGACTACAAGACATTCCTCCAGAGTAAGAGACATCACGCAACACGCAGTCCATGTTGGGAAGAGGAAAAGTTGATGCATAAGAGAACATTTTGTGAGTCAGCTCAAACTTTAGCATCCATCTTTTCATATGCAAAAGAAAGTCACTCTGTGTGCATAACTCGGCCCTGTTGCCGTGGCAACGAAACAAACTTTAACATTCTTTTTTGATGCTTTTGGGACTCTTAGCATGCTTGAAATTGCTTGAAACTCAACAGATACATCACATTTATTAGCCAGTAGACATGTGCAACTATGGCAAAAGATTAAAGTAATGTCAAAAAAGTAAACACTAAAAGCCTCATATCTTCTAAAAATGTAATTATACATCATTTGTTTCTAAATTAAATTATACAAATATTATAACGTCCCCAATTTTTCCTTTTTTTCATTTAAGAATTATGTTTACGTTCAAAAACAGCCAGAATTGTTGTAAAATTCAGAAAAAAATAATAATCTGAGTCATACGTAGTGCTATACTGCCCTCTTGTGTTCAATATCAGGTAGGCCTATTGTGTATATTCCCACCGGTTAATCAACGTGTGACTCTGCTGGGACTTGGGAGCTTTTAAATCGCTTACTTAAAACCGAAAGTCAAAATACGGATGTCCGCACAAGACATTAATGGTGTGGAGTAGAGCGAGCATTTTAAATAAATTCCTATTAAGTAGGATTGAACTAAACAGAAAGAATGTTCACTCTGTTCTGCTGGTTCCTCGCTGGTGGATCATATGATTACTTTGTCATAATCTATGACAAAAATGCTATTATAAACTATATTAATAATAGATAATACACATTGCTCTTATTTTTAAAAAATACATTCATGAAAAACAAGATAACAAAAATCATAAAAAGATAAAGCCATGGCTGCTATAAATGTTTGAAATGCATAGGACAGATGTTTAATGACGCAGCAACATATAATTGAAAGGCAATTAATAATCTGTCATTACGTCACTGCATTATGATATTACGGCTCTAATACGGTGCAGCACAAAGCACTTATGTGCATCCCGAGCGGAGAATGATGTGCTTGAAGCCACATGAAGTTACAGCGCATTGAGTCCGTATTGAAAAGTTCAAAGCACAAAGGAAATACATATTTATGAACAGTGTATTATACATTATCTATCTATGCAATAGTTTATTGAGCCTTTTCTTTTAAAGGTTTTAAATTTCAGTTACTGTGTGCGTGAAGAACAATTATAGTGCTCTGACTCTAGTGTTGTGATCTAACCGACAGCGTCTGACACCCGGTAGAAAGTAACACGATTAAGTTACAGCAATAAAGTCCAGCAAGAAAAAGTTTCTTCATTCGAAAATATAGACCTTTAGACCTTTATCTTAAAGACCCAGTATAATAGGATTAACATTGAATCATCTTGAAGATCGTTTCATCATTGACTGTAACCGAATGCGACGTGCTGTTTGAATGCTGAATGGAGAATGACTGACAGGCGCAGAGAGGGAAAAGTTTACGTGTTCTTGAATTTAATGACTTAAATATTAATTTCTATATCACATAATAGCTTCAGAACACTTATAATACAGTACACAAAAACTTTATGGTACTTTAGAAAGTTTTTGTGCCTTTGTGCCTTACATAGAATAGTATATGCACAATATGAATCAGCCTCGTCAAAGATGGCAGTGTCAGAGCCGATACCGATCCTGAGTATCTAATCGGCGCACTTCTTTTCAACAGTCAAATTGAAATTGAAATTGCTTAAAACTCAACAGATACATCACATTTATTAGCCAGTAGACGTGCAAAGTTTCAGAAACGGGCATGGTGCAAGGACTAAATAGCGCCACCTTTTGACAAAAGTGGGGTTGTTAGTTTTATCTACAGTTACAAAAATCGATATATACATTGTACTCCTCAAGCCGGACAACTTTCTATTACATAGTCATTAGCTCGGACCAAGAGGAAGTCAGATATTTTGGTTTGAATATGGTGAGCCTCTCTCTGAGCCTACGTCCCTGTATGGCAAGCCCTTTTAACATTTAAAAGCTAAGTTTGCCTATCCGGAATTAACATTGTAGATATCAACAACGTCTTTCTGTCTAGTCGTAATTACATTTTGGATAGTTTGTATTATCATTTAAGATATCTGTAACATAATTTTGACTAGTCGAAATGACAGAGTATGGCAAGCCGTTTTAACATTTAATCATGAAAGGGCCAAAGCCTTCGGCACCGCCACCCGGGTGCCTTTAGGTAACTAAAGGAACCGGGGTTGCGGTGCCACCGGCTTGGGCCCGCCATCGCTGCTCGCAGCTATATTTATTCTTTAGTATTATTAGGGCCCAAGCCCTGAAAGGGCGAAGGCCCTATTGTTTTCCTTCCGATTATTAGGGCCCAAGCCCTGAAAGGGCGAAGGCCCTATTGTTTTCCTTAGGATTATTATTAGGGCCCAAGCCCTGAAAGGGCGAAGGCCCTATTGTTTTCCTTAGGATTATTATTATTATTAGGGCCCAAGCCCTGAAAGGGCGAAGGCCCTATTGTTTTCCTTCCGATTATTTTTTTTTTTTTTTTAGGGCCCAAGCCCTGAAAGGGCGAAGGCCCTATTGTTTTCCTTGGGATTATTTTTCTTTACTATTATTATTATTATAATAATTATTATTTTACTACCTTTTGGGCACTTTTGGGGCCCTTAACGTGCTCGAAAACTCTTGAAACTTTGCACACGGGTCAGAACCCGCGGCCATCAGAGCCGGGCTGAAGCTGGTACCCGGGCGTGGTAGGGCGGCTCGTCAGCGCCCCCTGGAACGGGGTCCGAACACTTGGTCCATAACTCAAACACGCTTGTATGTAATAATATGAAACTCGGTACAAATGTTGATCTCATCGTTTCATCTATACCTCACACTCTTACTTTTTACCCCAGCCCAACAGGAAGTCGGCTATTGAGGTTTGTTTGTAAAACGCTCGCAATGGAATGTCATATACTCCTCCTAGAGCTTTGATCCAAATTCGACGAAACTCGGTCAGCGTGAAGTCAAGACATTGAGGATGAAAGTTTGCGAGGGGATTTTTTATATCTCAAACGGTTTGTCCGTGGCGAGGAAACGAAATCATGGCGAGAAATGTGAAACAGGAAGTTTGTTATAACTTCAGCATACATTAACTGATCTTGATGAAACTTCAGCAGTATGTTCGCTGTAAGAGGACGATCACATGGATGTGACTATTGTGAGTCAAAGTTATAGCGCCACCAACTGGCAGCAGGAAGTGTGTCACTTTCAAAATGCTTTGATATCACCCTTTTATTTTTACCCGATTTGCTTCAAACTTCATATGTATAATGTAAACATACGGCAGATGTAGACCTGTGAATGGATTCTTGATATCTTTGAAACTGTTGCCGTGGCGACGCATCACACTTTACCCTTCTTTTAGGATGCTTTTTGGATGCTTTTGAGACCCTTAGCATGCTTCAAATTGCATGAAACTCGACAGACACATCACATTTATTAGCCAGTAGACATGTGCAAAGTTTCAGAAACGGGCGTGGTGAGGGCTCAGTAGCGCCACCTTTTGACAAAAGTGGGGTTGTTAGTTTTAACTAGAGTTACAAAAATTGCTATGTATATTGTACTCCTCGAGCCGGACAACTTTCTAATTGACACTTATTAGCTAGGACCCACAGAAAGTCAGATATTTTTGTTTGAATATGGCCACTCTGAGCCTACATGTCTCTGTGTCTCTGTGTCTTTGGCTGGCTGGCTGGCTGGCTGACTGGCTGTCTGTGTGTGTGTGTGTGTGTGTGTGTGTGTGTGCAGGGGGAGGGGGCTTAACCATTTCACTGCTGTGTGTATGACCTGCATAAAGAAAATACATTTCTCAAGCCTGGTATTTTTTAAATAAGTTTTTATTTTTATTTTTTATAAGTAAAGGCATATAACTAGTTTAATTGTAGTGAATTGACAATAGTTTTATATAATTAGTTTATTAATCAGATTAACTTGGTCAATAAACTTGGTCTGAAAATTTGGTCCATAAATCAAACACACTTGCATGTAATAATATGAAACTTGGTACACATATAGATCTCATAGTTTCATATATACTTCACACTCTTACTTTTTACCCCAGCCCAACAGGAAGTCGGCTATTTAGGGTTGTGTTTAAAACACATGCAATGGAATTTAAATTATTGCTCCTAGAGCACTGAACCAAATTCGACGAAACTCGATCAGCGTGAAGTCAAGACATTAAGGATGAAAAAGTGCCACGGGATTTTTTATATCTCGAACGGTTTGGCCGTGGCGAGGAAACAAAATTATGGCGAGAAACGTGAAACAGGATGTGTGTTATAACTTCAGCATACATTAACTGATCTTGATGAAACTTCAGCAGTGTTTTCGCTGTAAGAGACCGATCACATGGATGTGACTATTGTGAGTCAAAGTTATAGCGCCACCAACTGGCAGCAGGAAGTGTGTCACTTTCAAAATGCTTTGAAATCACTCTCTTATTTTTAACCGATTTGCTTCAAACTTCATCTGTATAATGTAAATACACGGCAGATGTAGACCTGTGAATGAATTTTTGATATCTTTGATACTGTTGCCGTGGCAACGAAACAAACTTTAACATTCTTTTTTGATGCTTTTGGGACTCTTAGCATGCTTGAAATTGCTTGAAACTCAACAGATACATCACATTTATTAGCCAGTAGACATGTGCAACTATGGCAAAAGATTAAAGTAATGTGAAAAAAGTAAACACTAAAAGCCTCATATCTTCTAAAAATGTAATTATACATCATTTGTTTCTAAATTAAATTATACAAATATTATAACTTCCCCAATTTTTCCCTTTTTTCATTTAAGAATTATGTTTACGTTCAAAAACAGCCAGAATTGTTGTAAAATTCAGAAAAAAATAATAATCTGAGTCATACGTAGTGCTATACTGCCCTCTTGTGTTCAATATCAGGTAGGCCTATTGTGTATATTCCCACCGGTTAATCAACGTGTGACTCCGCTGGGACTTGGGAGCTTTTAAATCGCTTACTTAAAACCGAAAGTCAAAATACGGATGTCCGCACAAGACATTAATGGTGTGGAGTAGAGCGAGCATTTTAAATAAATTCCTATTAAGTAGGATTGAACTAAACAGAAAGAATGTTCACTCTGTTCTGCTGGTTCCTCGCTGGTGGATCATATGATTACTTTGTCATAATCTATGACAAAAATGCTATCATAAACTATATTAACAATAGATAATACACATTGCTCTTATTTTTAAAAAATACATTCATGAAAAACAAGATAACAAAAATCATAAAAAGATATAGCCATGGCTGCTATAAATGTTTGAAATGCATAGGACAGATGTTTAATGACGCAGCAACATATAATTGAAAGGCAATTAATAATCTGTCATTACGTCACTGCATTATGATATTACGGCTCTAATACGGTGCAGCACAAAGCACTTATGTGCATCCCGAGCGGAGAATGATGTGCTTGAAGCCACATGAAGTTACAGCGCATTGAGTCCGTATTGAAAAGTTCAAAGCACAAAGGAAATACATATTTATGAACAGTGTATTATACATTATATATCTATGCAATAGTTTATTGAGCCTTTTCTTTTAAAGGTTTTAAATTTCAGTTACTGTGTGCGTGAAGAACAATTATAGTGCTCTGACTCTAGTGTTGTGATCTAACCGACAGCGTCTGACACCCGGTAGAAAGTAACACGGTTAAGTTACAGCAATAAAGTCCAGCAAGAAAAAGTTTCTTCATTCGAAAATATAGACCTTTAGACCTTTATCTTAAAGATCCAGTATAATAGGATTAACATTGAATCATCTTGAAGATCGTTTCATCATTGACTGTAACCGAATGCGACGTGCTGTTTGAATGCTGAATGGAGAATGACTGACAGGCGCAGAGAGGGAAAAGTTTACGTGTTCTTGAATTTAATGACTTAAATATTAATTTCTATATCACATAATAGCTTCAGAACACTTATAATACAGTACACAAAAACTTTATGGTACTTTAGAAAGTTTTTGTGCCTTTGTGCCTTACATAGAATAGTATATGCACAATATAGAATTTGAATCAGCCTCGTCAAAGATGGCAGTGTCAGAGCCGATACCGATCCTGAGTATCTAATCGGCGCACTTCTTTTCAACAGTCAAATTGAAATTGAAATTGCTTGAAACTCAACAGATACATCACATTTATTAGCCAGTAGACATGTGCAAAGTTTCAGAAACGGGCATGGTGCAAGGACTAAATAGCGCCACCTTTTGACAAAAGTGGGGTTGTTAGTTTTATCTACAGTTACAAAAATCGGTATATACATTTTACTCCTCAAGCCGGACAACTTTCTATTACATAGTCATTAGCTCGGACCAAGAGGAAGTCCGATATTTTGGTTTGAATATGGTGAGCCTCTCTCTGAGCCTATGTCCCTGTATAAAGCTAAGTTTGCCTATCCGGAATTAACATTGTAGATATCAACAACGTCTTTCTGTCTAGTCGTAATTACATTTTGGATAGTTTGTATTATCATTTAAGATATCTGTAACATGATTTTGACTAGTCGAAATGACAGAGTATGGCAAGCCGTTTTAACATTTAATCATGAAAGGGCCAAAGCCTTCGGCACCGCCACCCGGGTGCCTTTAGGTAACTAAAGGAACCGGGGTTGCGGTGCCACCGGCTTGGGCCCGCCATCGCTGCTCGCAGCTATATTTTTTAAATTCTTTTTCCATTCATTTTTCTGATCTCTAATTTAATGCTTAAATGTTAGGATAATTTAACAACTAATGGTTTAACTAATTAAATAGGTAACACTTGGGTAACACAAGGTTCATTAGTTAATATTTATGTATTAACTAACAATGTGCAATACATTTGTTGCAGTATTTATTAATCTTTGTTAATGTTAGTTGATATAACAGCTGTTCTTTGTGTATGTTAGTTGTTGCATTAATGTTAACAAATACAGCCTTTGATATTAATAATGTTTTAGTAAAATGCTGAAATTAATATTAACTTAATTAACTTTAATTTAATATTAAATGAAAGCATAAATGTATTCAATCTTTTAAAATGTAATTGAATGAAAATTTAATTATTCCTGCACAATGGAGTTTGTTCAAATTAAACCATAGCAGTATGATTCAATACAAATTTATTATCAAAAACAGTATCAATTAAACGGTAGAAGAAAAATTGTGCGATTTAATAACTTTATGTACAGCCCTGCTTTTGATTTATTCATTTGAAATATACAATTACTGATACATGTACCAATGTATACATACATGTTACATATTTACGACTGGATTCTGCGTTTCTGTTTTGAGGAAATCGTGGGTCTTAAATATGCCTTTACATTTTCGTCATGTTTTAAAGTCTTAGGCCTAGATGTTACGTGAGTTTGTGTTTTAGCAGGCAAGTGTTTGGGCTTTTGATGTCACGGTCAACGCATCATCGCACCCCCCCTTGTGACCCTGCTGCTGTCTGTCTGCACTGGACACACACACACACTTTTGTCTGATGGCTTGTGTGAAGGCGGGACACATGATTGGCTGTTATTGTTCCTCATTTAGTCGTGTGTTTACTCCACTGGTGGGTCAAAGGTCACACTGGCTGTCATGTTGTCTTGTTAAGTTGCTTGTTTTGGTGTCGTCAATCTGGAAGCCGAACATTGTTAGGCTATATCATGACAGGAAAGGGCACTTCGGTAGTGCTGGAACGCATCACAATATTTACGGTTCGGAACATTTACGGTTTCGAGCCATGGGTAGGATCATTTTTCAGATCAGAAAAAAACTGGAAAAAAATGTGTATATATATATATGTGTGTGTATTTTAATAGTCGACTAGTCACCGACTATTGAGATGATTAGTCGACTAATCTGATGATTATTACATTTTTCTAAAATTTAGCATAGAGATTGCTTGAATTCTGTGGGAAATTATAGTAAACACAAGAAATAAGGGTCGTAACTTCCAACATTTCATAACATACAACAGCTGGGTGTTTTGAATGAGAAGACCCGGTTACTGTGAATGGGGAGCGCCTTATGAACATTCTGTGACACGCGAGCAGCGCCGGGGACAGTGTGTCTGTTCGTGTGTCTAGTTAAGAGTGAGCGCTCGTGAGCGGGAGACACATAAGCTGATTTATATGAGGTTGAACTGGCCGTGTGACAAAGCAGGCATAAGATGGACACGAGCGCGAGTTCGCGGGCGAATTTAATAACGCGGGGCGTTGTTAACTAATTGATCAATATAGAAGGCGCTCTGGATTATAAAGCACACTGTCGTTTTTTGAGAAGATTAAAGGCTTTTAAGTTCGCCTTGTAGTGCGGAAAATACGGTAAATCTTACCGAGGCAAGTCAAACTCCGTTTCATTCAACTTCAAATTTCATTCAACTGTCGGACGTGCTTTCTCTTTAAATGTTTGTGCATCACCGAGGTGCTGCCGTGATACGCAAGGACTGCTTTGCATGATGCAGGTAATCTTTTTATTCACCGTATCCAGGCTGAAATGCTCTCAAACTTTAGATGTTTTGGTATGTGCAGCTGATGCGTTGGACAACGCCATTTCTCTATGTTAATTACTGCTCAGCAGAGAAGCTAATGTCAATGTGCGACTCGGCAGAGTTTGTAATCGAGAGAGATGCCCCGGTCGGGAAAAAAAAAACATGTCTGGCGACAACGTCAACAATGAAATTCATTGTCGGTTTTATTTCTATTATCGATTTTTGTCGACAACGTCGACGAATCGTTGCAGCCCTAATCTAAACTGTGTGTGTCCTCAGGCCCGCCTGCTCCTCCCTCCCTCTTCCAGCCGCCGCGCCGGCCCGGCTTGGGGACGGTGGGGAAACCGATTCGCCTTCTGGCCAATCACTTCCAGGTGCAGATCCCCAAGATCGACGTCTACCACTATGACATCGACATTAAGCCTGAGAAGCGGCCCCGCAGGGTCAACAGGTGAGCGGAGGCCTCCCTCAACACCTCGCTCTCACTGACCCAAGACTCTGGAGTAACACTGCATTCATTCATTTATTTAGGGTGTGCATTTGTGGAAATTGAAAACAGTAGTGCAGCTGTAATTGGCAATGAGTGTAAGTAATTGCATGTATTAACGTGTGTGTTGTTTCATTCATAGAGAGGTGGTGGACACAATGGTGAGACATTTTAAGATGCAGATCTTCGGGGACCGGCAGCCTGGATACGATGGCAAGAGGAACATGTACACGGCACATCCACTGCCCATCGGGAGGGACCGGGTAATGCGAGCATGAACACATGTGACCCTGAACCAGTCTAGGGTCGCACGGGTGTATCTGTGGCAGTAGCCACTACATTGTATGGGTCACAATTATCAGTTTTTCTTTAATGCCAAAAATCATTAGGATATTAAGTGAAGATCATGATCCATGGAGACATTTTGTACTTTTCTTACCGTAAATATATAACATTCCACAATTGTGGATGCACAACTTTAAAGGAGATTTTCTCAATGTTTTTTTGCACCCTCAGATTACAATAGTTGCATCTCGGCCAGATATTACTATCTTAACAAACCATACATCGGTGGAAAGCTTATTTATTCATCTTTCAGATGATGTATAAATCATCATTTTAAAAATGACTCTTGTGACTGTATAATATTACCCTGGACCACAAGACCAGTGTATCATTAAAAAATAAAAAATATCTGGGAAAAATGTACTTAGTATTTTTTTTTAAATAATTTAACTTGGACAGGCTATGATTTTAAGCCCAAAACAAACCATTCGATTATTGTGAAACATAAAACTAGTGCAAAAGAATAAACAACTTAATTTCCTGATTTTTGTCCTGGTATTTACAACAAAAATGGAAAGTCACATTTTTATCTTAATTTTTTTTTAATATATTGTTGTTTTTTTTAATTTTTCAGACTCCCAACAGTTTGCTCTTTAGTAAAATAAAGCTTCAGTTCTATTCGTGAGCACATTTCCACATCAGTTCACAGGGCTCCAGACTAACTTTTTGCCTAGGTTGCACTGGTGCGCCTAAATTTTTTATTTGGGTGCACCAGCACAAATTTTAGGTGCACTCAAATTTTTCCTCGTCTTGCGTCACCTTTAACGCCATAATTTCAAGGTCACCTTTTTATCATGCACCATATATTCATATATATTATGTAAATGCTTTTAAACACGAATAAGATGTAATTTGTTTTGTTGTTTTTAAGAACAATTATACTGTATATAAAAATATAAATTTAAAAAAAATTAAAGTGCTGTTTTTACACTTTTCAAGTTAGGGCAGGGTATTGACACATTTTCACAAATCTCAAGGAAAACAAATCTCAACTAATGCTGTAAACTGGGAGTCAGTTGTAGCCCACTGTTCCATTACCCTTCTATCATATTGAAGGTAAAAATGACCTGATTTGTACACAAACACTTACATTACACTTTTACTTATTTTTATAATAATAATGTTAGCCTATATGACATATAAACATTTAAATGGTGGCTGCATAAAAACTTGCCTGAATTTTTCAAACAACATACATTAAATATTGAAAAACATTAAAAATTATATTGAATATGTAATATGGTGCATATATTTGGCAAAATGCTCCTAGAGTTAATTTTTCTAGCTGACTAATGAGTTTATGGTCACTGGATATGTTTTTTTTTTTTTTTCTGAGGTAAATGTGACGCTAAATTACGTTGTTTAAAAGCTGTTTAACTGACGTCTTTCCACGGTTGAAACACTGATTGAGCAATTCCATGTGAGAGATACAGATTTCGATAAGTTGTACTATCTTTTAACACACTTTCAAATGCTCGTTCATGTTTATTTCGCGCTGTAAGTGGTATTATTAAGGCGGAAGAGAAGCTCATGTGTGATCTGCGCTGCTGCTTCACTTGAGCTGAGCCAGAGCGATCTCACGCCACAGCGTCAATACACTATTTATGTTTTTGAATTTCGTAAGAAAATGGACCTAATTTGAAATCTGAGATTTTGTTTCATATCAATAGTAACAAAGCACAAAGATTATTGCGATGTATTGGATGGGATGCGCGTTGCGTGCTACAATCTTCCATTCATTCATCAACTGAAAACAGCATAGCCCAACGGGTTCGTAAAATGGGAATTAGTTTTTCAATATGAGAATATTTTTACCAGGCCATAAAAAGTAGTCTACATTTTTAAACGTGTCTTCGTCGTCTGTTTCTTCTGCTGCTGATTGCTGTAACTGATTCTCTGGTGTTCACGTTCAGGTCACAATTTATTTCGTATCACACTGCACGGAACATTTTCATGCGTGCAAGGAGAACAAAAGACTCGTTTGTGGAGAGTCAGCGGCTGCGATCATGCGAGAACGTTAGGTGCACTGGTGCGACTTAGGAAAAATTTTGGTTGCACCCTTACAAATTTTGGTCGCATGTGGTTCATCATTATAATATTGTCATATATGACCCTATATGAAATCTAAAGCTTCTGTTAACATGTCCTGTGTGCCGCCCCCTGGCTCAGGTGGACCTGGAGGTGACGCTGCCAGGCGAGGGCAAGGATCAGACCTTTAAGGTGTCTCTGCAGTGGGTGTCAGTGGTGAGTCTGCAGATGCTCCTGGAAGCGCTGTCTGGCCATCTCAACGAGGTCCCGGAAGACTCTGTTCAGGCTCTGGACGTGATCACTCGGCACCTGCCCTCAATGCGGTAAGCACAGTCTCGCACAGGGTGGCTTTGGTTTCCAAACGAGCTCTGGTGCTCTGTTAGTGCGGTTCGCTTGAATGAGTGTGAACGCTGCCGTCCGAACCCCAAACAAGCGGACCGAGACCCACATTTTCCTCCAAACAAACTCTGGTGCAGTAGGCTTGCTACGGTAGTCTGTGTTAGTGATGCGCGGGTCGTCTCGTAACCCGCGGGTCGGGTTGGGGCGGGTAAAGAAATTGTCACTTTATTTCCGGGGCGGGTCATTAAGTTTTATTATTATTTTTTTTTTATCCATGTATGTTGCTTGCAATTGGGAATATCTATTTTCATATTTTATAAGGTTACAATATGATTGCCGTAGCAACGTAACTTGCGTGAGGCTCCCAAACCTTTGGTGTCACGTGACACGTCATGAAAGCGCCGCGTCAAGCAGCTCCCGCCGACAGACGCGACAGCCTCGACAACAACAACAACGGAGAAATAAAAGTTAAGGTGGAAGACGAGGTGCGGGAGAAATTGAGGTCGGGAATATACATGATTAAAAGAAAAAAGGTCAGGCTGCTAAATCTAATGTTTGGGAGCGGTTCTCGTAAGTAGTTGCAGCAGGAGACAACAGTAATCTCGGCTACCTGAAGTGCAACTCGTGTGAAAAATATTCAAACGGGCACTTCCAGCATGTCAAGACATATTTGTGGGGGTCTAAGAAATAAAAAAATGGTTTAGCCTATTAGATGAATACAAATGCTGCTTTGTAAAAGTTGAAAATGTTTATTAATATGACCTGATTTATGGTTCATATTCATAATCGTCTGTTGTTGCCAGTTTACAGGGCGACGTTTCCAAGCACTTTCAGGTTGAAATAAAGGCTGTTTTCATTAACATTACAATGCCTAGTAGCTACTATGTCTATTTAACGGTCGCGGGTGCGGGGCAGGTTGTAAAAATACAGTGGTGCGGTGCGGGCTGGGGCGCGCCAAATAATTTCATAAAAGCGGGACCCGCGGGTTGGAAAAAAGCTGACCCGCGCATCACTAGTCTGTGTTACCGGTGTTCAGTCGCAACACCGGTTTCATAACATGCCCACCGCGGTTGTCAACACAAAAAAAAAGTGTAAAGCCTTAAAAATATTGAACGCAATTACGCAATAGTCGTTAAATCCTGCCTATTAACACACACACGACCCACAGAAAAGACGCGCGTCGGTATCGAGTTCTCTTTCGGGCTTGAACAAACCATAACACAAATTATGCCAAAATAAGAGCAGTCCATAAGAGCAGTCTTAAACGAACGTAGAGATTTGTGAGAAAATGGGACGCGAGTCAGATTGCGTCTCTGTCAGCAACGGCTGTCCGAATTCGCTCACTCGTTTTTACTTACTCCTTCTCATTCACTCCTTCAAGTGAACAGTATTAGTGGACTAATGTAGGGAATATGCCTAGTAAATGAGAGATTAGGGGGCGATTTCGGATTCAACCCATGTTCTCAAGCGGTGAAAAATAGAGGACACTGACAACGCGTTGACAGACAGGACTGAGCAGGTAATATTTAATATGAAAAAGTCTCAACTCTCAAATTTGGTCAGTCAAAGAAAATCAAACAATAAATAGGCCTACCGTTTTGTGGCTCTTTAATGTGTCGTGACCGATTGCCTGATAAAGCCAAGTTCCACCGATGTTAATCTAATAACTCTCCTGACTGGTTTCAAGAGAGAATATGAGTCTGAAACTCCTCCGTTGGGCTTTGATTATGAGGCGTCGTAACCAAACCAGGAAAAAATAAAACCTCTGCACTCAATTGGATAGTCGGTAGACCGACAACCAATCAGAGCAAGACAGTAAGTCAACTCCATTGCATAGCGCAGTTTTCAAATACAGAACGTAGCCTAACTTTATTTATTTTAGAAGTTAAATAACGAGTGTTGCTTCTTTTACTTACTTCTCCTTGAGTGCCACCAAAGGAGAAACCACAACGACCACAGGCTTTTCATTACGTCCCATCTTCTTAACGACCGTCAGAGCCAGCTGATAAGTTACACTTTTCCCGAATCATGTAGGAAGGACGCCAAAAATATCTTTCCGATCGACAAATGCCTTGATTGCAGTTCTCTTTTTGTCTATTAAAATGAATGTGCTGTCGATTTATTTTACAAAAGACGCTACAGTGGAATCTATACATCTAAATTCTACAGGTGCAGTCATCTTTGACAAGCGCTCTTTGATAATGTGATTACGTCCCTGCAGATCATCTGTCCATCATCGTATAAAGCCCGCCCTGGCAATTTGATTGGCCCGATCATTTTTTGCCTGATCATAATTTCTCCTCAATGGATCGAGTCCAGACCGAACTTCCCGACCAAAAAATGTTGTGGGTGGAGTTCGGGCTGGCATCCAGGATAGCTTTGTCGGACAAAAATGGTGGATTTTGATTGGTCAGATCACATGAGTGTCAATCAAAAGTTAGTTTCGCCCCGCATATTCAGGGCACAGTAACAAAACAGTTCTTTCCCGCACTACCGCACCGTTATGTATGCCCGTGAAAATGTGCGCATTTTATGTTTGCCTTTAAATTAGCGATTTAAAAGCCCTTGCCGGTGTTGTCACACATCGATTAACCGGTGAGAAAATATCCTCACATTCACAACCCTATGGTGCGGTTCGACTGAAATATGAATGCAAAATTGGGCAAAGGCTTCGAAACAAACCAAAAACGGGATGTGATGTCACAAGATGGGGTGAGTGGAGGAAACTGAACCAATTGCTTCACAAAATGATTCACTGTTTCGAAACGCAAATCAATTATTAAATATGAATTGTCTTTATAATATGTTATCTTATTAAATCATAGGTCTTGTTTTGTTTGTTTTATGTAGCGCTTGGTTAATCGCACCAATAAGACACTTTTAATGACATCTCTTTCTTATTACGTCATTAAATATTTTGATGTAAAATTTATACGAGATCAGGTAAAAATCATGAAGAAACGCCTTTTCACAGAAATCATATGAAAAATATGACCCGAGAAGGGTTTGGGACAGGAGAAAAAGCATGACACAGGTAAACATTGGGGTTGCATTTAAAGCTTCTCGACAAGCTAAATCTACAGAGAGATGCCGTATATCCGTATATTTTGTGAAACGATGATGTCATGCCATGAGCTGAGCTGGTTGTCATTGACAGCGACAACAACTCCCGTGAGCCCACTCTCTTTCCCGACGTTTCTTTAAAGTACGTCTTTCGTTATTATTTTAAATGAGTGACCCCTGGTGGCCAAAAATCGCATACTGTAGGTTTAAAGGAGTAGTTCACTTTTTGAAAAACTTTTGCTGATAATTTACTCACCCCCATGTCATCCAAGATGTCCATGTCTTTCTTTCTTCAGTTGAAAAGAAATTAAGGATTTTGATCAACATTCCAGGATTTTCTCCATATAATGGACTTCAATGGGAACCAAACGGTTCAAGGTCCAAATGAGAGTTTCAGTGCAGCTTCAAAGGGCTTTAAACGACACCAGACGATGAAAAAGGGTCTTATCTAGTGAAACGATTGGTCATTTCAAAAATAAATAAAAAGTTTAAGTTATATAAGCACAAATTTTTAATGTCAAATGTCTCCTGTTCAAATTGTTCATCAAAATGAACAAATCTTTTTTCGAGTCATGACTTGAAGGGTCCTAGATAAGAACCTTATTCATCGTCTGGTGTCGTTTAAAGCCCTTTGAAGCTGCACTGAAGCAAGTGCAGCTTCAAAATCTTTTGGACCTTGAACCGTTTGGTTCCCATTGAAGTCCATTATATGGAGAAAATCCTGGAATGTTTACATCAAAAACCTTAATTTCTTTTCAACTGAAGACAGAAAGAGATGGACATCTTGGATGACATGGGGGTGAGTAAATTATCAGAAAGTTT
This sequence comes from Pimephales promelas, assembly GCF_988280905.1. NCBI lineage: Eukaryota > Metazoa > Chordata > Actinopteri > Cypriniformes > Leuciscidae > Pimephales > Pimephales promelas. The sequence goes on along the minus strand of NC_142786.1, from coordinate 17,916,124 downwards.
TTTTTGAACTGCTCCTTTAGGTGAAGATCATGATCCACAAAGATATTAGTAAATTTCCTTCCGTAAATATATTTTCGCACAATCACACAACTTTTTTTTGAAATTTTTTTTATTTATTTTTTTTATCAGATTCCAGATGTTCAATAGTTGTATTTCGACCAAATATTGTCCTATCCTAACAAACCATACATCAATGGAAAGCTTATTTATTCATCTTTCATACGATGTATTGTATAATCTCAATTTAAACAAATGCACCCATAAGACTGGTTTTGTGGTCTCGGGTCACACATGACCTGTGTTTGACACGTCCTCTTCTGCCTCGTGTGCCGCAGGTACACTCCAGTGGGCCGATCCTTCTTTTCGCCGCCCGAGGGCTACTATCACCCGCTGGGGGGAGGGAGGGAGGTGTGGTTCGGCTTTCACCAGTCGGTCCGTCCAGCGATGTGGAACATGATGCTCAACATAGATGGTATGTTTGCTTTCTGAAGCTTTCTTTGTGTTACTAGTCATTTGCTAACAAACAAGTGTTCATTACTTTAATGAGCTCATTGTTGAGCTCAATTATTACATTTGTTAAAATAAATAAATTAATAGCTAACTGTGATTTGTGTATGTGCATATTAACTTAGATGGTTACCTCTGATAACAGTCACTGTAAATTGTAATGTGGACTTTTTCTATAAAGCTGCTTTGAAACTGTGTGTTGTGAAAAGCGCCATCCTAATAAATATGAATTGTATTGAATTGAACTACGCGTATATCGCACATGTTTGATTTTGTTGTTTGTTCACACACTCCAGTGTCAGCGACAGCCTTCTACCGAGCCCAGCCTGTCATTGAGTTCATGTGTGAGGTTCTGGACATTCAGAACATCAACGAGCAAACCAAACCCCTCACAGATTCACAGCGTGTCAAGTTCACCAAGGAGATTCGAGGTGAGGACTGGAGCAGGTTCATTATGTCATTTATTGTTCAAAAGTTTGGGGATTGTATGATTTTTATAAAAATGTGTTTGAAGAGGCTCTTCTTGCTCATCAAGGCTGCATTTTATTTGATCAAAAATACAGTAAAACAGTAAAATATGAAGTTACAATTTAATACTTTCAAGTGTAATATATTGTAGAGCTGCACAATTACCAATTGTCTATTAAACTTTTGACAAGTACGATCACAGCGAACATTGGGATCTGAGTTGGCGCTGCCGCTGACCCAGAGAGAGCAGGTGTCATATATAGGTATGAAACAGCTTCACAGTCTTTTTTTTTTAACCACACAGTATCATTATTTCTGTCTTGCAATTAATAATAATTAAGTTTATAGTCAGGATATAAACACTGATGTTTACAGTAGCGATCAAAACCTTTTGAAAATATCTTGACGCTTCAAATAAAGATGGTCTCAATTTCATCGTTACACCAGTAGGTGGCGACAAGCGACTGTTTGTCTCTTGCTGCGTCCCAATTCGCTTACTTATACTACGTCCTAAAAGTATGTACTCTTTTTGTGAGTACAAAGTACATACTTTTGAGTGTGTAGCAAAAGAGTAGGCAAGCTTTGGCACATACTATTACGTCATCTTTAATGGACAGCTCTGTCATGTGCTGCGTGCATCCTGTCACCGTAAACTGCCCTGTCAATCATCTTGTCGCAGTTAAAATCCTCCATTCTATCTAATTTTATTTCCTACCATTTCGGAGAGCACGTTTATCTGCCAGTTGTGGGTCTTCCATGCTCTCCTCGTGTTTGCAATTTGAATGTAATGATGCATTTAAAACGTAATGGCTAAACGTGTCTTTACAAAAGTTCACAATGCTGCTGCAAATGCAATGGCCCTCATTTATCATTGTTGCGTAGAAACTAGGGGTGGCACGGTACATGAAAAAACACCCGAACCGTTCGGTTCGCTCGTCTCGGTTCGGAGCGTGTGTGCGTCTCACGGTTCGACGCATGCGCAATGTAGCCTCGTGCCCGTATGTCACGTTTGTTTTCTTTTCGCACGACATAAGCTTGTTCAACTTGGACCGGCGCTGCACAGAGCGACCGGTGAATAACATCAAACTAGAGCGGGAACGACGGCTCCGTCACTCACTTTCGTGGTATTTGATGTCATTACCGATCGCTCTGTATGCCGGTTCAAGTTAGTAAACAATCCAGTAAAAGTGGAGTATGGAGCGCTGCAGGTCACGGCACGCGGAGAAATGGCAAGTGGGAGAGATGAGGGAGTTGGAGGGAGCGCGAGCGTCCTATAAGTCTATGGTATAAGTCCGGTGTGTGGGAACATTTTGGATTTCATGTTATGATATTTTAATATAACGTTACAGTGGCACTTTATGTTTAGATAAGAGCTCCAGTCATATGTTTCGAAATCCTGCACTTTAATTTCAAGTGAAAAAAGGTACCCTCACTTTTTGGGAATAGAAGCATTGTTTATACTGTTTTTTGTGTTGAGGTTGAACTTATGTTTCACTTTGTTTATGGCCTTTGCTATTGCTATAGCCTAATTACAGGCAATGAGGTATTCATGTATATTAACTTATTCATAAAAGACAGTGTAGTTCCTCTTTTTTTCTTTTAAAAGATAGAATTTTTGTAAGAGCTACACAAGTTGTCAGTTGATAAATGCAAGTTAATTTCTTTGTGTAAATAAGATTTGTGTGATAAAAATGCTCAAGTTCTTGTAGAGATAGTGATACACATTCTCCTTTTTTTTTTCAAAATAAATGAAAAGCATGTCAATGTCTTCTCTCTTGCTGTATCAAAATCTCACCTAGCTTTCCTCTGAGATAGTCCCAAAATGTGCTTAAAGTCAAAGAGTCAAATTCAGTTTGTGCATGATTGCATGAATATAATTTTTTTTATACTGTATCCTAAAGTGTGGATAATTAAGCTATATATCACATGCTGAAGTACATTTCTGGAGTGTTAAAGATTAAAAGAAAAAAAATAACAAGAACCGTACAGAACCGAAAACCGTGACACTAAAACCGTGATACAAACCGAACCGTCGGTTTCGTGAACCGTGCCACCCCTAGTAGAAACGGGTGTATATTTTGGCGTAATATTATGCTTACGCTCCTCTCACCGCCTGATTTATGAAGCTGTGCGTACCTTTGAAATCCAGGTGTACGCAATACCTGCCCTTGATAAATCCCGCGGCCGAAAACGATCGTCATTAGAATAACACGTCCCCGCTCCCCCCACGCCCTCATTTTACGCCAAGGACACACGGAAGACGGCAAAGACTTCTCCGACGTGGAGCCGAAATGACCCATCACAATGCATTATTTTACAGCACGTCTTTTGAAATGAGCATTCAATTTCCAATCACGTCACGTGTATAATAGTGATGATGATGATGTGATGTGAAGTACCATTCATTCACATTAATAATTGCATGACAATTTGTAATATTCTTATTATTAGGCCTATATGATTTGTATTAATGACGCTTATTGTTATTTAGAAGAAGGATGTCGTTATTATTATTTGTATTATTATTATTTAAAAGAAGAAGAATGTAGCTATTTTTTATTATTTTGTCAGTCTGAATAATATTTTTGGTCAATGAAAGCCTTACCGAACCGTGTCCGTGCGCACCTGCCGGGATAATCCTGAAACGGCAGGGTGAAGTCCACAGGCTCGCAACTGAAGGAATACATATGCTTACAAATCAAATGATTTTTGTAAAGTCACACAAATTAAACATTGAAGTCCACGTTGCACAAAAATAAACACCGAAGTTTATAATTACTATGTTGTTGTTGTTGGTTTTTTTGTGTGTTTTTTTTACAGTGGGTCATTAATCATATCTTTTCAGTGCGTTAAGTGGTGTTAGGAATTTTTCTCCGCATTTCCTCACTAACGTGCGTACACCACGTCCATATTGATAAATCTCAAAGTCACCGTGGTTTTGGGTGTACGCAAGGTGTACGCTGGAAATTTGGTGTACGCACTTTTGATAAATGAGGGCCATTGTGTACAACATTGAATAAATTCATTTTCGTCAGGTTAGATACTGATAATTAATCCATCAAAGCTCTTTATTTAACCTCTCTACACAACCGCGGGGACTCGCGCGTCCTCCGTTTCGACTACGTGTCTGTAGTTTTTTAACACTTACTCGTGTTTGTAGTTCTAACCGAATCCTCGTCCCATGGTTTGTGGGCAATATCAGCCGTTAGAGTGTGCATCGATCTACACTTCGGATTCTGACCGGAAAAAGTAGACCATCCGGGTATCTTTGAAACACTCATTTCAACATACTACGATTTGGGATGGATAGTATGCGAATTGGGACGCAGGGATTGAATCATTCAAGAGATTCGTATAAAAACTGATTCATTCAGTTATGAAACAAGTGAAGTCATTGAGTGAGTCAGATTCACTCAATCTGATTTTAAATTTTATGTATAAGTATTTACATTTCACAAAAACATTTTGATCCTTTAGTAAAGTACATATTATTTTAAGTTGTCTGCTTGTTTAAAATAGAGATCTCGATTTTGAACAATCACAAACAAAAATAATTCTCAATTAATCCAAAATTGTGCAGTTCTAATATATTGGAGAATGTGTTTTATTCCTATGCAAAGCTGATGTTGAAAACGCTTGTGCTGCTTCATATTTTTTTTGTGGAAACTTCCTTTTTTTCTTTTCAGGCTTCTTTGAATAGAAATGGAATTTTTTGTAACATTATAAATGTCTGTGCTGTTGCTTTTGATCAATTTAATGCATCCTTGCTGATTTTAAAAGTATTATTTTATTTTTTTAAAGTTGCACTACATCAAGGGCCAATACTGCTTAAATTTTGGTTGTGTATTGATTGCTGAGTTAATATCATTGTGTGTTTAGGACTGAAAGTGGAGGTCACACACTGTGGGCAGATGAAGAGGAAGTACCGTGTGTGTAACGTCACGCGCCGCCCAGCCAGCCATCAGACGTTAGTGTCTTCAAAATTTTATCAGTGTTTGCAAAAAATGATGCATTATTTACCGATAGTTACATCTCCTCCGCATGTGCCTGCAGATTTCCTTTGCAGCTTGAGAACGGCCAGGCCATGGAGTGCACCGTTGCCCAGTACTTCAAGCAAAAGTACAGCCTGCAGCTCAAATACCCCCATCTGCCCTGCCTCCAGGTGGGGCAGGAGCAGAAGCACACTTACCTGCCCCTCGAGGTAAGGCTTGCCCACACATCAGTTATTCATACAGAAAGTAATGTGTTAACACTTGTCTGGTTTCCTCCATAAAGGTTTGCAACATAGTGGCAGGACAGCGCTGTATAAAGAAACTCACAGATAACCAGACCTCCACCATGATCAAGGCGACGGCCCGCTCGGCCCCAGACAGACAGGAGGAGATCAGCAGACTGGTGATTATTATTTATTTATTTATTTATTTATTTTCGGTATCGGCCGATATTTGTTCATTTATAATGATATCGTTATCAGTGCAATGATAAAATTTGGACGATAAATAATTTTGTTTTTGTAATCTGCTCTCAAAATTGTAAAAGCTTTGGATTTATATTTAGCAGCCAATAAATTGGTTATCTGCTTTCAAATATAAAGAATTATCGGTATCAGCCAAAATGTTCATATCGATGCATCCCTAGAAAAAAGTTTTCAGTCGATAAATAATGGGTTGTTTCTTACATCAGAGTTTAACATGATGTTCGACATGATGGTTTTGAATTGCTTGAAGCATGATCACTTTAAAATCACTTTGAAAAAGGAGAATACAGTAAAGTATTCACTTTAAATGAATCACTTTAAAAAGGAGAATACAGTAAAGTGCAACATGTGCAGCGCAAGTCTGTCGTAACGGCTACGTACAAATATAATGATTTTTTAAAAATAACTGTTCATATGGTGTGGAATATAGCTCTAAGGGACTGAAAACATCCTGCAAAGATTTATATCTGAAAGTGCACCGTATATAAAGTTATTGTCTTTCAAAAGTGTGAGTCAACTCTGAGTCTATGAAATGAATTGTTTTTGAAACGAGTCATTAGCTGTTACATCGTGACGTAGAGATGTCATTGGCCGCGCCCAGTTACTGCGCGCGCAGACTAGACATGTGCCGGTATTCGGTAATGCGATAAATCGCTGTAATGAATATGCACGATATTGTTATCACAGGCTGTTCAAAATACCATGAAAAATAATAGATTTGAATTTAGACTTTTTGAGCGCGCATTAGCTTATTTTCCATCAACCGCTCAAACATTGCGTATATGCTGTGCAAAACACGCGCGCACTCTGATGTAAACAATCCCCTCATGTATAAGCACTGTGTGCAAGCGGCAGTGCGCACTAAATGTAAACAATCCTCACATGGAGTAGAAGCATGGCGGAACGCTCCCGACGATTTATCCCCGCAGGGCTGCCAACTCTCACACATTCACCTTGAGACTTTCAGACAGGACACGGAATACGCGCAAGGATGTTTTGTTGCTGCATCGACCAACACACGCCTGGGTTAAAGTTCAAAATAGTTCAACTTTTTATTTGTAAATTTGTATATCGTGTTGTATCTGAGGGGCAACGTTGAACCAAGCAGCCAGCGTCGCACATTCCGTGTCCTGTCTGAAAGGCGCTTAACACTAGAAGTGCCAGAATTCCAAAACTACTAGAACGGCCACAAACGGTCATTTTGACCGTTAGATTCAAAACAGTGTTGATGAATAATTTTCGTAATTATTTTTGTCAACCACATTTTTTCAAAGACGAAAACGAGACAATAACTAAATAAAAACTAGGTTTGAATGACAAAAACTATGACGAAAATGTTAGATAGTGACGATTTGCGACGCGGTCAAGGCTAATAATAATAATAGGACTCGCAGAACTAGTGAACAGCCAATGCAGCAAAACAAACAGCGCAGGACAGGGCAGCAGAGCTCACCACGATCATCCGACATGAATGGACCATCTGGATCGGCCGTGTCTGATGATAGCAGCCGTCTCTTTTTCCTTGATGTGGACTCTGACTCTGAATCACTCTCTGATGAGGAGGAAATGTTAACTTGCACCCAGGAAACGTCGCTGTCACTTTCCACCTCCGATTGTTCCCCTGCATCCGAATTATAGATAACTGTAGTCCGGTTTTATTTGCTTATTTCTGATCAACAACTAATGTAGAAATTATTATATAGCAAACACAGCTACAGAGGTGATCGGACAGACCATTCTGTTGACAGTTGGGAGAGAACACGATCAACCGCGGGATATATAAATTCAGTGCGGTCAATATGACCGTCTATGGCCGAAATAGGTAAATATGTTCATTTTTTTTTGTTTTGCCTTACGTTTACATAACTTTATTTATATGAAAAGCATTTTAAATGAAAATACAGACAATTTTAGGAAAAGTCAGGTACCAGCAGGATTTTATTATTTTTTTCAACAAAGTTATTGTAGATATAAAATTCAAAACGGTCAAAATGACCGTTGTGGCCGTTCTAGTGTTAATGCATTTGACACTTTTCACACGCTCTCCCACAGAGAAAAATCACAGAGCAAAGAGGACACTGACACCGACAGAGTAGACAGAGCAGGTTACTTTTGATATGAAAGTTGTTATTGTTAAATTGATAGTTATTGATAAATCAGCTCTTAAGTTCTGATCACTGATCGTTGCTCCTCAGTTCAAGTAAACCGATCATGTTACTTTAGTTTTTATGTATATACAGTACAGTACAACTCACCGAAAGGTATATTTACTTATACATAATAACGATCAATCAGTGTTTTCAAACACGGAAAGAGGTCAGTAACACTGCAGGAGAACAGTTGTGTAACAAAACGTTACATTTACCTCAGTAAAGCCATTTAATAATGACCAGCACATAAGTTGACTAAAAATAATAAAAAAGGAGTATTTTGCTAAATATTATATTTAATTTCTCTCTGTATGTTTACAGCATTATGTGAGATTTTTTTTTTTTTTTTTTCTTGAGAAACATTAACAGACTGGGGCCTACCTAATATTTATCCAAATAAGTCAATATTGAATTAAGACTAAAAACAAATCCAAGCATTTAATTGAATAATACAAACAGTAACCTACCAGTCATTTTACCATGTAAACAACGTAACATGTTGTCACTAAACTTTAAACAATTCGGTTTAGTTATCATATGTTTTGAAAATCACAATTACACACTCTGATGCAAGTTGGGGTTTTTTTTAGAGACCCACAATGCATCTGTTTTTCTTGAGCATTAAAATATAATTTCATTAAAATATCGTGATAATACCGTATACCGTGATAAAAGCTCAATCAATTAACCGCAGCATGAAAATTTGATACCGGCACATGCCTAGCGCAGACGGAAGTGTAAACTTGAAGTCTACACATTCAAATACTTCATCATAGCGTCATGTCGAGAAGAGGCTGTGTTCTACAATGCAAAGATAGTTCAGCCACTTTGTTTTCATTTACCAGGGACGAGCATGTGAAGAATCGGTGGTTAGAGTTCATATTTGCAACGATACCACAACAGTATAGCCTGATTGTGTTCTGATTTTAATGACGAATCGTTCAAAAACATAAATGAATTCAAATGTGGATTCACAAGCAGTTGTTCCTGAAAGATGGCTCAGTAACTTACTTACCTAGTGTATATGGATCAGCTTCCTCCTATGAATTACAACCTGTAAGTATTATTAATAATTGTTCCTTTTATGGGTTTTGGAACGGTTTTGTAGCGTCGGGCGCGAGAAGGGAAGGCGCAATAAGTATGTGTGTGCGTGTGTGTTTGTGTGTGTAAGTTACGCTCAGTGCAGCTTCTAGGTCTCCAATGTCATTTTTTTAACATGTGAAATTAGGGCTGGGTATCGATTCACATTTCAATTTCGATTCGATTTCGATTCACAAGCTCTCAGTTCGATTCGATTTCGATTCTCGATTCAATTTTCGATTCTCGATTCCTGATTTGATTCTCGATTCGACTATAATGAAGATGTAATACAAATCCTATATTTATAAAAAAGAACAGTGGACATAAGTTTACTAGTGGTTAATTAATACAAAGAAATTAAGAGCCATAAACCTGTATATAAAACTCTTTTTATTTTATGTACACTAAATGCATACAAAGAATAAACAGGATTTTGATGCAAAAAAAGTCAGAACAGTCACACAGCTTGATCAAGTATCAGTATCATGTTATTTTATCTTTAAGATAGCTATAGATAAATATATAAATATTTAGACTTTTTTTTACATTGATCTTACCTAAATGGTAATGTAATTTTTTTGTTTATTTTTGTTTTTTGTTTTAAGAGTTTATGTATGGAAGCTTGATTTCAATCTTTGAATTAAATTGAAAAAAGTAGCACAAATAAATACAATAGAATAAAGACACAAATTAAGAGACATTTTGGGGTAGTTTTTTGGGTATGTCAGAAATACTACAGAAACTGAATAAAGGAATCCAATGTAAAATAACACTGGATAGTCTTTTTAGTCCAGACTGAATTAAATACAAAGGCTTTTAATTCTGATTGCTTACAATTAATACTATATTCTGTTGTTATGACAACAGAATTAATGACTGACACAAATGGCTGCGTTCACTTTAAGAACTAGTGCGCGAATACTGTTTAATTAACTTTCTGTCACACGCGTTTAATGCTAATTTAAGACATTACCGACTGTCTTTACGAGGTTACTCACCAAGACCAGAGTTTTGACATAATGTTGCGTGTCTTAACTGTTAAAGTGATATAATCCAGGGACAAAACTTTTGTTTCTGGCGAGCTGTTTGTGAGGCAGATTTAGCCTGTACTGTGCACGCAGTGAAAGACATCTCTGAGAGTCCGCGAGCATGGGATGGTTTAACATTGCTTGTAAAACACAAAAAGACGTGAAAATGATAAACGTTAGTTCCGATCATAGGTTACGATGCAATGCTGGCCCGATTGTTAAGTGAATATTCCGTCATGTCCCGACTCCTGAACGCGTGTGTGTATCGAAAGCTGCAGCGTTTGGCGCTTGCATAGTGCAGAGAGACGAGAAGATGCAGCACCGCGTCCGCGAGCCCTTTATATGGAAAAAATCGATTCGTGGCCGTTGAGAATCGATTTTGAATCGAACACATTTTAAAAAACGATTAATCGAAAAATCGATTTTTTTGCCCAGCCCTATGTAAAATGTTTGTAGCTGTTATTGGAGTTGTCATAAAGAATAGAGCGTCTTGTAGTTCTGCAGTGCTTTATCAATATGTTTGTGTTATGCCAACCAACAATAACTGACTGGGTCTGTCATCTGACCAATCACCACCGATTAGCGTCATGCAAAGGAGTGGTTTGGAAAAATGAGTCGTTGTACGAATCATTTGGGAGTTGGTGAGCAAATCAGTTAAAAATAAATGCATATTATAAGACAAAGTGTTTTTTTTATCCTTGCATGCATGTTAAACTGTTTTTGGGAACTCCTAAAACAAAAATAGGAACATTTTTAAATGCTATGATGGGCTCTTTAATGGTGAGACTTTTAATCGGGCTCAAAAAATGTATAAAAATTTGGATTTAGATTTATCGTCCAATATATAGGTTATCGGCTTTCAAATATAAAGAGTTATCTGTAACGGCCAAAATTATCATCGGTGCATCCCTAACTATTATATAAGAATGTTGGTAACGCTTTACAATAAGGTTCATTATTTACAGTACCTAAATGAGTTAACATGAACTAAGAATGCATGACTGTAATGAAGAACAATACTTCAGTATTTATTAATCTTAGTTGATATGAATTTCAACATTTAGTGATACGTCATTAAAATTAAAGGTTGTATTTGTTAACATTAAAGCACTGTGAACTAACATCAACACACAATGAACAGCTGGATTTGTATTAACTAACATTAACAAAGATTAGTAAATATAGTAACAAATGTATTGCATGTTGTTAGATTATGCATTAATGAACCTTTATTGTAAAGTGTTCCCAGAATATTATAGTTGTAATAACTTGATTAACTGCAAAAATGCTTTTCTTTACTTAGTGTTTTTGTCTTGTTTACAGTGAAAATAGTAAATGCATGTTAATTTAAGAATTTTTTTGCTAAAGTAGTAAAAAGGCCATAAGATAAGATTTTTTTTTGAAGCAACGACTCACTTAATTTTGATTTATTTCCCCAGAAAACACATAATATCTTAGTAAATGCATCTTGATTTTAAGGTTTTTTTGATATTTGGACTGAAAACAAGACAAAGTAAGAAAAGCATTTTTGCAGTGATTGCTGCTTCCTCCACTAAAGCTCCTATTAATGGTTGCAGGTGAAAAGCAACAGCATGGTGGGCGGACCCGACCCGTACCTGAAGGAGTTTGGGATCGTGGTGCACAATGACATGACGGAGGTGACGGGGCGGGTCCTCCCAGCGCCCATGCTCCAGTACGGGGGCCGGGTGAGTACTGACACCGGGAGGGACTGTAGCAGGGTGAGTACTGGGGCTCGGGTGCGGGTGTGTGTGTGTGTGTGTGTGTTTGTGTGTGTGTAGGGCTGGGTATCAATTCAGATATTTCGATTCACAAGCTCTCAATTCGATTTTGATTCGACTCAATAGATTTAATAGAAATTGCTAAATTAAAAAAAAAAACAGTGAACAAAAGTGCATAAGTGGTTAATAAAAGAAATTAAGAGCCACAATACTGTATATTAAACTCTTTTTATTTTAGGTACATCAAAACAGAACCCAACTCTGTTTCAAATGCATACAATGAATAGACAGGATTTTAATGCAGGATAAAAAAAATTGATGCTGGAAATTGTACGCATCAGAAGAGTCGCAGGCCTTGATCAAACACGATCAGGTTCTTTTGTTCAAGATAACACACACACAAACTCTCACAGCATTATCTGTAGCGTTGAGGCTCAAGTCTGAACAGTGGAGGAACACTAATACTGGATGAATAAATATGGAGAAATCAATTCGTGGCCTTTGAGAATCGATTTTAGATCGACCACATTTTAAAAAACGATTAATCGAAAATCAATTTTTGTGCCCAGCCCTAGTCGCGCGGTGCATGGACTAACCCGAGGCATGATGATCAGACTCCTGTGTTTCAGCAGCGACTCATGTTGAGGAGCTCAAATATAATGCAGTGAGGAAAATAGTCCCCCTGTGGTGAAAATCCAGCATTTAATGTTGTTTATGCTTGTATGTGGTGTTTTTAATACGCTTTAAGACACACCATGTGTAAGTTCATAAGTGGACAGCATTGCTGAGTATTTTGCTCCTTAAAACTGCAGTGAACCAAAGACAGTCTCAAAAACATGGTTTGAAATCACTGGTGTTTCTGATGTCACAAACGACCATGTAACCAATCAGATCAACGTGTGATCGTCAACCAGTGGATCTCTGAGAGAGTGAGTGGAGGTGGGGCTCATTTGCATATCCATAGAACTGTGCATACTAAATGAGGCGAGGGTATTTATGTCATTTTGGTGATCAAAGATGACTTTTAAGGGATACGACTATTGACTACAGGGGGACTTTAAGACTAAAAGCATCTCATTTTAACGAGTTACTCGTCAGTCATTTTTCATCTTAATATTGGGATTTTTTTTTTTTTTTTTTTTTACCCTCCCAGTAGAGTCTGATATTCATTCCTGTGAAGTGACCTCTTGAGTGATTGCGCTTTTTTTTTAATTAAATGTGTGCTTCAGTCTTCAGGGATTTTCTTAATTTGGTTATAACATATGATAAATATATTTGATTATATTTTATTTGTTATTATTTTTCATTATATTTGATAGGGCTGGGTATTGAGACAAATTTCACAATTCGGTTCGATTTCGATTCACAAGCTTGCAATTCGATTTCGATTCAATATCGATTATTTTGGATATCAGTTACAATAAATAGCAATTTTTCTCAAGGGTATCAAATCTCTTAAATGCTGTAAACTATGGGAATCTAGTTGTAGCCTACTAGGCTTCATTAGCCTAATATGAAGGTAATAATGAACTGTTTTGTAGCTATACAAACACTTAAATTACACTTTTATTTATTTTTATAATAAGAAGATTATATGAAATATAAACATTTAAATGGTGGCTGTCATAAAAACTTGCCAGATTTATTCAAATATGCATTAAGTATTGAAGAACATTAAGATTATAATGCATATGTAATGGTGTATATATTTAGCAAAATGCTCCTCTCTAGAGTTATTTTTTCTAGTGACTAACGAGTTATGTGGGTTTTCTGAGGTAAATATGACGATACATGACAAGACATTGATTACAAGCTGTTTAATTGACGTCTTTCCACGGTTGAAACGCTGATTGAGCGAATCAATGTGACATGATACGGATTTAGATAAGTTGTACTCTATGTTTTAACACGTTTTCAGAAGCTCATTCATGTTTATTTCGCGCTGTGACTGCTATTATTAAGCCGGAAGAGAGATCAGCGCTGCTTTTCTTGAGCTGCGCCAGAGCGATCTCACGCCACAGCGCCAAAACGCTATTTATGTTTTTGAATTTCTAAAGAAAATGGACGTCATTTGAAAATTGAGACTTTGTTTAATATCAATAGTAACAAAGGACAAAGATTATTGCGTTTTTTTTTTTTTTTTTTTTTTTGGATGCGCGCAGCCGCGATACAATGTCCCATTCATTCAAATGAAACAGGATGACTAATCGATTCTTGAGATTTAAGAATCGATATCGGTCCGTAAAAATGAGAATCGATTAATATCGAGAAATCTATATTTATTACCCAGCCCTAATATTTGATTATAGTGTGTGTAATATATATATATATATATAAGTTTTATGTTTTGCTATGTTTGGTTTGTAGTCAACATTTACAATGGGTCAAAACTGTTCATCAAAGTTAGATATTAATTTTGAACAATACCCGTTCTTTTCTTAGGACAACTTTGAACTTTTTTGATCCATTTCAAATGTTGACCACTGTATATTTGATTAAACTTTGTGATTCAAAAACATCTGGAATTGAAATATGACCTATTAATTTTTTTTCATAACCCCTGAACACTGGAGCCATTCTTTACTGTTAAAGTCAAACAACTTCTGTATTCTGGCCTAAGTTCTTTATAATTCTTTTCATTATTAACCTTCTGTGTGTGAGGAGGCTGGAGAGGGTTTATTCTGTGTGTGCTCTCTGGTGATCTGGTGCGTTCAGGTCCTCCTGGGAAGATCGAAGTGCGATGTGGGAAGTCGTGTCAAATCACTATCATTGGAGGGAGATGGCGGAGACCTTTCTCTTAATTACTTAAAAATCCAGCAAGGTTCTTAAACTCAGTTCTAGAAAATGAAGAATAAAGAAATGTGTGTCAGGTGTTTTGAATTCATTTATGAAGCCACTGCAAACTTTATCGTCACATATTACATTATATTATAATGCCATCATATTCTGTGCAGGTGGTTTGCTTACTGCGCTGTAAATAGAAAAGCCTGACAATATCACTGCTAAATGCCTTTTGAAGGTGCGGTTGATTATGATTTCACTTTTCTAGCTTTAGTTAGTGTGTAATGTTGCTGTTTGAACAAACAACATTAGTTATTGATATCTTGGAGAGATTTGCTTTTACAGACATCACTTTTTAATAAGGACTACAACACACGGCTGGTAGGACCTACACAAGCTTCCACGAGTGCCGGGAGCAGCAGCTCATTTGCATTTAAAGGGACAGACGCAAAACTACTCGTTTTTGCTCACCCTCAAACTTTAACATGCTATAAAAATATCTGTGGGGTGTTTTGAGCTAAAATGTCACACACACACTCTGAGGACATCAGACTTCATTTACATCTGGTGAAAAGGGCGTTATCCCACCCCTTTGAGTGTTGTACTATTCCGCCATGTTGTTCACTCACACGCCCCAACTCGTAAAGATCGGGGCTTAAAGAACATCCCGAGCTTTCCACTGGAATTTATGACATTGTGGTGCACACAACTTTTAAAAACAATCTTTACGAGATGACTTGAACGCACCATTAGCCCAGGCCTGCAGAGATGGGTTTGTGGGTTGTGTTGGGTTTGATGGGTTGGCATGTTGGGTTTGATGGGTTAGTGGGTTGGGTAGAGAGCCGAGGGGTTCACTAAGAGTGTAGGGACTCTCTCCTCAGAACAAGACGGTGGCCACGCCTAACCAGGGCGTCTGGGACATGAGAGGAAAGCAGTTTTACGCGGGTATCGAGATCAAGGTCTGGGCCGTGGCCTGCTTCGCCCCGCAAAAACAGTGCCGAGAGGATCTGCTCAAGTAAGGATCACTCCGCTCATTCCTAAATGCAGGGTTCGTACAAGCCTCAATTTATGAGCAATTAAATGGGTTCTCATTGTTCAGGCCAATCATATAGTAATGGGAGAAAAATCAGTTTGAATAAGAAAGCTATATGTCTTTGTCATAGTATCATTTCAATGGTTAAAATACTGCAGTCACTGCATGTGTTGCTCTTTATTTGTATCATTTTGTTTTATTTTTACTAATCTATTATCTTTCAAATTCTAAAAAGTAATTAAAGATATTGTTTGATAAGTGAGATCTCTGATTTTAGTCATTTAGCCAAAAAAGTAGTGCTTAAAGTCTTAATTTCGTTTTACAGTGTCTGTACGAACCCTGTTATTTCCATTCTATAATGTGCTTTTGTTTCTCCATTGTTTACACCTGTTTTTCATTAACGATAATATAGTCAAGCTAAAAAAGACTGAAGATTTTAATTAAGACACCGTTTTCCACCAAATTTGTTGGTTCAACTTAAGTAACCTAGATGCCTTAATTTAGTTCATTGAGATTTAAAACTTGAATCTGGTTTTAGTTTCAATTAACTAATAACCCTGGTCAAGATAAGCTTTAAGTTCCCTCAAGTTGTTTCAAAACCGTATGAATTTCTTTCTTCTGCTGAACACAAAAGATATTATGAAGAATGAGCGTAACCAGACAATTGATGGACCCCATTGACTTCGACAGTATTTCTTTTCCTACTACAGAAGAAAGAAATGCATATACAGGTTTGAAGTGACTTGAGGGAGAGTAAATGATGACAGAACTTAAGTGAGCTATTCCTTTAAAGATTTTACACTGTGTTTTTAGGAGTTTCACTGACCAGCTGCGCAAGATCTCTAAAGATGCAGGGATGCCAATCCAAGGCCAGCCTTGCTTCTGCAAATACGCCCAGGGCGCAGACAGCGTGGAGCCGATGTTCAAGCATCTCAAGATGTCTTATGTGGGACTGCAGCTCATTGTGGTCATTCTGCCTGGAAAAACACCCGTCTATGGTAAAGACATTAGGGGTGGGGATCTTTTGGTGCCTCACGATTCGAATCGATTCCTGGGGTGACGATTCAATCTCATATGTGCATTTTGATTTGTGGTTTACTGTTTTGTTGCTTTTCTTGTTTGACTGCGGTACACCGTTTAGTAGGTCTAGAGGGGCAACAAATCCCAAGCCCCTTTCTCACAGAGATTCCGGAAAATACACGGATAATGTGACCCGGCGTTTGTCCTCGGATTGTTTGATTTCGGTTCATTCACACTGCCAGTGATTTGCGGGGATCTGTAAATGCATTCAAACACAACCCGTAAAGATCCCGGAAAGACACATGACGTCAGGATGAGACGTGTAACTTGCACGTCGAAAACATGTACACACGCATACCGTTCCACAAAGCTGGTGAACGATCTCAGCTTCAGCGCGGATAGTGAGGAGCTCCTGCTCTCTACTTCGTTCCAGTTTGCGGACATTTGTTCATCCTTTCTTTGTTAATGACGAACACAAACTTTCTTCTAAGAGCAACAGAGTCGCGCGATGGCACGAGCGTCATCACTATGACACACCCCTTACGGCATTGGTCCTGGCTTTTGTTCACACAGCGCGTGTTCCGGGACTGATTCCGGCAATGTTATTAGGTCCCCAACCCGCTATCAATCCCGGGTCGTGTTTGCTTTCTCACAGAAAGCGTTCTGGCAATTTCCCGGAATCAACGTGCTTTGTGAAAGGGGCTCCACTGAATCAAATGGGAACCTTGAAATTTATTTAGGGTCTACTCCCATTTTAGTCAATCCAATATTATAAAACAAATGTTCTTTATGCTGACTGAAGTCTTCTAGTCTTCTGTAATAAAGCAAAGCAGGCAATTTTATTTCATTTTTTAAATATTAAAAACAGCAACAAAAATTCAAATTTCAAGCAATAGGACATAGAATAATATACAAATTAAATAAACTAAGTTTTATTTAAACCTGTAGTAAGACTACTGAAATTGAATATATATATATATATATATATATATATATATATGAAGAGCTCTTTTCCAAAACGTGATAAACGCCATTTTTAAAAAAAAATGAGTTTGTCGAAACTGTGAAAGAGGACGGTATACGAGATCTGTGTCCGTCAGCGCGAACACCGCATTGAGTCTTTGTTCGCAGGTTATTGTGATCAACTTCAATAACTTGTAGTACTGTGAAGTTAAAGAAAAATAACACTTTAGACAATGATTTTTTGAAATTTGTGAACCGATTCAAATCGGGATAAAATAGAATTGCCATTCATATATGAATTGTTTTTTTGTTTTTGTTTTTTGTTTTGTTTTCTTTGGTCAGTTTTTTTTGTACCCTACCTAAAAAATGTCAGAGGGTTTGCCACTGTAATGCTGAAGTAGTTGTTGTGCGTCTCCAGCGGAGGTGAAGCGTGTCGGAGATACTCTGCTGGGAATGGCCACTCAGTGCGTGCAGGTGAAAAACGTGGTGAAAACGTCCCCTCAGACACTGTCCAACCTCTGTCTGAAGATCAACGCCAAACTAGGGGGCATCAACAATGTGCTGGTGCCACATCAGAGGTGGGTTCTGCTATAGCTGTGTTTATTATGCTATAAAGGCTGTTATGTTGTCTATAGTACTTCAATCTAAAAATCACAATAGAAAAACTAAAAGGGGATTTTTAGTTGAAAATGAAACTCAAAGATCTGAATCTTTTCAACATGAAGTATCAAAAGTAAATGAGAGTGTGGCCTAAACAATGCTTGCATAAAATGTCAATTTTTAGACAAAAAACCCATCACCTAGCAACAGGATTGACTATCGTAGGCTTTAAAGACCATATTATGCCTTTGTGGATTTCAGCCTCTACTAGAACAGGTTGAATGTTGATTATTCTCCATTGTTGGGGCTCCTCTCTTCCCAGTCTGTCAGTAACGCTCTGTGTACTTCCTGTCTCCATGAAGCCCCTCCTTCTGAAAGCACACTGTGCTCTGATTGGTCAGCTGGAGCAGTGTGTTGTGATTGGCCGAGCGCTTCGAGTATATTTGGGAAATGTCCCGCTCCTGTCCATAACCGCCAGTTTAATACCCTACTAACTAACTCAACCAGGCCCCGCCCCTTTATTCTCCGTATGAATTATTATAATGATGAATATTGTGACGTGTTCAATCCCGTTCAGAAACACTGACACTAATATAGAGAAGAACTGGCGCTTTCTCATGCTCAAACCCTAAAGAGAGATCGACGTGACGCATAATAGGTGCTCTTTAAATGCATTGACAAGAAAGGGAAACTTGACCTGTGTGTGTGTGTGTTTCCCCAGGCCCTCGGTGTTCCAGCAGCCGGTGATCTTCCTCGGGGCCGACGTCACGCACCCGCCGGCGGGCGACGGGAAGAAGCCCTCCATCGCCGCAGTGGTGGGCAGCATGGATGGGCACCCAAGCCGGTACTGTGCCACGGTACGGGTGCAGACCTCACGCCAGGACCTGTCCCAGGAGCAGCTCTTCAGCCAGGAGGTCATCCAGGACCTCACCAACATGGTGCGAGAGCTTCTCATTCAGTTCTACAAGTCCACCCGATTTAAGCCCACGCGCATCATCTACTACCGCGGGGGGGTCTCTGAGGGCCAGATGAAGCAGGTGAGTTTCACGGAGAGACTGTTTAACGTGACTGCTCACCCAAACGCCAATTCTGTCATTTACAGGGAACTACACTAACCTTTTCCACTGGTGGCACTTGCGCTACTAACTTTTTCAGTTACTGGCGCAAAACATGATTTGGTCGCACAAATTATTTATAGTAAGCCGCTCTCTGGATAGTAATGAATAATAATGAAATTGTACTGCATTAGGGGTGGAACGGTAAAGAAGTCACGGTTGGGTTCATACCTTGGTTCAGACGGTTCGGTACGATTTCAGTACATTGGAGTGAAAAGCAAAACAAAAATGCAGAAGGCATTTTTATAAATCTCTTAAGCCTCGTATTTTTTTAAATTGTTAAGTTTTATTAATAAAGGCATAGAATCAGTTTATTTGTAGTGCATTGACAATAGTTTTATATAATTAGTTTATTAATTAAATTAATAAAAAGACAAAATGACCTTGATATATGTTTGGTAATTGTACTTGAATGAATGTAAATTTAATTTGCTATATTTCAGATCAATATATTTGTTTTCCTTACTTTTAATTAACCCTAACTTTATTCTCATCTGAATTATAAATAAATGATTTCCGTATAAAATAATTACCATGAAAACACATTTGATTTTCTTTTTTAATCAATGTAGAATCATGGACGCAGGACTGTTGGCAAACTGTAATGACAATAAAATGATAGCTTATAAATATATCTCTGGCTGTTTCTGTTCCACAACATTTTGCAGGCTATGTCATGTTTGGGGTGTGGGATGAAGAGAGGGATATTTTTA
The DNA here is from genome assembly GCF_988280905.1 of Pimephales promelas. Taxonomy (NCBI): domain Eukaryota; kingdom Metazoa; phylum Chordata; class Actinopteri; order Cypriniformes; family Leuciscidae; genus Pimephales; species Pimephales promelas. The sequence goes on along the minus strand of NC_142786.1, from coordinate 17,896,450 downwards.
GTAATTATTTAATAAAACATCATTTAATTTATCTTCAGTTTGTAGTATTAGCCAATCAGGTGTCTTGACGCGAATCACGCGATTACAATACAGCCTACACAGCACCAAAAAAAAAACTAGTCTAAAAAACTGCTAGTGATCATATAACGTTAGTCGATGTCAATATCAGCGCTAGCAATATAATTAGTTAGCTCATGGCAGAGTTTATCAGCCGAACTTCAGAGCGCAAATCTACCTTTGGTGTACCAAAATCATCGTAAGGCAGAGACACGGTGTCTTACATCTCTGCGTCTTTTTCCTGACGCCATGCAGACCCAGATGGTAGCCTATATGATTGTGATTAGCATGTCTATTATAAAGAGACAAACCTTTTACTATCATGTCCATTGACTTTGAATATGTGCGAAGAGGGAGAGAGAGAGAGAGCAAGACAGTGCTTGTGTTGTGTGAAGACGTGAGACTCTCTCTCTCTCTCTCTCAGCTCGTTTGCGCCCTTTCAAACGCATCAGTTATTTTACTCTACAACACTCGCGGATCAAAAAAGGCTTTGGCGGGACAAAAAGCGGACGACCCGACAGGTTTTAGAAGACTAAATACAACCTGAAAGAAACTAAAAAAAACAGACCCGTCAAAATAGTCAGTGATACATTTGCAACCCATTAAAAATTAAGGTCTCAATGGGATTTCAAAAGGTCGCATATGCGAATATTTTGGTCGCAGTGTAGTTCCCTGATTTACTCATCCTGTGTAGCGTTTGTTGTGTTAATGAAATCTGAGAGATTTCTGTCCCTTTGTTGAAAGTCTGTTCACCCAAAGCTGTGGAAGCACCACACAATAAAAAAACTTTTTATCTCACAATTCTGATTTTATTTATCAATTGTGTGATATAATCTCGCAAACTTACAGTTCTGACTTTCGTTCTCAGAATTCCATGTTATAAAGTTAGAATTGTGAGGTAAAAACAAGCAATTGAGTTGATCACACAATTCTAACTTTATATCATGCCATTCTGACATAACACGCAATTCAGATTTTTCTATCTCGCAATTTTGAGAAGTCTCAATTGTCTTTTAAAATGTTTTATTTTATGGTGGAAACATGCTTTCATACACTTCAAAATGTTCATAAAGAGTTAAATCCGAATGAGCAGAGTGGCTTAATAGAAGTCTTCTGAAGAGATTGCCTGGCATGCCAGACCTACATCAAGATGTTAGGTTTGGAAACTCTTCATTGACACGGCTCAATCCGAGGGGCGGGATAAACGGTTGTCTTTCAAATTCTCTCTGCACGCAATTGAATAGCGCTAAAGCCAATCAGAGCAACGAAGAAGGTGACGTACTCAGCGGAGCAAGTTGATATATTAAACTTTTACCACATCCAGTCCAGCTGTCAACATTGAACATTGAAAATAAGAGAGATTTCCCAGAATCCATCCCCAAAAATAAGGGATTTTTTTTGTTTTTTTACACGACCCACAAACTTTAAAAATAAAACACTAATCATTAAAAGTCAAAAGAGTTTATAACTATGTGTGAGAGAGAAAGAGACAGTATGTGTGTTTTTGTGTGTATGAGAGAGAAAGAGACAGTGTGTCATTAAAAAAAATAATATCATAGAGAATGTTTAAATACTAATATCAGCTTACGAGGGAAACGGAGGCGGAGTAGTGGTGCTTCGGGTGCTGGAGATGATTTGGGAGAGTCCGTGCACCTATACCGATCAGAGCGCCGCTGACACAGAGTAAAGCCTTTATACTCGACGACACAGCACGAGTGGGCAAAAATGACAAGTTGATCGTTTCGCCACAGCTTTTTTGTAACAGCGTGTGCGGCGCCGGCCGCAACCGAGGATGAACGACTTTAAACCGAATATGTCTGAGCTTGCTCTGACCGTCGCAACTCTGTCGTCATTATGTTAAGCCCGCCCGCCAAATCTATACACGATGTGATTGGCCCTACCAGAGTTGAGTTTTTCCAGCTCAAACGTCTATGGAGAGTTGCTAGACCACACTTTGCTGCAAAATAATTTTTGCTGCCGCTAGGGTGCGTCTAGATTTCTAGGCTACTGAAGAGATGCAATGACTTTATTATACGATAAACAGATTTAGTTTTAGGCTTTTATTCACATTGTTCAATGAACTTAAAGCGATGCTCAACCATACTTTATGCGAAGAACAATCCTTCTGTTTACTATATTTGAATGCTGTAATAATTGCTCCCGTTTCATTAAAATTACTTCATTTGGGTTCTGAAGATGATCGAAAGTGTTATAGATTCACATAAGTGCGAGGAAACGACAGAATTTTCTTATTTGGGTCATCTAACTCTTTAATTTATACTCCAACTGCAGTGATGATACTTGAAAGCTGGTTTTATTGGAATGTAATTTATTCGTCATTTCGTGTTCAGTTTTTCTTCTTGGGTTGATCTTGTGACTGGTTTTGTGCAGGTTGCCTGGCCAGAGCTGATCGCCATCAGGAAAGCGTGCATCAGTCTAGAAGAGGATTACAGACCAGGAATCACATACATCGTAGTGCAGAAACGCCACCACACTCGACTCTTCTGCTCTGATAAAGCCGAGAGAGTGAGTTTTTCAGATGGTGTTTACTTCATATACTCTGTTTGTGATTGGCACTGTTAAAGGAGGAGGAACACGCTCCAAATTGAGGAACACACTCCAGAATGTTTCTCCATATAGTGACTTGAATGGGGTCGAACGGTCCAGATGTGAGTTTCAGTGCAGCTTCAAAGTCTCGACACGATCCAGCCAAGGAATAAGAGTCTGATTTAGACTAACCAGCTGACATTTATAACAAAATAAACATTTATATACTTTATAACCACAAATGCTGGTCTTGCACAAGCTTTGATGCGACACATTAAGTAATCAGGTTGAAAGGTCAAGCGTGACGTAGGTGTAAAGCCTGGAACACACCAAGCCGACGGTCGGCCGTCTGGCAGATTTTGTGCGTCGGCCAACTAAGTTTCCTCGGTGTGATACGCACGGTTCCGTGCTGTTGGCTGAAAATAGTCCTCGTCGGCTTTTTTTGCCTGATTCGACATGTTGAATCGGCGTCGGGCCGTTGAGGAAAGAGAGAACTCTGATTGGCTGTTTAGCTTAGTGAAAGAGACATGAGAATAAAAGCAAAACAGCAAGCAAAGAAGTCAAAACAGTAAAGATAGAAGGCTGTTCGTATGTTACGTCATCTTACCTGAGTGTTCCTTGGCGAATATTTCAATAATAACTTGAGCGGAGTGGAATAAAGAAAGTGTTTAGCAGGATTGATATTCAGAACGGTAAGCGCGCGCTGCTTTGTTTACGTTATGTGTATCTGCAGCCACCAGCATCGGTTTTCCTTTTTGAATGACGAATATAGACTAATATATCTGCAGAAATAGACATTTGGCTCATTAGACGCAGGCGAAGACCGCACATTCTAGCTGGCGGTCGTCTGCAGTTCTCTCGGTGTGTTCAAGTGCAGCTTTTTACCTCGACGTGAGCGGACGAAAGGCGACAAAACAGTCGGCTTTCATCAGCGCTAGTTCGTTGCCGTCGGCTTGGTGTGTTCCGGGCTTAAGAACAGACCCAGTGTTTACAAAGCAAACGTGCGAAGACTGAGTCAAACGCCATTTACAAAACAAATGATGAAAAAATTATGTCGGATGTTGGGGTTTTCTCCCTATCCTACATTTCTGACATTACCTTTCAACTTGACTACGTAATGTATCACAGCTCGTGCAAGACCAGCATTAGTGGTTAAAAGTATAAATGTTTATTTTGTTATAAATGTCCACTGGTTTGTCTAGATCAGACTCTTATTCCTCGGCAGGATCGTGTCGAGACTTTCAAGCTGCACTGAAACTCACATCTGGACCTTCGACCTGTTGCAGAAACATCCTGGAGTGGTGTTCCTTAATGTCTTTTCGAATGAAGAAAGAAAGACAGGAACATCTTGGATGACATGGAGGAGAGTAAATTATCAGGAAACTTAAATTCTAAAGTCAATTCATTCTTTTATTGTGCACTACCATTCAAAAACAATTCAGGACTGATAAATGTTTCTGCATTCACTTCCAAATCGTGCATTCAAGTTTCTTTGCGTTGACTCAGGTGGGGAAGAGTGGAAATGTCCCAGCAGGCACTACAGTGGACAGCACCATCACACACCCCTCAGAGTTCGACTTCTACCTGTGCAGTCATGCTGGAATCCAGGTGAGCCGCAGCCCGAATTATCCAGTACAAGGTGCATAAAATACTTGAATTTGAAGGCCTGGAAAACCCTTAAATTCAGGGGGGTCAGTATATTTCCCTGCTTTTTTGTCCTTAGCCAATCACATGCCTGATATATTAAATAAGTGTTTATATATATATGAGCCAATGAGCCGAATGAACATGCAAATTCATTCCCTAACATTATATGGTGCCATTTTGCTCTGCAATACCACTCAATATCAGTTTTCTTTTATCAAGATGTTTGTAGTCCCTATCGCATTTGTCATAGTTCTTTGTTCTAGCACCAATGAGAACAGCAGCTCTACATTCATCTTGCATCTTCCTCGTCTTATTTCTTCCTGGCAGTGTAGACGGCGACGCTACTTGGCGTACATTTTCTTTGCCGTTGCATATGTGTGCTCGGCAAGACCGTTTTGTTTGAGCTCCTTCAAGTTGTGTTTTACTGTAACTTCAGAAGCTCCAAACATGTGAGCAAAAGCGCCAATCTCATTGGTCGGATAGTTTTTGACGCTGCGCGTCAAACTAAAAAACCGAACCCAAGGCGTTTTTTTACGCGTTTTTGTACGCGTCGGTGTGCACACTCACATTGGCGCCCTTTGTTAAGTCACGAGGCGTTAAACGTCGGTGAATAACGCACGTGAAAATCGTCCCGGTGTGAACAGGCCTTTAGCCTCTTATTTACTTATTTATTTGTACCATTTTGTTTTATTAATTAAAAGCCTGAAGCCTATATTTTTAGCTATAATATATATATGCATGTATGTGTGTGTGTGTGTGTGTATATATATATATATATATATATATATATATATTTTTTTTTTTTTTTTAAATTTGAAAGATAAAGAAATTGTTTGATTTATACAATTTATACATTAATAATAACACTTATTAATTTGCACTCTTCTATTCTGTATTTATAAAAAAAAAAAGTACATGTACTGCGTTAGACTAAACTGGGAAGGGTCACGGCACTTGCATATCATTGTCCTACTGTTAGTTTCACTGCTTTTATTGTTCTCATCTGTAAGTCGCTCTGGATGAAAGCGTCTGCTAAATGAATAAATGTAAATGTTTGATAAGTGAGATATTTGATTGTAGTCCTGGAAAACCCTAAAAAGTAGCGCTTAAAGTCCTGGAATTTCATTGTACAGAATCTGTACGAACCCTGACCATCCAATTCACCTTTGGCTAAGCCACGCCCTAGAATGTAGATTGACCAATCACAGCGCAGCCAAGAACGAGCTCCCACACAGACTCCGACACTTTTTCACAGCGCTCTATTGACTTTCAACACAGGCGTCTCATATTTTTGGTCTCGGCAGGCTATTACCGTCCAAGTTTTATCCAAAATATGGTTAAACGTTGTGCCTCGGGCATTTGCAACACAGATACGCCTACTTCTATCGGACACTTTATTTGCTGCTTTATAAAAGTTTGTTAACATTTCAGCAGGAAGAGCTGTTACAGCATAAGCCATGCAGAGCGCAGATGAAGTTTGACGGATGTAGCAACAGTAACTAAGGGGGACGGGGCTTAGCCAAAGGTTAATTGTCCATTCATTGCATTTGCGTTTCCTCCCATAGGGCACGAGCCGCCCGTCTCACTATCACGTCTTGTGGGATGACAACTGTTTCACCGCCGACGAACTGCAGCTGTTGACGTACCAGCTCTGCCACACATATGTGCGCTGCACGCGCTCCGTCTCCATCCCCGCTCCAGCTTACTACGCCCGGCTCGTGGCCTTCAGGGCCCGCTACCACCTCGTGGACAAAGATCACGACAGGTACATCAGCACCGAGGAGGAGGAGCTTGTGAAGCTAAAGGGAAAAGGCAAATTAGCCCATGATTTACTCTCCCTCAAACCATCCTAGGTGTATATTACACTCTTCTTTCAGACGAATACAATCAGTTATATTAATAAACATCCTGACACTTCTGTGCTTTATAAAAAAAAGTGCATCCATCATCATAAAAGTGCATCTATCCATCACTTTTACAACTGTCGGATGCACTTTTATGATGGACAGATGCACTTATGATTGGTAGATACACTTTTATGATAGATGCACTTTTATGATGATAGATGCACTTCTATGATGGACAGATGCACTTTTATGATGGACAGATGCACTTATGATGGATAGATGCACTTTTATCTTGGATAGATGCACTTTTAGGTTGGATAGATACACTTTATGATGGGCAGATGCACTTTATGATGGATAGATGCAGTTTTTAGAGCTTTACACTGATGGTTGCAAGCGTCAGGGTGTTTATTAATATAACTGTTATTCATCTGAAAGACATTCATATACACCTAGGATGGCTTCAGGGTGAGTAAATCATGGGCCAATTTTCATTGTAAAGTAAACTACTCCTGTAAAGAGGACCTACGAAGTCTTGATTTTGTTTTTGGGCTCTACTAGAATAGGTTTTCATGCACAAATGTTCAAAAAAGCAATATTTTTTTCCATATTTGACATAGTTGCAGCACCTCTCCTCCCAGTCTGTCAGTAACACTCTGGTGAGTTAACGCACTGCTTAACCGCCCAGTGTGATGCATCGTTGTAGAAACTAACTAGCTAGACTGTTTCCCCCTGTCATTTGAACCACGTTAGTTAAACAGTGTAGAACTCATTAATGACATCACATGCAGGTGTTAATTAATATTTGAATGGGATGAAAGAAAAAGAATGTGCTGAATGTTAGCTTGCTTATATTGTGTCCACATGTCATTTTAACAAGAAACTGCTGCTAACCACAGCTTGCAAGTTTGCGACGCTGTTTAGTTTCGGGAAAAGCCAAATCACTGAACTATGTTGATAACGACGGAACTTGTGACCATAGTTAGTTGATGCTTTTGTGAAATGCACCCCTGTTGTTTACTTCCTGTCTCTATGAAGCCCTTCTTTCTGGAAAGCACACTGTGCACTGATTGGTCACCTGGTTCAGCGTGTTGTGATTGGTCGAGTGCTTCGAGTATGTTTGGGAAATGTCGAGCCCCTTTCCATAACCGCCAGTTTAACACACTACTAACTAACTCAACCAGGCCCCGCCCCTTTATTCTGCATATGAATTATTATAATGAGGAATATTGTGACGTGTTTTTACTAATTTTGTAGTGTAAGAAAAACACAAATGGTTTTCCATGCAATAAAAGTGAATGGGGATTAAAGGAGCTTAAATGTCATAAAAGTACAAGAAAATAGTTCATATTTACATTTTGGTCTGTTTCTAATTTTGAATAATAATTATCAGAAAAACCTGTCTGTCCCTGTCCCAGTATTACTTTTATTTATGTTTTATTATTTTGAATTCGCTTTTTTCATGTTGATTTTTTAGTGCTTTTGTCTCCTATTTTCTAAATATTGCTATTTATGTTTAATTTATTTTTACTCCAGGTTTAGTTTTATATAGTTTTAGGTCTTTTGTTAGTTTTAAGGTGTTTGTCAGGCTCTTCTCATTTAGAACCGTCCAGTAGGGGTTCCCATCATGGGATGATTTTATAGATGCATATTTAATTTTGTTTAAAAAAATATTATATTATTTGAAACCGTTCCAGGGAGTTCAGAAACCGTGACACTCGCTACGCTTACGTGCAACCAAATCCGCTACTAATGGGATTGATGGCTCAGTTATTTTTTTTTAACGTGTGAGAAATTCGGACTCTGTGTGCAAGCACCTTTACTCCCGCTGGAGCGACTCTGGAAACCCTTTCATGCTCAAACGTCAACATTAAACACACTAAATGATGAACATGGGGGAAAATCCTCATAGATCCTCTAATCGCTTCGTCCCTCTCTCTCTGCAGCGCTGAAGGTAGTCACGTGTCCGGACAGAGCAACGGCCGAGACCCTCAGGCCCTGGCCAAGGCGGTCCAGATCCACTATGACACCCAGCACACCATGTACTTCGCCTGACGCCGGCCAGCAGGAGGCGCTCTTCTACTTCTACACTCCCTCCTCTCTCTCTCTCTCCCTCTCTCTCTCTCTCTCTCTCTCTCTCTCTCTCTCTCTCTCTCCCTCTCCCTGTTTCTCTATCGCGGTGTCGTCTGCAGCCAAGCAGTTCTGAAACTCATCCCTCAATCCAGGCGAAATATAGAAATATACTGGCCTCGGAAGAACCAACCTCTACCAGCAGTCCTGCACTGAGAGGCTCCTGGCCTCCAATGCACAGAGAAAAAAATCAATTTGAGCCATTTTTAACGTTTCCTTTTCTTGTTTTTGATTTTGAATGTTTTTAATTTGTAAAATACACTGAGTGTGAGCAAACCTGCGCCATTGGTCAGGGCAGCTCTGGCTCTCTTTGCTAAGCTGGACTCTGTCTACTCTTACCTCAAGCCACCATTGGCTGAATCTTGTCACATGACTATTAGAGGGTGGGGCTTGCATGTTTGGGGGGGGGGGGGGGGGGGGGGGTACTTGTTTTGTCTCCTTTTTATGGTCGTATTTGGACTCTCCTCAGTCTTTTACAAACGAGGTGACCTGGGTATACATACCCATTACCCGCTACCGTTTTGCGTGTGTGTGTGTGTGTGTGTGTGAGTGAGTGAGTGAGTGAGTGAGTTCACGTCTCATGGCAGGCCACTGAATTGTAAAGGGAAATCTAGGAGCAAACTGCTGTAAATGCCTCGTTTTTTTATATTAACACACACAAAGATATATAAAAAAATATATAAATATTTACAACTCTATAAGCATATTCCACTTGATCTAACAGGCTTTCATAAGCTGATGGTTTTGTGTAGCAGTAGCATTACCCGTGGGCACGCCGGGCTCGGTTCTGAGACGGTTCGGATGGTTATTATTTGACAGGGTTGAAAGGTATGGCCATTGCACAGTCACAGACTAGGCTTGCAACATACAGCACTCTCCCTTCTTTTATGCATTTATACATAAGATTCAAACCAGATTTGTAAGAGTTTAATATAAATGTTTTTTTTGTGGTAAACTTTAACAGTTTGTTAGAGTAGATAACTGTCGTTCTTGTCGTTTTAATGTTGATATTGATCAGTTGTCTGAAAATCGGTCGCGTATCTAATTAGGAGGCATTGTGTTTTTTTTATAAAGCTTGACTTGTTGTGGCGACGGTAATGAGGGCCCAAATCGCTTTGGTTTGTCCTTTTTCATGTTCGAATTTATCAGTTTGAGTTTTAACTCCAAGTTAATGGCAAGAAAGTGACAAATCTGAACTTTTTAGGCAATGTTCAGCAGTTATATGAATTTTACACTTTAAGTGTGTTTATTACTTATCTCTCTCTGTGTGTGTGTGTGTGTGTGTGTGTGTGTGTATGAATTTGAATCGATGATATGAATCGGAATGAACTTTCTCTTGCATATTAAAGATAGGACACCGTGCATGAAGACACAGGAGCCTTTGGTTTGAGGGTTTCCAACGCGCACGCCTCGTCAGGGAGGAAGCTCTCCGAAAAACCTTTTGTAATAAACCATCCGTAAAGCAGCAGGTTTGCTATGAATGAGTTTGAGCGCCCGCCTGTCGTTGGCGTGAACGCTGGCCCCGTGGAAGGAGGAGGCGAGGGCATCACATGCAATAAATTGGATTTAGGCATCGATAGGTTACTCAAAAGTCATGGCTTCCAGAGAATAGCGCGTTTGAACAGTGTACGTCCGTGTCCTTTTTTAGGCGGTTCGCTAAATTGTTACATGACAGTTTCTATCATGATATCATTGCAAAGCAATATAACCCAAAATCCAGAACAATTTAAAAGCTGTAGTCGTCGTTGGAATCTTATTGCCGTTCGTTTATGTACTTATTTTGCTTGTATCAATCAGTGGGAATGTGCATATGGTGGACTAGCTCTTTTAGGCTATGTGGACAAATGTTCAAATTTAAACTGTGCTCGCCTGCATGCCAGAGTATTGTTATGGAATATTTATTATGGCGCAGAAATTTTGTTTTTTATCTTATTTTATTTTTTATGCGTAAATCAAATACAGTGAGACTGTTTCGAGTAGCGGTGTTGTCCGGGATTTTTAAAGTTTTCTCTGTAAATGTCAGTAACTCTGAGGGACAGATGTGGGGGCTGAAAGGGGGATGATCTCGTCTTTGCGAGCCCGAACCCAAACGAGGTACTTTCTTCAATCACCGGGCCACTAAGACGGACCTCCTCGCCCTTTCGTTCCGGTTCCCTCTTTGCTCTGTGGCGCCGCCCTGGTGGCTCCTCCACACTTCTCTCTGCGAAAGAATTACCTCTTAACCTCTTGTTTTGTTTTTAAGCCATTCTCTGCCCCACTTTAAAGAGCATGATTTTTTTTTTTAATTCCTATTTGATATATATATGGCTTTGTTATTTGAAAAACGTGTATTGTAATTTAATTTTTTGTTTCTATTACTGGTGTGTAGCTTTTTTTGTGCGGTTGTATTCTCATGTTCTGAGCTGTGTGATTTGTCCGATAGCAATAGCGGGCACCGTTTCTTTGCCCTGCTGGGAACGCCTGTAGCTTCCCCCACTCGAGTGACCCGCCAGTTGCTGTATTGCTTTGTGACATTAAAAAAAAAATCTCCCCTCTTTGTTTTTTTTTGTTTTTTTTAGCCTGCAGGGAATATTTGTGTTATTGTGCAAAGTAATAAATTGGTATTTTATGCCTATAACACACACCTATGTGTCCTGTCATTATTGAAGTTAGCTTGCCTACTTTTTTGTGTGTGTCAGTATGTATAGTACCGGTGATTTATCATAACTTTGTTTTTAAATGTTGATTTTATTTATTTTATTTTTTAAGGGACTTTTTCCAAAAATAGATTGAATTCCAAGCCACAAGATGGCATTGCTTGCTAATATCTAGAACTTAATTATGAAGCCCTATCCAGAGTAAATGGTTCTCTTTGTTGAATGTTTAAGTACAAATGATTTTCCCAATAGACCAACATTTTAAATTCAGCAATGCTTTATTTTAGTGTCCTTGTTACATATGCTACATGTACTTTAGTAATTATAGTAAACTTGTTTCAGTTGTTACATGTAGTAATTACAGTAAATTTTGTTGCATGTACTTTAGTAATACCAAACTTGTTACATGTACTTTAGTAATACCCAACTTGTTGCATGTAATTTAGTAATAACAGTAAACTTGTTACATTTGTTACATGTACTTTAGTAATTACAGTAAATTTGTTATGTGCAACAAGTTTGTTATTACTAAAGTACATGTAACAGGTGTAACAAGTTTATTGTAATTACTAAAGTACATGTTACAAGTCTACTGTAATTACTAAAGTACATGTAACAAGTTTACTGTAATTACTAAAGTACATGTAACAATTGTAACAAGTTTACTGTTGTTACTAAAATACATGTAACAAGTTTACTGTAATTACTAAAGTACATGTACTTTAGTTACAACAGTGAACTTTTCACACCTGTTACATATACGTTAGTAATTACAGTAAACTTGTTGCATGTATTTTTGTAATAACAGTAAATCTTTATTAAAAATGTAACAAAAAAAACCTATAGAGAGTACATGTTGCGCACTATTACTCAAATGTATAATTACACTTATCAAGGACACCTTAAAATAATGTGGAACTTTATATTCTGAAAATCTTGCTATGAAATGAGGATTTTAGCTTTTGCTGTTTTTTTTTTGTTTTTTTCTGTGTCATTGGAGAGTTGCATTCTGTTAGTGGAGACCGATACCAGAGACTATTTTGAGAATGAGGAGTTGACGTCATTTTACAGTGCCCCTCCCCTTTCCGCCATGTTGGTAGGATTCCCACGACAAAACAGTATTGATTACGTGTGTTTTTAGCTCGGTAGTAGAGGAGTTTCTCGCAATACCGCACTGTTTTACCATGCCTGGAAGTAACTGCTGCGTTAAAAACCGAAAAAAACCCTGGTAACCGATAGAGTCACCTACCATCATGGCCGACCGGCTCAGACCCCACCCAAATAGGCACGTGACTCCTCATTCTCAATAGAGACATGCCACTTCCTCAATCCTTAATACAAATGTATAGAGCTGGTAAGTCCCGCCCCTTCAGCTAACCCCGCTGGACCTCTAGGTTGAAAAATCGTCAATGCAAGTGAATGAGAAAAAATAATTATTTTCTAATCCCGTTTGAATTTTGCAATGAATGTGAACATATGTTGTCTATGAATTTTTTATATAATTTTTCGTGTAAAGAATGCTACAATTTAGCGGGTAGAATTTTCATACAGTTAGACTTTGTGTGAGAGCACTTTCTGGACTACAACTCTTTCGACGTGTTTGATATAAATCACCGCACACGGATCCCGCTAAACATGCCTGTGTCTTCGGTTCACTGCCTTTTTTCAGGGAGAGGACAAACTAGTTGAGCGTGGTGAAAACCGTGATATGTGGAGGGAAAATGTGTTATGCGGTGACGTCATATATGTGCCGTGTAGTATCTCTCTTATGTCTGTTTCACAACTGCTCGCCAAACAATCATTCAATATACTGTCAAACTCGTTACATGAGAAATTCTATTAAAACAATTACAGAAAACATATGGTACATTCATGGCACAATTCAAACAGGATCAGAAAAGAATTATTTTCTCTCATTCACTTGCATTGACACTTTTTCAACATAGAGGTCCACTTGGAGTTTTACAGATGGGCGGCACTTACCAGCTCACAGTCCCGCCCACAGCCCGAGAGAGCGCTAGCTGGTGCCGGAAGTAAATTTCCCATTCATTTCTCCCATTGACATTTTGTAAAATCCATATCTAAAGAGTATTAGAGCATGTCTGAGGATAATCAGCTACGGCTGAACTCTGAATAAGCATACAATACATCATTTCAAGTGAAAAAACGAAGAGAAAATCCCAAAAAGGTCGAGGGTACAAGCCTGTGTACATATTTTCATTTCCGAGCAAAGGAACTACTCCTCCCATAAACCATTGCGCCTCACTGAAGTCGTCTGAAAGCCACCGTGAAAGAGCCTTTTGGGCGACTTCCAAATCTGACGACGGGCACGTGAACTTTTTCTCCAGTCAATTTTATATAGTGAATGTGCAGGGAAACTTATTTTCCTCGATTTACTGAAGCAAACGCATTTGCAGCTCAACATGCAAAAACATTGAGTATCTGGCTCGCTCATTAGCTAAGCTGTGGCAACTGCACATCCAATGGCGCGCGGGCGTCTCAGCAGTGCGACCAATGAACTTAGCCCAACGTCATTACGCGATCTTCAGTCTTCACGTACCTTCGCGGGGTTTCAGACACATGACACGACTTCCACCAATCAGATGCATCACTGTTGGATTGTGGGATTGTTCAGGATTGTGGGTAATTAAGTACTTATCCAATACATCGCGAATAAAAGGCATTTATCTTAATACAAGGTTAGTGCCCCATGAACTTTTGCCGTTTATATGAGCATATACAATCGCTTAGTAGGCTACAGCCGTAGCTGGTTTTAAGTCTACCATGTATGGTTACGTTTTTATGGCTTATATCTCAAATGTCAATGGAGAAATTGTATTGAATTTTTACTTCCGGCACCGGCTGTGGGCGGGACTGTGATGCTATAACATACAGTCGGCAACGTGTCATAGTTGGGGGGCGTGGTCGGCGTGGGGGAAAGCAGGAGCAGCGCGACCATCTATGTATTTGAATGACAAAAATGTCATATTGCCAGTCATTTATGCCTGCGGACCAGCAACGGTACATTGCAAAATTAACTGTAATAGGTTATGATTGCCCTTATTTAATTAAAAACTGGGCCAATGACCCAACCAAATGGCCGGAGGTGTCGTTTCCAGACTATTGTTATCTGGTTGAATCTTCAGGTAAGACATCGCGGAAGCTACCGGCAACACAAGCCTATTACTCAAACAACTTAAGTTACTATAAGTCCATAAAACCATGTCACTTACCAATTGCACGTATGCTTCACTCCAAACTATTAGCCTAATCCTTTTGTAAAACGGTGATCAGTTAGTAGCTACGAAGTTGCAGAGGGACTTTGCTGACAGTTATCCGAATTGTCAGACTGCAGTCTGATAACCTTCAGCTGATAACGCTAATGTGACTGAGACATCCCTTATGAAAAACAACTAAAAGAATCTTGTAGTATTTTAGGACAAAATATTTTAGTAACGTTAATCCTATAGGAATACTATAGTATTTTGGGACATAGCCTAGAAGTATAGGTATTAAAGAACACCACAGAAGTATTATACACTAATAGCCATAGTATTATTGTAGTTCTTTTTCGTAAGGGATGTAACGTCAGACAAATCTGGGCCACTGCCTAATACGAGTTAAACATCTACTACTATATCACACAGGGATCTCTACTCACACAGTAATCTAATAAGATATGATTAATTTTGCCATTTTGTCCTATCCGGTTCTGTATGTATGTAAGAAAGGCTGTAGAACTTCAATTTATAATTTGTTAGTTTATTGGTGGTACAGAAAACGACACAGCAACTCTTCGGCATGATTGTCCCATGTATTTCAATGAGCGCCAAGGCAATGTTTTCGCCCACGGGCTAAATTCACACCACGTGACGGGGCATTCCCGGGGGCGTTCCCAGACCAACCGACTGTATCTATAGGGAAAACCCCGTAACACCAAAGATGGCAGTTGTATGCAAATGCCCCTCCCGCTGGACAGCCAATCGTCTGCTTTTAACCGTCAAGCTGGGAAACATTTAAATACGTTGCTGTTTGAAAAGGCGGCAGATTTGATATGCAATGCATGTGTGCGTTCACGTTGTGTAAATATCAGACATCCCAAGTCTCCCAGAAGTTCCGGGTGTCTCCTGCAGATTGATAGAGGCTCGCTGATGCCCGCAAACTAGTTAAAATTTCCCGGAATCTAGAGCAAGCGAGCAAGAGCGCGCACATACTGTGTTTCAAACTGTGCAGCGCACGTGTGTGACAGAGAGCGAGAGAACCCTTGCGCATGCGCAGTAAAAGTATAACCTTTGGGAAAACGGCGTTTTAAACCTTATTTGGGGGCAAAGTCATCAAACTTTTTCAGCAATTTTTATTATATTTTACTGCTGTTTCTATCCACAAGTTTCCTACGCCCCATGAGGCCTTGCGTCAAAAGTGGGCGCGACTTCCGGTTGGAAGTAAACAAAGCGCGACTTGACATGCTTGATACTCGTTCATTCAACAGTTGACAGTCATTCAAGTTATAGCGATCCAAACTAGCTAACGATGTGGGAACACAACCTCAACGAAATTAAAAAGGGTGAAATAAAAGTACCTTTACCCTCCGCAGTGTATTATAATAACATTATTAATAATCAATACTCATCAAGGCATGGTGACAGACAGTTGTGTGAGCTGACAAACAATTAAAATAAAAAATACACACTTAGTCATTGTGCTTTGGAGTTTATTCAAAATTATAAATGAATGTGCTACTGGAATACATTAACTGGCACATTTGGTATTCTGTCAACACTGAGTTTAGGTGTAACATCAGTAGCGAACAGCCAATCACATGCTGAGAGAGTTTATAGAATATTAAGAATTTAAACAAATGTACACAGGAAGATTCGTCGTCTTTTGGGAGGTGATGGAAACTACAGTCGTTGGCAGGATCACTCTGATTTCCTTTTTTTAGCTTGTGTTCAAAACAATCACGTTTAAGCCACTGAACTAGTTTAATCCGGTTATACATACAACCGCGAACAGCACATGTTGTCCCTGAGCTCCGTAACGACATCTCTCATAAAGATTTGCGTCTTTAAATAGTAAAATAATTCTCCGAAAAACAGCTAGCCTTCTTCGCTAACTAACACACAAAATACCATTGGAATGCTACTTCCGCCGCGTCACCAGAAGTTTCACCCACTTTATTTTTTACAGGAGCGCCCCTCGGAAACTTGTGGATACATGCAGTTTTTATGTCCCGGTGTCCAGTGAAAGTGCAGTTCTGACTCTCTCCCCATTCATTTAGATAGAGCCTTGTTAAGTCCGAAATATCTGCCCGGAGGTGTTGCCAAGATGGCGGCCGAGTGGCATGACTTGCCTGAAAGGACTTTGCCGATACCCACATCAGCTGTTGATATTCCTGTGCTCACACACACCACAGCTTCTGTGGGCCACCACCCTCTCTCGTATGTCTTTGTTTTGTGTCCCCTCTCTCGTTCCCCTGTCCTGTGCTGTTGTCATGACCACTGTTGCCAAGGAGAGCCAGAGAAAGGAAACTTAAACCAGGGATCTTGTAGCCATAATATTTAATTCATCACCACAGACGCTGATGTCTGCAGGACAAAACAAGGACGAAATGACACAATTTAAAACCATTTATTTGTCTCTTTAGCAAATAAAATTTAAACATGCAAGTTATCCCCCCAAAAAATACAAACGCTATAACCTGCTGGGATTGGTTGATTTGCACCTTTGTAAAAATATTCATGGAACATGGAAATTCACACTCAGCCTGAAATGCAATACTTATTTGTGTGAAATATATCCATCTCAGCAACAACAACAACAAAATTGACGTGCATACTGTTGCAAAGTGTATTTTTCTGTCAGAAATGGTCAAAAATGTTTCTTTCTGTCTCATAAATGAAAGCTAGCCCTCAATTGCAACGGCACTTCAAAAGGCTTGAGCATATTGTTGATGGCCCATAGATTGTCTTTGTGTTAATTGATTCGCTCGCCCTCCCTCCCACCTCTTCGCTCCATCTGCCTTTATATCCCTCCATCCACTGCTTTCCTTTCAGATAGAGTGTGGCTTGGCTCAGCAGTGTTTCCAAACGGCACACTTGAGTCACCTGTAAGGGTTCCCGGGCCGCCCAATCGGCGATCGCCACTCCGAACGCAACCGACCAACCTGTGAAGGTTTTGTTGCTGGGAGGAATCGCTTTTGTCTTTGCACAAGTGGCCTGAAGCACAGAACCCTTTTGTTTCTGCTCTCAAAAAGAGCAGTAAATTCAATTTAAAGATCTTGAACAAGGAGAACGTCTTCTCCTCAACGGCTTCTATCCTTTCAGGTGTAATAGACTTTTCAAACGAAACTGTTGGATAATTTACAGAGGACTTTGCCATCGTTCAGACTGTTTGACGTTTGTTGGGTCCTTGGAAGTAATGCATCTTTGACAGCCAGGTCACGGTATCAAATTCAATCGGCTTGACCCGTTTTGGAAAGGCAACACCGGACTGGGTGGCAACAGAGACGCATGTCCCTGCGATAACAGTGGATCTTTCTTTACTGAGAGGACTTTACATTGGTGCCAGACCGACTTCTACCCATCCGGATGGGACTCTCATTGAAGTTTGATCAATCCCATGTATGCAAGTTGAGACAAGTGCTCTGAGTTCTTCAATTATTCATCACCTCAAAAAAAGACCAGGCGAATGTGAACTAGTCTGAGAGAACAAAAGACTAGATCGAAACTTTTCTCTGATAAAATTGAAAGACAAAACTGGCAAGGAACTTTCAGGAAGGGCTGACCGAGACGGATTAGCAAACGTGGCCGGCTAGATGTGGTTGAACAAAATATTGCTCTGAGAAATTGGGAAGACAAAACCAAGAGGTAATTGCTGAGGATTGGCAAACGTGACCAAAGACGGGATTAAATCTTAAGTTATTTGAGACGACACTGGCAAGGAACTTTCCAGGAGGACCGAGTGACGCTTCTGGCTGAGGATTGACCAACCTGACCCAAAGACGAGCTAAAACAAATTTTGCATTGAGAAATTTGAGACAAATGTGGCTCGGAACCTTCTATGATTGGCAAACCTGACCCAAAGACGAACAAAAACAAATTTTGCATTGAGAAATTTGAGCCAGATCTGGTGAGGAACATTGTAGGATTGGCAAACGTGACCCAAAGACGAACTAAAACAAACAAATTTTGTATAAAGAAATTTGAGACAAATGTGGCGAGGAACCTTCTAGGATTGCCAAACTTGTCCCGAAGACGAGCTAAAACAAATTTTGCATTGAGAAATTTGAGCCAGATCTGGTGAGGAACCTTCTAGGATTGGCAAACGTGACGCAAAGACGAACAAAAACAAATTTTTGCATAGAGAAATTTGAGAGATTTTTTTGAGGACTGAGAGCCGCTTCTTGCTGAGGGTTGGCGATCGTGCCGACCTCTGTGGCCGAGTAGGGCTGAGGCAATTATCCATAGTCGTAGCACATAAGCGTAAAGGTGTCGTCGAGGCTGTGGCCCGAGGAGGCGTGGTACTCAGAGGGTGGCGAGATGGTGAACACAGGGATGCAGCTGATCAGCTTCACCTGTGCTGTGACCGGATGGGTGATGGCCATCGCCGTGACGGCGCTCCCCCAGTGGAAGGTCACGGCCTTCATCGGCAGCAACATCTTGACGTCGGAGATCGTTTGGCAGGGGATCTGGATGAACTGCATCTACCAGACCACCGGCCACATGCAGTGCAAGACCTACGACTCCATGCTGGCTCTCCCTCCCGATATCCAGGCGGCCCGAGCGCTCATGTGCATCGCTATCTTCCTGGGATGGTTGTCCTGCACCGTGTCTTGCTGTGGAATGAAGTGCACCACTTGCGCCGGGGATGATCGCCATGCTAAGGCGGGTATAGCGCTGTCCGGCGGGGTGCTCTTCATCCTGACGGGCCTGTGCGTTCTCGTACCGGTTTCTTGGACTGCAAACACTGTGGTGCAAGACTTCTACAACCCGAATGTTCCCCTCCAGCACAAGCGAGAGCTGGGTCAGGCCATTTACCTGGGATGGGCGTCTGCGGTGATTCTCATGATTAGCGGGGCGGTTCTCAGCAGCACTTGTCCACACATGGAGAGAGGAGGGTATAGACGCGGGTACATGGGTCGTAGCTTTGCGAACTCCAGGCCTTCCGCTCCTGATCTTCCCAAAACTATCACCACCAGCACCCTTCCTCTCAAGGAGTACGTATGATGGAGAGGAATTAAGGCTCAACAGGGACAATAATTAAAGATGCACTCAGTACTTTTTTTTGATTTTGATTCAATGGATGGATGCATTTTGTGGCAATTGAAGTCCAATCCTTTATCTACTCTGTTTCATCGCTCCTTGTGTTTAGCAAATCGGACACATAATGCTGTTGACTTTTTTTCGTTATGTGTTTGAAAAACTCCAGTGTTTGAAAATAATTATTGCAATTCTGTTTGGTGACACAATCTGTGTCATTTCTGCACCACTAGCAAAAATGAAATTGAATAAATTAATAATGATTGCCAATTACCATTGTAAAATAGATTGGCTTGCCCCAATAGCTCGTTTTTTAACTGAATTGTGAGACACAGTGTTCTCAATGAGATCTCAACATGTCCGGCTCGAGGGTGAGAGTACATCACTTTACATGTCAAAAGCTTTATTAATTTCTCTTGGAGTAAAAATTTTTAATGTGTGAAGATGTACTGACTGAGTGCACCTTTAATTAAAGCCGGTCTATTAGAGCGAGATCAGTGTTCGAGAAACATGTACAAACACCCTAATGTGTGTCACTCTCTGCCTCTTACTGCTGTTTATTCAGGGACTGTCCTATTTATGAGTGCTTTATTTAGATTTGAAGTCTTAATTTGACTTTGATCACTTTAGTCTGGGGAACATATTCACTAATAACTACGACTTTTGCCTCAAACTCATAATTAGGCTATTTCTTATTATCAGTTAGAAAGCGTAGTTTAGGTATTAAGGGATGAAGAATATCATCATGCAGAATAAGGCATTAATATGTGCTTTATAAGTACTAACAAACAGCCAAAATCTTAGTAATATGCATGATAATAAACAACTAGTTAATAGTGAGAATTGGACCCCAAACTGAAGTGTCGATTGGTTTTTAGACCAATAGTATTATCTATGGGCTAACTGAACTCTAAGGCCCATTTGCAGTGTTTTTCATATGTAAATTGTTATTTATCTTGCGTTTTGTAGACAAATTTCAACAAAACGCTCTGTTCACTGTGATTTCTCCATTTATTGGAAATGTGTGTGTTTGAACCTTTTTAGGAATAAAAAGGATGTGTGGTGTGATATTCAATAACAACAGTGCAACCATTTTATCAGTGTAAAGAATAAAAAGCATTCAATAATCCTCCAGTGCTCTTCGGTCAATGAAAAATTCTTTACTTATTTATTTTTGTACTTCATCGGAATGGTATGAATTTGGTAAAGGTTTTGGCACTTGCTATGTGAAAGCATGAAATAACTTGACATGATTTGAAAAGAGTATGGTCCCACTTGTATTTTTATGGTAAAAAAATAATGAGAAACTAATTTCATCTAGTTTAATTTCAAGCTCATTTTTTGAGATATCAACCTCAAATTAGGAACAGCAATTTTAAAACTTCATCAATGATCTGCTGAGTGTCGTCTTTAAAATGAGATCAAACTTACATCTTTAGTTCCAAAGTATTCCAGATTTATGACAGTTCGAAATTTCGGTTACAATTTATTTTAATGTGTCATTAATACAATGTAAGTATGCATTTATGTACGGAGTAATAATAATTAACAACGTGCTTACTATAGGGTTAGGGTGGGATTAGGGTTAGTTGCATGTAATTATGCATAATTTACTATGGTAAGTACATGTAACACATAACAAGGACAACGTAAAATAAAGTGTTACCGAAATTTAATTTTCAGGTCTATGCTTAAAATGAATAAATGTATTATAACTACTGCATAAATATATTTTAGTACCATAAAAAGACAAAATATTGAATAAAAAAATAAATTATAGTACAATCATTTCATTGAAATAAAATTAAGAATAGTACCAGAGGGTTAAATAACCAGATTTATTAAAATAGAGCCCTGCTCTTACAGTGATGCTGAGGTACAGTCCTGCAAAGAATATTAAAATGTGAGCTCCATGGAAGTAGAAGCACTGCATGTGTATCCGGATGACAAACTCTCTTTACAGATCCTTTGTTGCGATACTGTGGAAATGAGCTCTGGATAATCACACAGCCGAGATTCATTCAGTCTCCATGAAGAATGATACTTGACTCAATGAATCTGAAACATACACACACAAAATATATATATTCTTATATTTTAAGAATCCATCTTGCCACAGGCAGCTCGCTCACTCGTAACATTGTGCATGAGTGCATGTACTTTTTAAATAACCATAACTTGTTCAATTTTCTACCGATTTTCAAACAGTTTTGTTTGTTATAAACATCACAGATCTAGTTATGACACTGCATACTTATAATAAGTGTATAAATAAATAACCATCCAGAATTATAGGCACGTTAATAACGTTTGTAAGAAACCAAACCATTTGTAAATCCATCAAGATTGCAGCAAGATAAGAGTATTTGTGTTAGTGCTGACCACTCATCTTACATCAGGAACCACAGAGAACGCTTGCCTGTGCCAAGATGGCCGCCGGTGATGACGATAGAGACTCTGCCGTAAGGCATCTAGCCATTATTATGGATATCTATGGCTGTAACAGTTCAGTGCAAAACACTTGTAATCAGAGAAAGGCCTGAGAATGGGCCATGAGTGAGTACAGTGCACAAACCTGCGATTCTCTGTTCTCCGCTTGCGGAGTGAAGACATTGCCATTGCTTCGGTGCCGTTTCCATCAACACGAGGTCACTGGGTGTCAGCGTCTGCAGGAGCGTCCTTCTGCACACTAATCTGACCCCACGCTGAGGAATTCATCACTGCGTGTGTGTGTGTGGCTCACAGACAGCTGAGCTGGCTTACCGATACGAGCCGTCGAAGTGACACGGGAGGATTTTAGAATTACTTACATTCCCTAACAAAACTGCAGGCAAATACATTTCACCCATTTTATTTCCGTAAATAGATGCACAGAAACTTTTACCGAATGACCGGCATGAAATGGAAGTGTTTTTTTTCTTTCTTTCCTATTGTGACGTGAAACTTTTATCAAACAAGATCAAATGTAGACCATCAGAGAAGAGGAAGTTATTCAGATTCAAGATCACCAGGCAGGAACATCCATGTAAAGTTCCCCCATGGTGAAAATCCATCCATTTTTAATACGCTTTAAGACACACCATGTGAAAGTTCATAAGTCGACAGCATTGCTGAGTATTTCCTGCTTAAAACTGCAGTGAACCAAAGACACTCTTAAAAACACGGTTTGAAATCGCTGGTGTTTCTGACGTCACAAATGACCTTGTAACCAATCAGATCAACGTGTGATCGTCAACCAGTGGACCTCTGAGTGAGTGGAGGCGCGACTCATTTGCATATTCATAGAACCGTGCATACTAAATGAGGCAAGGGTGTCGAGTTACATTCGAGATATTTTAAAGCAAAAGGAAAAAAACTTTTAAAAATGTCATTTTGGTGTTTTAAGTGATCAAATTATTGACTACGAGGGGACTTTAAAACAATACTGATGTCAATTTTGATTTCATGGTGACTTTAAACTTTGAAGGATACTGCATACGAAAGTGTCGTTCTGAATCCTGGAGCCACTCTAGCATGTCTGAGATGGAGGGAAACGCGGCTGATCTGGACACACATGCAGCGACGTCAAGAGTCTGTGTGTTTCTCTCATAGAGCTGGAAAACAGCCGAAACCTGCTGGCCGACGGCATCTCGCACTCGCTGGAGGGCGTCCCTGTGGACAAACACACCGTTACACCGTGCACTGCTAATGGGAGACACTAACACACTCATTTACTTGAGGACTAGAGTACACTTTATGAGTATCTGTACTTTGCTTGAGTATTATTTCTCCTGGAAACTTTTTACTTTAACCTCACTACATTTGAAAGACAAATATACTTTTTACTCTACATTTCTGTCAAGGTCCAAGTAGTAACGTCAGTCAGAGGATGATTTTCAGTTGTTTAGTCTCTATAGGGTTTATGACATTCTAAAAGCTCCTAAAGATACTAGTAACTGGTGTGTGTAAGTTACTAGTAACTCAAGAGGCATACGGTACTGTAAGTATACAATAATGCAACATTAATAAAACAATGCATTTACTCTTTACTTTTGAAGTACTTTTAAAAACGAGTACTTCTGTGCTTTTACTTGTGTAAAAATCGGTCTTTTCAACTTTTACTTGTAACGTAATATTTGACCAGTCGTGAGCTTAGAATTATAAGGTTCTATCACCACTTTTGGTCGAAATTGAGTTTTTGACATAATCTGATCCATTAGGTGTTTATTAATGCCTGTGTGGTGTTATTTTTGTAAAAAAAAAAATATTTTGTTAGTAGTTATTAATAAAATAAAAAGGTTCCATCTCACAAAACATAAACCGAGTTGGGATTATAAGGTTCTATCTCCAGTAGATTCAATATCCAATTAAAACCCTGAAGGAACACGGACAGACTAATCAAAACCCACCTCTTAGCTCTGTAGCCTGAACAAGATTGTGAGTAAGATTGTGTTTTGTGTAAACACTGCTTTGTTTTGCGGAACTGGAAAAGTATCTGGGAAACCAACGGCACAGATAGAAAATGTGGCATAAAGACAACTACAGAGAAAATAATTTTATAAGAAAACACCCTTCAATTTAGGAAGTACTGTACAGGTGCTAAGCAATGCAATTGTCAGGTATTAGGTGTTTATTAATGCCTGTGTGGTGTTATTTTTGTAAAAAAAAATATTTTGTTAGTAGTTATTAATAAAATACAAAGGTTCCATCTCACAAAACATTAACCGAGTTGGCATTATAAGGTTCTATCTCCAGTAGATTCAATATCCAAGCAATGCAACTGTGACTGTTTATCCTGTTGAGTCCTGGACAGTGCCTCAGTGGGTCCCATTGTCTAATCTGTCTAATATTTATCCATGTTCAAGTACATGCCTGCAGTTGACAAAGCATACTACGAGGCAGTATTTAGAAAGTAAAGATAGAAGGTTGGAAAGAGTCATGACAACATAAATTACATAACATGAACTACATCATACATAACAAAACAGACATACAGAATAATAAGGGATGAAAACATAATTTTCATGATGTTACAATATTTTGTGTTAATCTACTAAATTAAACGTTTTTAATGTAAGATGCTTCCTAAATGTTTTTTACAGTACAGCGGAGTGAGGTGTAGTATTGTGTAATTACTCCATGTCCATGTTCTTTGAAAAAAAATTGTTTTTCTTACAAACTTGCTTGGCTTTGATACTATACTATTATATTATAGTATATACTACAAGCTGTGTGCTTGTATTATAAATATATAAATTGATTAAAATCAATGGTTATATACAATTATTCTTTGAAATGTGGGGTTTTAATGGTAAAAGTGGAGACAGAACCTTATAATTCCAAACAGAATCAGAGCTCTCAGACTTAAAAGGTTCTATCTCCATTGGGGTCATCTTAAAAAATCCCATTTCCAAATGAGCCAGGATTTTGATATTTTATTCACAAAGTACCTATAGGGTGATGGTCTTGTTGAGCTATAATAGAAGATTATACTACATAACAGTTTTGCCAGCTGGGATGTAAAAACTTTGATGCTCAATATCTCAGAACTACCCTAAACGGAGATTGAACTTTATAATTCTAAGCTCACGCAGTACTTTCACTGAAGTAAGGGGGTTGTGTACTTTGTCCACCATTGAAATGATCATGAAACAAGACTCACATGTTCTCTGCTAGTTTCCCGAGCGCTGTATCCACAGCCAGAGAGAGTTTGCAATGAAGGCGTTCCTGTAAACCAGGGAAACTAGCGAGAGGAGTGTTTGCGAGCTGGACGTGTTTCAAAGCCTTTAACTGCACTGCAATGTTCCCTATAGAGCTCAGGAGAGGCTCGCAGTCCGCCAGCGCACTGTCCCACACGGCTTTATTCGCTTTCAGAACCGCAAAGCATTGCTTGAGCTCTTGGTGCAATGATAATAAAACTGAACCTGACATTTTTAAACTCCGATGTTATTTACAAAGAATTAATATTATAAAAATGTTAAAGATAGCATTTGAAGCTTATCTGATAAACACACATTATCTGTGACTAAGCGTGTAAAACCATCCCGTTTCCACACGTGAGAATGTCGCTAGACTTCTTCCGGGAAAATGTATCATCATCATCATCATCATCCACCAATGCGCTTGATTCTTTCTGCAGCCGGAAAAGTGAAACACTGAACCATTGGCCAGAATCTTCATGTACTGATCCTATTGGTCAGAACGCGGAGCGACGGTCAACGCTGCATGCTGATTGGCTTAGAGATGTAGCGTTAAATTTGAAAACCCCTTCTTACCAACTGCCTCAGTCAGTGAGACGCGCCGTTTTAACTAACACGCACAGGGTTATTAGCGTAAGAAACATTAATTTGATTTAATGAACTAACACATACGAGCGTTATCGTTGCGAGGCTGAAGGAATTAGTCGTGTTCGTTGGTAAGTTTCATCATGGCGCCCAGAAAACGCACGCAAAATGCCAAAACCAAGAAGAATCCCAAAACCCCCAAACTGGAAGCTTTTCTGCTGGATTTCGACGACGAAGGTTTCTTACTTTACTCGCTGTATTCTGTATGCACAATGTTTAGGCTGTATTTGTCTATATTTCTGCTTATTCTTTGTTTTCAGTTCATACCATTGTAGAAAGACTGAAGGATAAGACGAACAATCTCCTGAAAGATGCGGATAATCTTTATAAAACGGCTCTGATCAAGCTTCCCATGGCGGTGAGGAAGATGAACTGGATCGAGTATTGCAGTAAGACAACACTCTCTCTTTACCACATCTGGCAAATTATTACAGTAGTCAACATTTCAAGTGGATCAAAACCTTTCATCAAACCATAACGTTACATATTTTGAACAATACTAACTAGGGTGACCATATTTTGATTACCAAAAACAAGGACACTCGGCCCGGTGAACAAATACTCAAATAATACTCGATGTTTACTCCAAGATGCCTTATTAATTTCAATACATTAAATGTAAGCGATGCCTCCTACAAGAAACAAATTCAGATAAGCTTCTTTGAGGTTAACTTACTCAACATGTTTTATTATGACAGGTTTGACAAATTATGAATTAAATGAGAGCAATAATGTATTTTCTGAAAAATAAGTATTTAAATAATGATTACAAGAAATTTCTCCAAATTGAACAAAAACAGCTCTCATAATCTTGCAAAAACAAACAAAATCTATTTACATCTTTAGTTTTCTTCCTCTTTATCCTGTTTTTCCTCTTCATCCTCTTTGTTTGCCTCTATATTTTGCTCTAGAGCTGATCTTTCCCAGCAGTTTTTTGATAACCAGGACATTTTCATCACTTTATAAAAAACTGCCAGGACATGAAAACAGGACTGTTGGTCACCCTAAACAATACCTGTACTTTGACAAACTTTTTTGACCCACTTCAAATGTTGACTACTATATATATATATATATATATACACACATATATACATATATACACACACACACACATTTACCACCTATTTTACTACCATCACAATATTTTTACTACCAACATGGCTTCAAACTTCAACTGTAGCAGTGTTAAAGAGCCCCTGTCATAGCATTTGAAATGTTCTTATTTTTGTTTTAGGAGTTCCCAAAAGCAGTTTAATATGCTTGCAAGGATAAACACTTTTATTTGTCTTATAATATGCATTTATTTTTATCTGATTTGCTCACCGACTCCCAAATTATTCGTACAACGACTCATTTTTTCAAACCACTCCTTTGCGTGACGCTAATCGACGGTGATTGGTCAGATGACAGACCCAGTCAGTTATTGTTTGTTAGCATAATGCATAAACATAATGATAAAGCACTGCAGTACTACAAGATGCTCTATTCTTAATGACAACTCCAATAACAGTGACAAATATTTCACATATTTAAAGAGCCCCTATCATGGATTTTTGAAAATGACTGTTCATATGGTGTGGAATATAGCTCTAATAAGGGAATTAAAACATCCTGCAAAGATTTATATCTGAAAGTGCACCGCATCTAAAGTTATTGTCTTTCAAAAGTTAGAGTCGACTCTGAGTCTATGAAATGAATTGTTTTTGAAACGAGTCATTAGCTGTTACATCGTGATGTAGAGACATTCTGGCCGTGCCCAATTACTGCGCCAATTAATTTGCTGTTTCATTAAAGGGCATATTGCAGGTTAGAGGACCCAACGAGTCAATGCATAGAAAAACATTGTAGGAACTAGATTTTCTTTAAAATATTCTTATAAATATGCTACAGAAGCTTATGGAAATTCGTTTTTGTCAGAAAGTTTTACTTCCGTGTCTGAAAATGGGCGTGGCGGGCGTGACGCAATGAGCGGGAGACTGGGGAGAGCGGTCGATTCACACAACAGGAAAACAATGGATAGCAATGACATTTCGGACGCTGAGGAAATACTCGTATGACTGATCAAGCCATAAAGTTCTGAGCCTGCTATGCTAAAGGAGAGCAGGGACTGGCCAGGATAATTTCAGACAGAACGGTCGGAGACAAATTGAGTTGTGATGTGAGAACCAGTGGAGAACAGTGTCTTCTGATGAGAGACGTGCTTATAGATGTACACGCTCGCTAATGATATACACTGTGCTCACAATACTGTACAGATTATTATGATCCTATAACAGGCCAGCAGACATTAGTATGTTTAGGGTAGATTTACACTATTAAATGTATAAAAACTTTACTAAAGTATATTTCTATTGTACTAAAAGCACTCAGGTAAAAATTTTAATACATATTTTTCACCTGGGTTATAACATAAACAGAAAATTAAAGATTTGAGTATTTAAACAACCAATTTTGTTTTTCAATTACAAGATGCCTCCATTTAGGGCATGACAAGACTAAGTTACCTATATATCACACTATTTGATGCCATTGGTATAGTATATGACGATCAATATTTTTGCTTCGGCATCTCATGTTGATCGGCGGGATGCTAATCGTTTGATCTGAAGTGAACACTACACACGACCGCGTTTTCCGAAGCCGATGCGGAAGAGAAATCCCGTCTCTTCACCTGCACAAACCGCACCAGGAACGAAAGATATAGGCAATAGCACAGTCCATTTTCTTGTAATGGAAACTTGTGGACTCGACCTTGAAGTACTGACAGGCCTGAGTTTATGCAACCTCCACAAACACAATAATTTACCATGACGATGAAATTAAAATACAAAAAGTACCGAAAGCACACTGACAGACGACCGCGGTCACTGAATACCAGCCTACTCTTCACTGAGCCGAGGCTGCGGCTCCCTGATTTTTTTTTAACCTGCAATATGCTCTTTAACTTTACTGACTGAACGCTTTATTGGTAGTTGGCCCTTTAAGAGGAGTGGGACAGAGACGCGGATCTCACACGCGCCTCATTCTCTCACGAGTCACAACTCTTTATGTCCATCATAAGACTGCTCTTATGACAAATGAGATTTTGGCTTAATTGTGTGTGTTGATGTTTGTTAAAGCGCGAAAGAGAACTTCTGGAGCGCGGTTTGTGCATGAGCATTTTACTGGCGCGCGTCTTTCTGTGAGTCACATTCAGGACATTCACAGGCAGCGCGACAAATGTGTTCATTTCAAATCGGTAAAATTAAATCTGTAAAATAGACGTAAGTGGCACATAACGTGGAGCAACATGGCATTTTATTTTGTTTGAAATTTAAAGTCCCTGTAAAGGCAATTCTACAAAAAAGTTCTAAACACATTATAAATGTTGCATATGTATTGCTAAAACATATTACAAAGTCTGTGAACTGTGAAGTACTGAAATGTGGAGTTAAACAGTTTTTCAACATTGCAATTTTACGGATTAATTGGGCGGGGCTAAAACAGGGCTCCGTGATGCACTGGAATTCATGAGCTGCTGGACACCCCCCTATTTGATGACGCACTGAGTCTGATCTCCCCCTCTCCACACACACTCTCCGAGCACATTCGCATTCACTGCTCAATCGCGAGTGACTGTCAGTACTATTAGTTACTACAGTGAGCCTACAGTTTTCTAGCTAGCTATGCCTTCGACACGGACATGCATGGGCTACTACCTGGATGCGATCATGTACAAAACAGATCGGTATCTTCATTTCAATTCCCCTAAAAACGATCACATCAAGAAGAGGTTTTTAGAGAGCTTATACCTTGATGAAGAGCCTCTGTACCTCTGTAGTGATCGTTTTACACGGGATCATTTTATAAACTTTCCTCAGAGACAACTTGGATTCACTGATAATCCGCTGTTACTGGTGAACGAGGCCGAAACGACGATCTCCCGCCTCAGTGTTCATCCTCTCGTCTCCAAAACCTAATCAGCTAACATCACCATCGACAGCTTTCCCGTGAGTGGGCGTGGTTTCAGCGCAGCCAGCCGACACGCCCCCAGCGTTTGAGAGCAGAGAATCTGCTCATTTTGTCATGATTTTGATAGCTTATTTTATGTACTTCCTGGATTTTATTTTTTTTTTATCATTCAAATTTGGCTGGGTGGCTAATAACACATTTTTCTGTGGAATGACAGACTCGGAATACATACTTAATTTTGACTTTACAGGGACTTTAACTTGTCCGGTCGGACAACTAATTTTCTCTTCTACTTGTCCTACAAAAAATCCACTTGTTCCGGACAAGCGGACGAGCCTTAATGTCGAGCCCTGTGTTCTCATCATTTTAATTAATCGTTCAAAAACATAAATTAATTCAAAATTTATGTGGATTCGCAAGCGGTTGTTCCTGAAGGAGGGCTCAGGAACTTACCCAGTGCATATGGATCAGCTTCCTCCTATGAATCACAACCTGTAAGTATTATTAATAATTGTTGCTTTTATGGGTTTTAAACGGTTTTGTAGCTTCGGGCACGAGGAGGGAAGGCGCAATAAGGTTGGGGGAGCAGTGGAGGTTAATGGCGTTGATGTAGCTGCTGGTCCAGCGTAAAACAGCGGTAGCTGGGTGTTGCGTCCTCCGCATCCTGGTTTGGTGGCTAGTAGACTCCCTGTGGGAATTAACCACCTTCACCCCCATCCAAGTAATATTTATCGTTTTTTTGCAAACGTTGCAAAAAGTTTCTTGAGTGTTTCCAACTACTGGCCTAAGCCAGTCTTTAATCTGAGCGTCCTCCAGCCAGAGGTCCGAAAACTTGCACTTGCCCGTATTTACTTGATAAACTCGCGCGGAGCACAGGTTTACCGCCAAGCTAAGGTAACATTACCAGCTTGAACCGCCCAGGGCGGGTGGGGGGGTTAAATAGCTTTTAAATGCGTGCGCGTTATACTTTCACTTTCGAAATAAGCGTCAATTGGCAATTCAGCATCAATTGCTTGAATGGACAAAAAAACAACTCGCTGATAATAAAAAATTATGTCATTATTTACTCACCCTCAAGTTGTTTCAAACCTGTATGAATTTCTTTCTTCTGCTGAACACAAAAGAAGATATTTTGAATAATGTCAGTAACCAGACAGTTGATGGGGCCCCTTTGACTTATTAGTAGGGAGAAAAAATATACTATATAAGTCAATGGGGTCCATCAACTGTCTGGTTACTGACATTATTCAAAATATCTTCTTTTGTGTTCACAGCAGAAGAAAGTAATGCATACAGGTTTGAAACAACATGAGGGTGTGTAAATAATGACAGAATTTTATTTTTTGGGTGAACTATCCCTTTAATTCCAGTACAATGAAATAATTAAATGTATCAAACTACCCTATATACACTTACACTATACTATAGGCCAAGATGTTTGCCTATCTTTTACTGGTATGTGATTTTAATACTGAAAATTTGAATGACTACTTATAAATGTAGATGCATCTTGACAAGACAACAGTATGTTTTGTGATATGGCATTGTTTATCTTACCTGTAATGCTTTGCTCCCTGTAGCTTCTGCAAGGATTGTAGCATAGATGTCCTGGCGTTTGTCTTCTGACAGGTAGGGCAGGGCCTTAAATCTCGGATCCATAGCGGTGGCCACATAAAGCGTCTCCTTGTTCAAGCTCCTTGTACCTCTTTTTGAGATCCTGGCACATGGCAGATTTCATTTCCTTTACTAAGTTGGAATCTGTTGGGCTGTCTTCTAGGTTGTGGGTCAGCTGGGCAAGGAGTGGTGCTACAACTGAAAGTGTTGGAGTGGTCTCTTCTGACATGACTTGTGTAGCTACCTTCATGGGCTTCATAGCAGTGACCACTTCTTCAGCAGCTGTTATGTCTGCCTCACTGAGGGTGCAGATGTCCTTCTCTTTCTTCCTCACCTCAGCTGAGAGGAGTGCAGCATGGATGGCTGGCTGCTGTTCTAGGAAGCGCTGCAGCATGTCGTGTGCACTATTCCATCTGGTGATTACGTCAGTGATCAGTTTGTGGTGAGGCAGATTTAGAAGTTTTTGTTTTTCATGCAGTACATGGCTGGCTATGGTACTGCGTCTGAAAAAGTTAGTTATTCTTCTCACTCTTCCCAGTAAACGTGCGACTGGTGTTCAAAGTATGCGCAAAACATTTAATATGCAGCATACCAGCTATCTGCGCTGCAACGGTCATGTTTGACACGTTGTCAGTGACAACCGCGGGGTCCTTGCTTTTTATATCCCATTCCTCTAATGCATCTTCCAACACCTCGGCGATGTTACTGCCAGTATGGCTCTCATGCATTGCCCTCGTCTGCAAAACATGAGAAATCAGTTCCCAATTCTCGTTGATGTAGTGCGCCGTGATTGTAACGTACTATTCATTTGCCCTCGATGTCCAGCCATCGCATGTTAAGGCCACTAATTCTGCTGAGCCAAGAGATGCTTTTACAGCTTGCATCACCTCTTCATACATCCTGGGCACAGTTACCTCGGTAATGTGTTTGCGAGTCGGGATCACATAGAGCGGCTCCATTGTGTTTACCATATACCTCAAGCCACGGTTGTCAACGACACTGTATAGCCGCAAATCATGACAAATGAAATGCACCAACGACTCTTATTATTTTTAAAGCTCGAGCTGAGTTAGATGGAAGTTTGTTATGCAGTGTAGTATGCTTCTGGTCGCCAGGTTTCGGTTGCTTCTCTTTCAACATTATTTCTGCATGACGTCTGACGAGGTGCGTTCGTAAATTAGTTGTGTTACCTGAATATTTGATAGCAGCGTGACAAAGCGTGCATATTGCGTTTGTTTTATCCAAGTACAATCTCCCTGGTTTGTTTTTAAAACCGAAGTGCACCCACACATCGGCTTTATATTGCGAAGGGGCCGAAGCAATTTTGTCGGCTGCGCCTGTCATGTCGCTTGCAGCTTTCACTACTGAAATTGGCGCTCTATGGTGCCCGTCCAGGCACCCACGGCCACACCCAGGACAGCAAGTTGAAGGAAACTAAAGCTGCCATTCTGCGACATCAACAGGAACGGATGTTATAGTTCACCAGGTCACACCCCGTTTAAAACGTGATAATTATTTTTTACATCGATGTTTTGAGCTGGAAATCGATGTTGTATATCATGAATATAAAAATTGCGATATATTGCTGTATCTTTTTTTTTTTTTTTTTTTCCTCTTTTTTTTTTTTTTTTTTAGCACACCCCTAGCGGCAAGCCTAGCCTGCACTCGTAAATTACCCTAATTGAAAACCATATAGACCCAGTTAGATGGGGCTTCGAAAATGTACTACCTCGTCAGATGACGTTTACTACTTTTTACTGGCCTTAATTTGGTATAATTTAATTTACTACCTTTTACAACCCCGCGGAAACCCTGTGTGTGCATGTATGTATATATATATATATATATATATATATATATATATATATATATATATATATATATATATGTGTATATATATATATATATGTATATATATATATATATATATATGTGTATATATATATATATATATATATATATATATATATATATATATATATATATATATAGTAGTCCATGTAAGTTGGTCTCTCAGTTATGGTCATTAGAGCATGCATAATAATGTAAACAACTGGAAAAACAGCAAAGCAATACGAATATAATGTAACTGTACTTTGATATTCTGACTCACGATTCTCATTTTACCTTTAGATTTAGAGAAGCCAAAATCACAAGTGGACGATTCAAAGGTACATCCACTAAACAAGTTACACCAATGTTTGCCAAATCCATCATTGTTCTTGATTTTAACTTTCTCTCTCTCTCTCTCTCTCTAGTTGAGGGAAGGGGCTGCTCAAGTGGAGCTTGCTATTGCTGAGAATCATGCGATTCCCAAATGCGCAGGAAAAGGTACTTTTTGTATCCTCCGTGATCTTGTAAAACATACTCTCCTGCATTCTCAAAGCTGATTTCCTCTTTCACCTCATTTGCAGAAGCTAAGAACGGTGCAAACTCAGAGGGTGAAAACATCGCTCCTCTGAAGTCTACGGTGAAGAAGGTTTGTGCTAGCATGGGTTTTTTAATCTACATAACAGGCTTTCAAGTCATGTCTAAAGTTATTGTATTTACATAAGCATTAGGGGTGTAACAGTTCACAAAATTCACGGTTCGACACTGTTCGGTTTGATACGGTTCGGTGCATTTCCCATACCGCAAAAAGAAAGAAATGGCAGAGAAATTTCCTTTTTTTTTTTTTTTTTCTCATTATATTTTTATTAAAACTAACATCAAAGTATGATATTTTTTAACTTTGAGCAATGATGGAGCTATACTTGACTTTTCTGAGGAGCATATAAAGCAAAACTGCTCCTTGGACAAAATGAAATGTAATATTGTTGTAGTTATAAACAAAGGTTTATTTTAGTTCAGATTAACATTTGAGGGCAGCAATTGTACTCACAATGTCAAAATAAAACCAACGTGATGTTACTTGAAAGCATTATAGGCTACCTGCTAAACTTCCATGGTAACAGTTAGTGATGGGCTCTGGTGTTATTACAGTAAATCCTAAGTAAGTAAAGTCTTATCAACATGTCATGAACACTACTGAACACTAGGTGGCCGTTACAGAGTTCCATCTTTCGGACATTCATCATATCGCATTGGTTTTCATTTCTTGTCCTCAAAACTAGGGTGACCACCTGCTAATAAGCCCAAGGGGGGACAAGGGGTATGTTTCTGAGGGACAATGTGGGACACTGCTTGGCGCGGCGGTGCCCCCATCCCACGGGCAGTCTCTGATAGTGGTTTACCCATATCTAGAATTGTTACTATTGCCTTACTGTTTGTACATGAATAATTGTTCAAAAAAAAGCACATACATTAATAATGTCCTATTCCCTAAACATGTGTAATTGCTGATATATGCTCATGAATAGGCCATTTTCTAAATAAAATGAATATTTTGAACATTCAATGAATTGACAGATGCACTTCCACTTACGATTTACTTTAGCCATTTAATTTTATTTATTTTTCATTACAATGAATTCACTTTAAATAAATAAAAATATAAAATTATAGGATTAACAGGAATTATAGTTCCTCAACACCACAGGAACAGTTTTAAAAAAAAGTCTAAACTCACAACTCCAGAGGTTCACGGAACGACAAGGTGTGCGGTCATGACAACAATGAAAAAGTTGACAACCTAGTCAGCAGGTCACGTGGGAGTGGCAACCAGTCTTGGGGAAGTTCTTACTTTCTGAACTAGTTCAAAGTTCAGTTCACACATTTTAAAATGAACTAGTTCAGTTCAAAGTTTGCACAGAAATTTAAGATTTTTCCCATCTTCACCGACCTCGTTATAAAATCCGTTTAAATTATCATATGACGCCTTTGTCGACGGCGGCCGCGGTGCGACACTGGTGGCTTGTGTTGCCAGATTGGGTGTTTTTACTCTACGTATTAAGCCTTATTTACGTTGAGTTTTAGCCGGGTTTTCGCCTGGAAGGCTCTATAGAAATCTGGCACCCCATTGAACGAAGTTAAACTGAGAGAGCGTGCGTTCACTTCACAGACACCAGAATGAACGAGTTCACACCTTAATCAGGACAGGCAGTAAAACAATGCGTTCAGTTCACCCAAAATATGAACAAGTTCATGAACGTGAACGAGTTCAGGCACAACGTTTGGCTGCCTGGGTCTCGAGGATATAGACTGCCTTTTTTTTTTTTTTTTTTTTGAGGAACCATTGATTATGCGTGACACGGTTTCAATTTGCAGGACGCATGAATTGGGCTTCAAACGCTGTGCACGCACGCGCTAAGCGGGACGGGTGGTCACCCTACCCAAAACAGGGCACTAATCTGTTTATTTTTAAGTGTTTGTAGTATTATTTTATACGGAAATCAATTATTTATAATTCTTATGATGAGAATAAAGTTAGGGTTAATTAAAATTAAGGAAAATAAATATATTGATCTGAAATATAGCAAATTAATTTTAATTTATTACTTAAAAGGTACAATAACCAAACACATCTCAGTTTTTTTTATTAGTTAAATTAACAAACTAATGTGAAACTATTATCAGTACACTATAAATAAACTGGTTCTATGCCTTTATTAGTGAATTAAATCTAAGCCTTTATTAATATACTTTATTAGTGAATTAAATCTAAGCCTTTATTAATATGCTTTATTATTTTTAAGACATTTATGAAAATGCCTTCTATATTTCTTTTCACTCCACTGTACTCCACCACAGGCATCTGCACGTACGAATTGACAATTGGTTATTGTCATTTTACCATATTTTTGAACAGACAGTGTGTTTACTTGGAAATATAAATTAACTGAAAATATACAGTAATATTTCCATTGTAAGTTTGATCTTTAATTTAGAAGTGGTATTAAAGTCTTAAGTCTTAAATTTAAATTGTTTATACCTGTAGCCATCTTGCAGAGGCTAACGTGACTCCCCATCACTCTGAGTCCTGAGAAAAAACACTTTGTACCTGATTCAGTATCTGCTGTCAGATGAGATGTTGTCAGACTATGTCAGTGTCATTATTCTAACATTATTTTCGTAACTTATTTCGAAATAAAGTTTCCTCGCCTCAGAAAAACTAACTTTCCTGTCCTGTCAGATGTTACTGAGCTGGTAACATCTGACAAGCCCTGTATATCACTTGAATGTAAAGCGCAAAAAAAAAATACTAACTTATGCAATGTAAATTAGTAAGCCATGAAATTACAAAACAGTAGTAAATTACGTGCCTGCTAAGTTACTTGTGATAGCTTATTTTATAAAAACGGCAGAAAAATGTTGGACTATTGCCTAAGTCAGACTGGCTCTATGGATATATTTTAAGTAACTAAGTGTTTTAATTTCACAACAAAGCCAAAGCTTAGGAAAAACACTATTGGTACCTGGCTGTGACAAGTGAAGGCACTTCGATGCTGCGGAAGGAAGATGCTTCTTGACTTGCGTGCGTCTGTGGTGGTTGTGATGACTGAACTGAAACCAGAAAGTTTAAATGCTTTTTCTGATGCCGTCGAAATGCACAGAACGGTTTGAGAATGGACACAGGCCGTGAACCCGCAGAGGAACCGTGTCTGTGGAAAAGAGGGATCTAATCATGTGATTCCCTGACTTGAGTTTTGTCGAGAGGCGGAGGCGGCCCGAAATTTGATGGAGGCGGCCGCCTCATAATTGTCTATGCAGGAAAAACCCTGTTACATATTCGAGCCAGAGCGAGCGAGTTGATAGACGACGAACCTGCAGAACAACCTCTTCATATGGATGTATTGGTATGTGAGTTAACCGTTTTGTGTTATTAGTGAAAGTCGACTATTTCTCTTGTTAAAACAAGCACACTGACAAGATAAATGACTACGGTCTAATCGAACACAAAAAATCTGTATTGATAATATGATGCGTTTAGAAAAGCATCAGAAAACACAGCAGCTAAATGACCATTGATGAAACTCAACAATAATACTGCAGACGTGTAACGTTACTTCAAAACAAAGAAAGAAAAAGGTACTGCTAAACCATGACCACCATGTGTTTTAAGAAAGTAAAGTACTTTATTTTTATTAACGATATTTACAGCTTATCGAAATGCTCTTTGTCGTCTCCAAAGATAGAAGGAATTTACATCTCATTCAGACGAGGTCAATCGGCAAACCCTTCTTTATACTGGCGGAGGTTGTTGAAGTGGGAATCCTTGAAGTGCTTCAGGTCACTACATCCAAAAACCGAACATTTTGACTTGCCCTCTCGTAACTTCTGCATCATTGAGCTCGGACTACAAAATTGGAGCGAGAAATAATAATGGCGGATTGCTCTAAGTTTTGGACCGGTAGTCAGTGTCCTTATTTAGAGAGGCTCGGGAGCACGCATGCACGTCACAATTGATGGATTTCACAGGAAATCCGACCCGGAGACTTCACATATAAATATGAATATTGGCCTTCAGAGGTAATGGCAAAACCCGAAAAGTGGATCATTGCAATGTGTTATTACAACCCTTTCAAACATGGGCAATAAAAAAAGGTTTCATTTTATAAAAATAGTTACATATAGGACCTTTAAGTTTAGCAAACGACGAGAACTTTTTGTGTGCATAAAACAACAAAAATAACAACTTTATTTCAACTATTCATTTACTTCTCTCTCTGCCTCGAGTCAGGTTACTAGTTTAATAACGTAAGCTTTTGTTATTGTACATCACACGCATCACACACTACCAGCGTCAGCCAATAGTGAGCCTATATGTGACGCAGCTCTAAGCTATCACACTGTTAACTGATTAGAGGCTCATAGAGAAGGAAGTGAATAGTTGAAATTAAGTAGTTATTTTTGTTTGTTTTTTCGCACAAAGTATTCTCGTCGCATGATAAAGTTAAGATTGAGCCACTGAAGTCACTTGGACTAATTTAATGATGTCTTTAATAACTTTTCGAGGGTGGCAAGTTTCAATTTCTCAAGAAGCCTATGGACTACTATGCAGGAGTGATCCAGCTCTCAGATTTCATCAAAAATATCTTAATTTGTGTTCCGAAGATGAGCTAAGGTTTTATGGGGTTGGAACAACATGAGGGTTTAAATACTGACAGAATTTAAGTAAGTTAATAACTGATGCTAAGCTAAGTTAATAACTGATGATCTTTACAACAGAAGTGAATCAATCAAAACTAACTTTATCTGGACAATAACTTTACTCTAGTTCTGCTGTAAAGCCTAAACACTCTGTTACTGTAATCTCCTGTTATCACTGTAAAGCTGCTGTGAAACACCTGTACTGTTACAGCGCTGTATAGATGATGTCTTGACTTGACATTAGCGGTAGCGTAGTCTAAGCTTATATTTATGCATTTAACAGACAAATTCAACTTTTTATCAGTTAATGCATTCCCTAGGAGTCAAACTCGTGACCTTTCCCTCCCGAGACTTATGCTTTACTGTTTATGCTGTAGTTATTTGCGTCTAAGAAAACGCTTTGTGTACAGAAGCCTAACTCTGTTTCTCTTTAATGTGTCTGCTGTAGAAGAAGGCCTCAAAGAAGGCGCCGTCGACATCAAAGAAGGCCAGAGCGCTCTCCATCAGCAAACAGAGCAACACCATCCAGAGGTACACCATGTGATCAGCACTAGTGGTGGAGCAGGGCGCCGAGTTCACGGTTCGACTCCGTAACTTTTTTTGAGCCTCGGATCATTTTTCGATCATCAAAAAAAAACTATTTAATTTCACTGTAGAAATGAAATAGTTTCATCTCTGTTAAAGCTGTATTTTCTTGTTTTGTTAATGACAAACAACAGCATATGATATTAGGTGTGTGCTGTCTCTTTAAGACTGACTGCATGAACCGAAAAAAAAAACATTTGTTTCTTTCTCAACTGTTTACTTCTGACATAAACTAGTGAATGGTTAACGAGACTGTATTATGACAATTTATGGCAAGTCAACGTGAATTCAATTCTCTCTCTTTGAGAGTGTGTGGCTGGCTGGCTGTGCGCACAGATAACGCGCGAGTCCCGAGTTTCGCCTCTTTCGCTGTTAAAATTGTTTCACATGCAATTTCCCCATTGGTTTGGAATCGCGTGGGGTCCGGTCTGCTCCACCCCAGATCATCATGCTTTTCCTCCCAGAAGCCAGTGTTCACTTCTCAATCCGCTTGCTTTCTGTTCGCAGATCTACAAGGAAGCCCCTGATCACTCCTGCGAGAAGCTTCCTCGAAGCCTCGGTCATCGGCTCCACGCCACTCATCACGCCGCGCTTCGACCCCAGGTCAGGGACTGCACATCGTGTGGCTTTTAATTATATTAATTAAATGTATGTTTTGCATTTTTAATGCAATGCAATTACTGTGCATTTAAGACAGTTTTGTATTTTTAATATGCAAATGAGCAGTGGTGGAGGAAGTACTGAATCTCAGTACTTAAGTATGGTTGTCATTGTGTTACTTCTACTTTTACTAAAGTAAATATTTATCTGGTTATTTGTACTTTTACTTAAGTAAAAAGTACCTGATTTTAAATGTACTTTTAAGTATTAAGAGTAAAAGTACTTGCATAACAATTTATTCTCTTAATGTCTATTTTCTAATGATTAATAAAACATTTAATTCTAACTCATTCAACCTAATACTCCTATAATGATGGGGAAAAAAAATGTCACCATTTCTGAAACAAGCTTGCAATTAGGCAATATACACATCATGCTTATCCTTACTATATGTTAATAACTATGTTTGGCAGTAAATGCGATTAATTTATGGTGTAATTCTGAACCTCTTGGCTTGCCATAATCCTAACCAAACGTATATTACACACGGTGCGTTTCCTATGCCCGTACAGACAAATTTTCGCGTATAAATCGCACGATAAAAGCACTGCGTGAAAGACGCATTTAGTGTGACCGGGTTGATGTATCTATGGCAACCAAACGTCACTGGTGAGACAAACGTGCAACGGTCCGATTACGTTTTGGCAGGGGAAAAACTGATCAGAAAATGTAATGGAAATGTAACAGAAGTTGTAGAAATGTAGTGGAGTACAAAGTATAATAATTGCTGCAAAATGTAACGAAGTAAAAGTAAAAAGTATGCACTATTTATTCTACTTAAGTAAAGTAAAGATGTGAAAATTGTACTTAAGTAAAGTAACAGAGTATTTGTACTTTGTTACATTCCACCACTGCAAATGAGGCAGTATCTGATTAAATCTGCATACTAGAACTGAAATCTGAACATTGTGCTAATAAGTCCATGTTTTATTGAGTTAGTATTTTGGATTATTTTTTTATCAGAACATGCTGTCAATAGACAAAGCATGTTTTTACCATATGTGAATAAAATGTCCTGTGAATCAGGCAAGTGATGTATGAAAACCTCAATAAAGCTGCTCAAACTAAACGTGCGATCACATTTCACATTCAGCTTTACATGCTCTCAGAAGTCCTCATCGAAATCTAAATAACAATTGTATACAAATGAATATGATCAAAGTATGGGAAACATGACATTAAGGATTGATGTGTTTGTATTCGAGCAGCATGAATCACAAATTCTGAATAGTAATTTGATAGAGGTTCTGCCAAAATGTTAATTCCTGCAGTTAAACATTCATAGATTTAAAGGTTTACTTTTTAAAAAGAAATCTGTTTGAATTAATGATTCAATGACTCTCGTAAAGACTTCACTTTCATTACTGGATGAATCAGTGTTTTTGAAGGAATCTAAATTAATGATTCAATGACAAGTCACTTGGCGCCACCTGCTGGTGTAACAAAGTAATTGAGACAATTATTTGAAGCGTCAAGTTTTTTTCAAAAGTTGATTTTGATCACTGCATCAGTGTTTATATCTGAGCTATAAGCCTTTTCCCCAGTGGTCCTGTGATGATCTGCATAATACGGGAATAATTGAAGCTCGTGTTTTGTCTGTCAGGTTGCCAAAGACTCCAGGATTGAGACTTGCGCATCACAGGGAGAAGATCTACAGCATGTCGGTCAACGGTTCGCCGATCGCCAGCGGCGGGGAGGACGTGGTCATCAGTGTCCCTCTGGGAAATGGAGAGGTCAGTGACGGCTGTTCAGAAAACCGGTTAAACCATGGTGATTAAAAATAAATCCAAGTGAACAATAGCCTTTAAAATTACTTTAAAAAGACACAAACACACACACACGCACGTATATATATATATATATATATATATATGTGTGTGTGTGTGTGTGTGTGTGTGTGTATATATACAGTGTTTCCCCTAGGATTTTTTTTTTTAGGGGGATAAAAGTACACTACCTGCTACTGTAGCAGAGCGAGCATGTAATTTTTTTTATTATTAGACGTCAAAAAGAATGTATAATAATTCAAATCATGTATTAATTTTTTTTAAATGTATAGATGTATAAAAAAAAACAATAATTCTGTTTTTGCTGGTAATAAAATTAAGCCATAAAACACTAATTTTATCAAACTTTTTGTCAAATGTGCTGCACAATAAACATGAATAATTCCTTGTTAAGTTTTGTTTAAAAAATTTATAATTTATTCGTATTAGTGTTAATGTATTATTACATCTGCACTTTTCCTATTTCTACTGTACAACAGTAATATATTTCTGTCAAGTTTAACCAAACTTTTATTTTGACTGGTTGCCGTGAAGCCCTTTGGGGTTTCTGTGAGTTTGTCATGATCGTCATGATGATAGTTTCACAAATGAAGTGGTGAACTGATCACGAATTGACTTTCAGAGTGGATCTAGAGCCTGGTGAGGAAGTTCAAAAAACAGCCCAAGCGTCACACGTGTGTCTTCAGTGTATGTGTGTGTGGTAAATAAAACTGCGTGTCGGCTGGAGTCTGGCGTCCGAGTCTGGAATGGCATAATAGAGAAGTGTTTTCTCTCTCGCAAGGGGGCGCTTCTCTGAAGTTTAAAATCATAGCTAACTCGTAAGCCAATCAGATAAGTTTATTTATGACGTGTGTTATGCGCCGACACGGCCGTATCGAGACATTATGCATCGAACTCAAATCTATGATCGAACTTTCTCTGTAAACAGAGAGTGGCGCTTTTGTAAGGGCTGCAAAATGTGTGCCAACCGGGAATAAACCATTTACAAACTAGGTTATTTATATGAATTACTGAGTTGCGGCCGCCCCGCAACGTCGACGTGCCCTGCTTTCACGAGTCATGAATGATTTAGCTTCCGCCACCCCGCAGCGCTTCGAGGGCGAGACCGAGCCACTGCTCTTGCGAGTCATGAATAGGAAGTTCATTTTACTGATTCTCTGAGTCATTCGAGTCATTTCGTTTATTTAAGTGGCTTAATGTTATAATTTTAACAGCCAAATTCCCCGATCACATCCACCTACGCAATGTTATTCATATTCTGTATTAAGAAATCATAATGCAGTAAAAAAATTATTTACAGGGAACAATCACTTTACCTTCCGAGTCTTACGTTCATTTGTCACGTGACATACACAATGAACAGATCGTTCATGAATCACATATCTGGGACTAATGCAGCGAGATGTCGAAACGAAATATGGTGGATTGTTGTTATTATTATGATAATAATAATAATATGATAATCAAAGCGCACCAGGAGCGTTCACAGCCGAGGAGACCGACGTTCTTGTCATGGCCGTAAAAGACGGAGAACTGAAATTGAATGGGGGTAAGTTATAGTATAGTATCCATAGTTATAGTATCCATATAGTTATGGCCAAACAGGTCTGATCCGTCATTACTACAATTAGCCTGAAAAAATTGGGTAGCCTAAATGCCTAAGCTTGAAGTGTTAATATTTTTCCTTGTTATAATGATTTGCAAAAATAAAAACGGCTGCATCCGTGTTGACGAGAGAATCAAAAGTGTATGCGCGTTGTGCAAGCTACATAATGGCCAAGCATGCTGGTTTTTGCTGGTATACGTTGCAAATAGAGAGGCAGCAAAATTGTTTTTTGCCTAGAGCGGCAGAAGTGCACGCGCTGGTCCTATCCCATCAGTAAACACTGATGATGCGAGCGAAATACCGGAGTGAACATGGCTGTAAGTGTAAACGACTTTTGCTTCAGTTTGAAAAACCCCGGAATGTTCTCCATAACAGAGCGAATTTCATCCCTTGTCTTGTTTCCCATTTCCGCGGTTGTTTCGGTTTTCGATTTCTCTAACTACAATGTAAAACTCGGCGCTTAGAGTCTACGTCACAGCTCTCAGCCCGCCCTCTGTTCGTTGATTGGCCAGCTGTTTTCAGGCCGGTGGAAAACTGAAAGATAGGCTGCTATCTCAGACTCACTACAGAAGCGAAATGAAATTAGCAGAAGTAGGAAGTCTGATGTAGTCAGGCTAATTCCGAATATGTGTGCTACCCAAATGACTAAAAGTAAGTCTTTGAGAATAGTTTGCCTCGCGTAGGCCATTCGACCATTCAAAATGCCATTCGACAATCGGAGCAAAAGTTGAATATTTATATAAAACAAAACAAAAAAAATGCAATGACAGAAAGGGAGGCCAATTTCGTCTTTAGCGATTTGACATAAAACAAACTGTTTATTAATTGAACAAGTAACATGTTTTCTTGTTGTTGTTTTTTTACATAGTAGGCTAATTGGAAGAAGTAAAAAACAATACGCGCGACAGTCTGTTTTTGCCTCGCCAATACTCGTTAGATCAAAAAATGTCATGTTATAATGATTTTATGTGAACCTGCGTTGTTACTGCAATAGCCTCCTTTTTAAACAAATTAGTTTCAATGTAAACTATTCGTGTGATTATGCCACTGCGCAATATACACATATTACCGCGGGATGGCTTGTGTTCATTTCATAAACTGTGGACAATGATAGCTTATTTAACCTGTTAACCAGTGCGCCGACGCTCTGAAGCGTGTTTTTGTAGCCTATAAATTAATGTATGGCCAAAAACCGGATAATGTCATACTTTTTAGTAGTGCTATCGTGGTGTAATAATTAGGGGTGTAAATATTAATCGATTTGCATCGATTATACAGCCGACGATTCAATGCATCGATGCGTGCGCAAGAGAATCGATTAATGCGTTTATTTTTGCCGCCTGTCTATTTTCAGCATCTGGTCCGACATGTGCGTGCAACCTACTGCTAAGCTGCGGGTGGGGCTAACCTCATTATTGTTGTAATTCACACGCGTTATACGCTTCACGTTCACAGGGTTCACACACGTTGTTGAGTCTGACTTTAACAATGGAACAGTCACAGCGCGCTGAAACTGAGACCCCATTTAGCTTACTCCTGATATTAAAATGCGATCTGTATCCAGATAAGTTATCCGGATAATAAAAAACGCATGTTAATGCAAGATGTAAATACGTTGTGATCGGATC
Source organism: Pimephales promelas (assembly GCF_988280905.1). NCBI lineage: Eukaryota > Metazoa > Chordata > Actinopteri > Cypriniformes > Leuciscidae > Pimephales > Pimephales promelas. The sequence continues at coordinate 17,852,142 of NC_142786.1, read as the reverse complement.
TGCCTGACCACATCTGGAGGTAGTCTGGCTCGCATTGTGTTTGGATCTAGGTGTAAACACAATCTGGTTGTTGAAACCACATATGTATATTTTACTCCTCCCAAAAATGCTAAAAGAGTGAGAGCGTGTTATAGGCTATATGTCATGTTATAGTCAGATATGACGGTGCTACTGCGATGCATCACCGCAGATGAGCAGAGCGTCTATTCATCAAGCCAAAGTGCAAACATCGTAAATGAAAGTGAAAGTAAGTCACAGACGCTTAACGCACAATCATCTTCAAGTAAAGAAACAATCTATAAAGAAATTATCTCTTACCAGGGCTGTTGCCACTCTCTCTTTTTGCTGTCTTTGATTTTGAAATTAGCTGATTAATAAAATGCAGCTCATATTTGTTGCTTTTGGTGGCGTGCAATCCATTAAATCTGCATATAACGCGGGAGTTGAAGATCGGATTTATATCCATTTTGCAAAAACACATTTATGTGGCCAGGTGTAAATGGAATCGGTAAGATCAGAACACTTATTATCCGGATAACTGCAGGGTTGATGTATTTGAAATTTAGGCTGTAGAGGTCAGTCTGTTTGTTTGTTTTAACAGTGAATAGGCTAATTGGCCATATAGTAGACCTGCACTGTAAGCATTACACTTCATTATTTTTATTTTGTTCTAATTACAATTTATCTGATGGCACTTTATTGTAACTGTAGATGCAGTAACTGTTCTATTTGCAGTGCTTTGAGCACAACATGCACACTGCCCCTGTATAAAAGCCCCTACCCCTAAACCTACATCTGTTCCATGTAGCCTACTTACCTTATATTAGCCAGTACTTTCTAGGTAAGTATACTGTACTGTAAAAGGAAGCGTTATGCTTCCTTTTACAGTCCAGTTCCATTAACTTCTTTGTCATTGTGGAGAGCGCAGTGCATGGATGCTTAGCAATAACAGACACCACGGGAAAATGGGACCGGATTTTACTATTAATAAAAGTTAAGCTTTTAGACTCACTCTTTTTATAAAAATGATTTAAAATTTAAATGCTGAAATATTGGAGGTTTATCTTTTTATAACACATTTTGTTTCTGTGAAAAATGATTTAAAGGCTGATTTAAGTGAGATGTTTTTTATAAAACCTTTTTTTTTTTGGTGAAAAATGGTTTAAAGGCTGAAACATATTTACTATATGGTGGGCCGGGGATGGCAGGGCTTGCTGGCAATATAAGTATCTGAATATTTTCCGCGGGCGAGGGTAATCGTCTTTCATATCCCAATTTACAGCGCTGCAGCCTAATAGAATTACTCTGTTTAAGTTACGTTAACATGAATTGCTGAAATTACATCTAGCTAACGTCTACATGCTAACACGTTAGCTCTGAATCTCCTTAAAACAAATGTTTTCTTCTCTGTGATCTGTGTCATTTCTAACAAGAGTAACGTTACCTATAAATACAAACATAAAACGGAATAACGTTATATGTTAATGATTTACAGAGTTCATGCAAAAAGCTAACAGATTAGCTAATGTTATTAGACAGGTATAAACAGCAGTAACTTTACTTACCGGAGCAAAATAATGTTACACCTGGAATCTTGGATGCCGCTGTTAATGTTTCTCGACTCCTGCTGTGCTGAAAATGTTTGATTGTGTGGATTTCGTCAGAGAAAAATTAATGGTGTAAACTCGTGGCCAGCTAGCTAGAGAACGCATGCCATGTGATAAGTTACAGTCGTGGTATGTTTATCTATTTTGAACGAATACGATTGGCTGATGTTAGTCACGTGACGATAAAATTCGTTTTTTGATTGGTTAGAGGTATAGTACTCAATCGCGTTTGCCTAATCCGTTTATTAAACGTAAATTTAGTTCTCTAAAAACTATGATCGATTTGACACTGCCAACAAACGGATTCGGGTTCAGAAAAAAAGTATTTAGTTTATGTGAAAAAAGCAGCTTCTCTATCCTCGAGGATCTATCATTTCAAAAACTAGAGCAGATAGCAGCGTTCGGCCCACCGTCCATCTGCAAAGTGTTTAATTTTAATTGTGTAGGCCTATACTCGCAATAAAACACAACATTGTGCATTTGTCACACTGTTTTTTTTGTCAAACAGTAACCTACAACTGTCACACACGCACTGTTTTAAAAGAAAATTATATCCGACCCTTTTTTAAAACAGTCTGTGTTCCATCTTTTGGACAGTCACAAAAATAGACTCTGACAGTCATCAAACCGCATTGGTTTTCATTTCTTGTCCTCAAAACGGAGCACTAATCTGTTTATTTTTAAGTTACAAATTAAAAAATAAAATAAAATGTGTTGGTAGTATTTTTTTTTTATACGGAAATCTATAATTCTGATGAGAATAACGGGTTAATTCAAATTAAGGAAGACATGTATTGATCTGAAATATAGCTAATTAATTTTAAATTAATTCAGGTACAATTACAAAACGTATCTCAAGGTCTTTTTAATAATTTAATAAACTAATTATAACCAGTTTATCTATAATGCACTGATAATAGTTTTATGTCTTTATTAATAAAACTTATTTAAAAAATACAAGGCTTAAGACATTTATAAAAATGCCTTCTATATTTCTGTTTTGCTTTTCATTCCATTGTACCAAAATTTTACTGAACCGTGATGTCTGAACCGAACCGTGACTTCTGTGTACATTACGAGGCTGAATCCAGCTTCTTATTCGCAGCTTCTTATTGACGCTATCCGTTCCACCAATAAGAAGCTTTGAATAAGAAGTTGGATTCAGCCTCGTTTTTTAATTAGAGTTTTCCATGGTTGTGTTGACATTTCTGTCTTGGGATTATAATCAGAGGAAGGTTAAGTGTAAAATAAAAATGCTTAATTGTAATAGATTTTTTCTCCTAGTCCTTATTTTAAATGGGTCATAAAAAAATCTATAATTATTGATATCGACCGATATGAAAAACTGATATTGTGATAAAGTTTTCAGCCATATCACCCAGCCCTACCTCCGATGTCTTGTCAAATCTAGTTGTAGGCCTACAGTCAATCGCAAAGCTCTTTCCCACTTTATTTGTGTGTGTTGTGTTTGTTTTTCGCGGCATTCACGCTGAACACATATACAGCCGCTCAGTCTTTTTGCCACTCACTGAGGAACTGCAGGCACCCCGGCCGACGGTGACGTCACGCGCATTCCCTCTATACACATGCAACTTTCGCCCATAAAGGTAATGGGCGTTGTGATGTAAGAACAGGTTTTTTATGTGTGATATAAATAAAGTTAACTCAGAATGTCAAAGGCAAAAATAAATAATAGGCGATAATACTCTTCCCACTGAACACAGCTTTGCTGAACACAATTGCTGTGAAAACTCTTCCCGCTGAATACAGCTTTCAAATGTCACACGTTCGGTAACAGGACTCCATAGGATACGTGCACGAGCTGCCTCTCTCTCTCTCTCTCTCTCTCAAACTGTTGTCCGCACGGGCTGCTTTTATGCGCTCTCCTCATGCCAGTCACTAAAATCACATACAGGTGTTTTTTTTTGTCATTTGAACTTGACCCACTTATTCACCGCTCGGCTCCGTCCCAGCTCCCACACTACAGACTTTGCTGAACCACGCCCCTCTCGCCACAGGCATTAAGTATCCGGACAACGTGTACTACAGTTTAGCCAATCACAACACACCGGCCCAGGTTTGATAGAATCAGGAAGTCAACCGGTCGTTTACTGTATATGACAAAGGAGAATGCGGCTGACAATAAAGTTTACATTTATGAAAAATAAGACTTATTAAAAAAGAAAAACTTCAAATACATGTTATTGCACCCCATAAACACAACGATGCAAAGAAAAAAAGCAGTAAACCACCCCTTTAATGATTATCACGATTATTATGGAATTAATTTCACAACACTACTAATGTATAATATCACATGACCACTCAACACTAGATTTTAATGTGTTCTTTATTGCTGCCACAACATGGTACAAAATTGTAAAATGACAAACAATAATCTCTTTCTTTGGAGTTAAAGAGCAGTCCTTTGTAAACATTCAGTATTTTCCTTTTAAAAAGATCAAATTAAGTCAAAGGCTGTAGGACTCTTTGATTGAAATAGATCAGGGTTTAGTTTGTTATAAATTTATTTTCAACCTGAAGTAGAAAATAAACAATATCTTATTGGTATTTGACTTAAAACATAAATGATAATATAAAGGGATAATAAATCCCAATGAAAATAAGAATAAACAGTCTTTGGATCTGTTGAATTAAATGTATGCTAAATATTAACCATGTATTTCTCTTAAAAGAAAACAAATTAAAACCACATTTCCTAAAGTAAAACAGTCTTCTTTTCAATTATTGATATATGCATTCTTTATAACTACTTGGATACATCATTCTTTTGTTCTTTCAAGCAGACATATTTATTTCTATGAATATAATGAATCCTTATTACAGCTATTAACAAACAGTGAATGCTTTTCTCTTTCTTTTGTTGCTTGATCAATATTAAGGACACAGACCGCATTAGGTTTACACTGTCACTTTAAGACGTCGGATCATGTCTAATGCGGATCCAATTGCACTGATTCACACCGATACACTCACAACTATTTAAGACATAACCGACATAGATTACATGAATACTGTCCAAAACGGACATTTAGACAATGTTGTGTGGGTTTGTCTATTAAGACATGAAAGAAAGCTCAGTTCAATCCTTGCGCGCGGTCTCTGTTGTGCATGGCTGCAGTTGTCGGGTTTGTGCGCACAGAAAACCATACCGAATAGAGCTCTTTTTTTGCATCGTCACTCTTATTGAGATCTATAGCCTTTGTCCGCTCTACTCATTTGCATTTTTATTAATTAACCATTAACTTTACGATTAATTACCCATGACATTTTAAATCGCGGTTAATTGTGAAATCCGCTGATCGCTGCATCCCTAGTACCGAAGATTCTTCAGTTTTATGTAAAACAGAAATACCACAAATTGAATATCAGATCTGTCATATGGCCAAAAATAAATGCAGTTTAACACATGAAAACTGTACCAATGCATCTTACAAGGTCACATGACGCATGCTCTCTCTTGATGTGCGTGTCCACATTAAGTCCTTGAGTTTGAGGGTGTTGGATCTGGAAAGTCCTTTAGTTTGAGGTAACCTGAGGTGTGGGAACCCTGATAATATGACGACTTGTGCTTGGTTTTATTGTATTTATATGATATTTGTATTTTTGAAGTTGAATTTTAGCCATGGAAATAGCCTTGGATGCTGACAGTGCATTAAATAACTCTCTCTCTTTCTGTTCATGTGTCAGTGTGTGCAGCTGCTGGCCAGTGAGATGGACTCTGCGGATCTGAGTCGGCTGGACCAGAAAGCCCTGCAGAGCATCAGGAACCTGCAGGTACGACCCACTCCGAGTTTAACTTTAATCAGTATGAAGGTCTGAAATCAGTAGAGTTTGTGTTCTAGAGGTCAACAGCAGAGCGACTAAAGACTTTTTTTTTTTTTACGTGAATTAAAAAGTGAACTATCCCTTTAAATTGTATTTTGAAAGTTTGTCTGATTTCTCCCTGGCTGTTTGGAGAACACACACTGTTCTCTATTCCTTAAAGTGTGTGTATTTGCTCCTAATGTCTTTATAATAGCCTCTTTATAACGCCTGCAGAAACCTGTCATCGTACACTATTAAATGGAATTTAAACACCTTTTGTAAACTGCATGACTTAATGTTGTTTTCCTAATGCAGAACCGGCTGACGACTCTCTGTGGATCAGCGAAGTGAACTCCAGCACTGAACGAGTTTTATCTGTTTTATAACCATGTGGGTTTTACTCCTCTTTCCTTCGTGTTTTCATGTGCTGTAGTTTCCTTGCATTGAGCTTGTATCAGGTAGATTTAAATAAGATAGTTCTAGCCATTATAATCTGTTGTACCTTTTGTGTAAATATGCCTCTTAAAGACCCTGATTCCTCATCGCCGCTGTCGTCTGCTCCTTTACATTTATGAGAGTTTGTTAACTGTATTAACTCGGATGCTTCACCAAAAACTATCATGTGAGCACATGTATATTTCAGTCTCTTAAGAAGAGTTAAAACCAACATGAATCTGTATGATAGCAAAGACAAATTTAAGTTGTTAATATTCCTGTCCTTCACTCATATAAACATCTGAAGTTTCTGTTTGAGGGGAAGAATTCTGAATGTTCATTAATGGCCTAAAGATCTATATTTCTACAGTATTGATGTTTATGGATCGTTTAGTGTTCATCACTTCTGTCACGCTGAACACAGGCTAGAGATCTGTGGAGAAAGTGGGATATTCTCTCAAATCAATAACCGGTTTGTTTCAAAATTATATTAACAGGATGACTCTTAATAATGATTCTTATATTTATAAATTATGGAAATGTATGATTGTGCTGCCAATGTTTGCCTCTAGAGGACAGTATGCGCATGTCAATATACAACACTTTGTAAAGCTTCAGACACTCGAGAGATGTCCAAGGACAGAGAAGAACAGCTGACTAAGAGCCTGGCCAGTTTAGTCATTATTCAAACTCAAACTTTTTTAAAATTGATATTCCAGCAACAATAAAAAAAAAAGAAGGGAAATGGCTATAACAGTTCCATCTCGTCTCATCCTCGGTCTCTGACCTTCAGGTTTGGGAAGAACTGGGAAATGCATCCAATTAGTGCTTGTTAATGCAATGCCCTCGTTATAAGAAATGACCCCTGACCCTGAGGGATGAACAGATCCTGCTTTATCACATACACACACACACACTGTTGAGCTGGAAACACTTTCCTCTCGATACAGGAGAGGATTTGCTGAATATCAGACGCTGAGATCCACTGAAACGTCTCGAACAGCAGTATAGCTTTAAATGCTGAAGACCGCTCCATTAGTACATATGAGGGGAAACTGTAAATCTAACCATGTGTTTCATGCAATTGAACAATATACTATTAAATTGGTTTAGGGTAAGTTGTAAAGTAAAGCCATTTGTTCTTCCTTACTATCTTCTTTTCCTTTCATAGTAATTCTTAAATTAAGATGCATTTACTGGAGAAGAAAAATGACAGAAAATATTTTGTTTGAAAAATCAAAATGAAGTGAGTTTGTGTTTAAAACCAGAACATAGGGTTGTTTCACAAAAGCACAATTTAGAAATCCAGGAAAAGAGATAAAGCTGGTCTTGACCTAGTGTGATCAGTGCATCCTGGCTTTATCAGTTTCACAAAGGCCAAACCAGGCTCAGGAGGAGCGGCTATGTCAAGCCAGGTGTAAGTAATTCAGATCAGTGGGTGTCAACAGCTTCCTTCAAGAGACCACACAGTCCATCACAGATTCATTGATGCTACAATGGATAAGCATGCGTCATACTTCCAGTGTTGGGTGTAACTAATTGCTAAGTAATTAGTTATTGTAATTTAATTACTTTTCCCTTGAAAATGTAAAGTAAGGGATTACTCTTTAATTTATCTGTAATTTAATTACAGTTACTTCTGATGTAATTGAGGTATACTGTGTATAGATCTATCCAATTTCACAGCGATTCGTATGCATTTTATGAGGTGTCTAAATCATACGATCGCACTTGTACAAATTCGTATGAATTATTGTAAAATATATATGAAAAAAGTGTGAAATGTCATGAGATCAGACATAAAACATCAAAATGTATTGTCTGATGCTAAAAAGTATGTTTTTGTAATGTAACCTTCTCCACCTTGGTCTGTTTAAGGATAATTCATGCAATTTTATAGTATTTATTTGAAAGAATTAAAACAGATTCATGTCTATCCTTGTATTATTCAGCTGGTTGAGATTGATATGGGATTTTCAAAGTAATTAGTAATTAAATACTTTTTTAGATTAGTACAGTAATCTACTTACACTGTTGAAGAGGTAATTAGTAACTAGTAATTAATTACTTTTTAAGAGTAACTTACCCAACACTGCATACTTCACACCAAATGAGCAACATCTTTTAATGTAGACTTACAAGGAATTGAAGGACATCATACTCAGAAAAGGAAAGACTGCCGCTATTATAAAGGAGCGAGAAAGGGCATGGCAAACAATAGCGGATCGACTGAATACGCTACTGAAAACTTCATAATTATACATTCAAGGAGTTACTTGTCATTTGCTCAAATGAACAACTGTAAACTTAAAAATGAACAGTGGAAGTCAATGTTGTAACATGTGTGAATCTGACAGCTGATTAATTTGTTACACTATCAATATTTATACTGAACAAACATGACTGGACCAAAGAGGACCTGGCAACAGGTTAAGATCGAATATGAGAACATTTTGCATTTTGAAACCGAGTCCCGGCTTAATTCAACCAGGATATCTGGAAAATCCCGACTTAATCCGCTATCTTGGTTTTGTGAAACAGCCCTCATATCTGTCAGAGTTAATTCAAAGAGAAAACAAGATTATTTTTCTGATTCCACTGACAGATATTTGTTCTTGTTTTAACGTCCCCCTGTGGTGAAGATCTAGCTTGTTATTTGTGTATGTGGTGTTTTTAATCTGCTTTAAGACACACCATGTGTAAGTTCATAAGTTGACAGCATTGCTGTAGTATTGCCTCCTTAAAACTGCAGTTAACCAAAGACAGTCTCAAAAACATGGTTTGAAATCGCTGGTGTTTCTGACGTCACAAACGACCGTATTACGGTGTACATTTTAGGACATCCTCAGACCTCAGACAGACATATGAAGACAAGGCATCATGCCTCAGACTAAAAGGCTTCAGTTATTGGACAAAACAGCATCACGCCTCAGACTGAAAAGCTTTAGATCTCAGGAAAAACAATGTCAGGTGTCAGGTCTCGTACAATTAAGCATCAGACAAAAAGGCATCAGACAAAATGACAAAACAGCCTCAGACAAAAAGGCATCAGGCAAAATAGCCTCAGACTAAAAGTCATCAGGCGAAACGGACTCAGATGGAGTTTGGAGGTTCGCATTGCCCCGCCCCTTGTGACGTCACGTGTTGTACCTTGAGCTGAGAATGAAATGGGCTCTATGCACGGCGTTATTTCCGGTGAAGGATTAAGGATGCTTGATAACTTCCGCCGATCGTAGAGTCCAATGCAATACCGAGAATTTATATTAAATTTTATACTCCATGGTTATACTAATGAAACGTTAGTCACAAAAACAGATAAAACAGACACCCCTCGTTGTGTTTATGCTTCTTTTTAAAATTATATTAAATAAACATAACTATATATAAAATTACATCTAAACGTATGTACGTTTCGTTTCAAAGACGGGAGGACAGTAAATATTGAAGACTCTGCCATAATCCCGTTTTCTCCGGTTTTCCTCCGCTTTAATCTACACAACCGGAAATGGACGAGCGGCCTTACGTCAAATGCGGAACTTATGCGTGCATATAGCCCATTAGCTTGTCTTTGAAGAAGCAGAATCTCCTTAGTTTTAGCGCTTTGGTTCATAGCACTCTTTCTCTAAAGTGCCTTACCTTTATGTCAAGTCAAGTCACCTTTATTTATGTATTACTTTTTACAATACAGATTGTATCAAAGCAGCTTCACATTGGTAACATGAAAATAATACAACAAAGTTTCTTTCTAGAAGAAAATAAATAAAATATTGAGATGAAAGCCTCAATAAAGTCTATCACCTTATTTGCGAAAGTAATATGGCCCTGTACGATCCCAAATTACACATAAATGACACAGCAAATTGGAAAATTAGGAGAGGAGGGAAGGGCAATTTGCAAGCAAACAGGGCAAAACCAATTCATTAGAAGAGCAGGGAGAAAACTCGCCACAGAGACAGTCCATGAAAACAGCAGACTCAATTCAGTTCATTTCTGAAATCCTGCTCAGGTCAAACAAACTATGTTTTCTGCATTAACATTTGCATTAACATCTGCCTTAACATCTGCATTAACATCTGCCGTAACATCTGCATTAACATTTGCCTTAACATCTGCTTTAACATCTGCCTTATATCTGCATTAACATGTGCCTTAACATCTGCATTAACACGGAGAGGAGTGACATTGAAATGAATAGTTTGAATGTGAGTGTGAATAGTTTGATCAAAACAGTTCCATATAAAATGAGAACGACTTTTGAATGAAGCCTAAAGAGGTGTTTCTGTTATATATATATCTATAATCACATGTATTTATTTGTCATTTCCAACTGTAATTTTGTACAGCTTTGATTTTGTACACTTTATTGCAAAATGCATAATTAATATGTCATTTTCATCACAGGGAATTTTCATGGCTTTCAGGACAAAAATCAACAGAATTCTCTCATCATATTGTTGATGAATTAAATAAACCAGGGAGCGTGAGAGAAGTGTTATACGAGTTCCAGCCTTCATTTTACATTTATATTTTACATTTATTCATTTAGCAGATGCTTTTGTCCAAAGCGACATACAAATGAGAACAATAGAAGCAGTGAAACTAACAATAGGACAACAATATGCAAGTGCTGTGACCCTTCCCAGTTAAGGCAGTCCATGTACTTTATTTATATTTATTTTTTTTAATAGATAGTGAAGATAATAGATATAGAATAGGTCATTCCTCCAGCAGGGAACAGTCCAGGTAAAGGTCTGTGAAAGTGATTTTGTCCCTCTTTGAGGAGATGCACCACGAGACGATGTTCATTTGCAGTAATTTCAGCTTTCTGGAACAGTTGAAGAGGTTTGACTGCATGCTGGAAGACCGGCCATCAGAGAATTACAATAGTACAGTCTGGAAAGAACAAGCCCTTGGACAAGGAGTTGTGTAGTCAAGTCAAGTCACATTTATTTATATAGCGTTTTTCACAGTACAGATTGTATCAAAGCAGCTTCACAGTGATAACATGAAAGTAGTACAACACAGATCAATAATATTGTTAAATATTAAATATAATAACCCCAACTAAGCAAGCCAAAAGCAAGGCGACAGTGGCAAGGAACCAAAACTCCATCAGATTGGATGGAGAAAAAAACCTTGGGAGAACCCAGGCTCAGTCGGGGGCCAGTTCTCCTCTGGCTAACATTCATATTGTTTATATATAAATATTAAATATAAATATTGTTTATGTATAAAACGGCACCATAACATATCGCAGGCGTTGAGTCGTCTCTTCACAGGCGTTGGTCCTCTCATCACAGGCGTTGGGGCATCCGAAATCCCTGTGAGAGGCTGGATACAAAACTGGACCTGACGAACGCCATTTTTCTCAGGGCAAGCGTCCCGGGATAACAGCAGAAAGGCAGATGGGAAGTAATTAGCATAGCTGATGTTCATAATGATTTCCATTATACGGGAGTCTGTGTTAGAAAACCACTATCTCACAAACTCTCCGCAACCCAACCAATACGCGCCGACCCGTTTGTCTAAAAGGCTGTCGAGCCCCACTGGTGCGTTAAGCAGTTTCAGTGGCAAACGGTTCCGTATGACATAACAGAGGACTAAAAGGTAAGCATTATGTGAATGCTTGACTAAAGAGATGCGTCTTTAATCTAGTTTTAAACTGTGTCAGCGAGTCAGAGCCTCGGACCGTATCGGGAAGGCTATTCCAGAGTTTTGGAGCTAAATGCGAGAATGCCCTCCCTCCTTTACTGGACTTAGATATCCTAGGAATGACCAGAAACCTTGAATTTAGTGATCTTAAGGAACGCGGTGGATTGTAGGGCGAAAGAAGGTCCATTAAGTACATAGGAGCTAAACCATTTAGGGCTTTATAGGTCAGTAGTAGTACTTTGTAGTTGATACGGAACTTAATAGGTAACCAGTGTAGAGATGATAAAATCGGTGTTAGACTTGTAAAGTATTTATTTTAAATAAAGAATGTGTGATGTATCTGGCTTTTTATTCTTGGATAAGAATGGTGACCCCCATACTGAGATATTTAAGTTTGGTTATTGTGGAACAAGCATTTTCTGTGATTGACCAAATTTTATCAATAACATAGATAACTGATGGATTCTTTATGATAATACATATGTTATGTTACAACTAGGCCTACAGTGCAATGCAAATAGTAATTATAACATAAAGTGAGAATAGTAAATATTTAGTCAATAACATAAACAAATCGTATAGAGCAAATAAAATGGTAAAGAATAATAGTATAATTATATAAAAATATTGATAATTGTATAGTTTATTAACTATAATAATAGCAATAGAATAAGACATTTCAATTACAGAATATACACAATAAAAAATAAGTTAATAAGTGACTTATAATTAATATTTAGCTCTTTTTTGTTAAATTTCAGTTTTATTCATCAGTAGGCTAGCCATTATAACAGGAGTAGCTTCAGTCAAACATAGCTACAGCGCAACGTTAAATAGCCTAAATGTTATGAAACTTCACTTTGCCCTCAGCCAAAACGATTTACCAGGGAACCATTTAGTGAGAGAAGATAAACACACACCGTTAGATAAACACAAGACGAATTATATCTCGTGTTCAACCACTAGACTAGAGACATCCGAGACAGCGGCAACCGTCAGAAGCAGTGGCCGAGGTTCGGTTGTTCCAGGCGGGGTAGACGAGCGCTGAGTTTACAACTCCGAAAACTTCAGATCATATTTTTAAATAGGATTTTTAAATAATTTTTCATATTTTAAAATATATGTGTTTAAATAGGTTTGTTTGTAATATCTTTACAAACAAACCACATATTAAAAACTACAGTGGTGTGAATAAAAGTGTTTGCCCCCATGCTAAAGTTGCCTAAAAAGAGGAATAAAAAATCATCTTTTGGATATTGATCTTAATGCCTTAATTAGAAAAATGAGGAAAACTCCAACCTTTAAGGACACAAATTTTCTTTGTGAATGAATAATGTATCATAAATAAATAAATGTTTTTCCTTAAAATACAGGGTGCATAAGTCATTGATTTTTATTTTTAAAAGCCAGTTATTTCATGGATCCAGGATAATATGCATCCTGATAAAGTTCCCTTGGCCTTTGGAATTAAAATATCCCCACATCATCACACACCTTCCACCACACCTAGAGATTGGCATGGTTTTACTTCAGTTAGCCTAATAGCTGGTTTGATTTGCATTGAAAGATGATCTTATGGAAAGTACCCCACAATTTTAGCGACTTTTAGACAAAACTCAGTAACCTCCAAATGTTGCCAGTACTGTCCTGCGAGCGCGAGCTCTTGCTTTACACTAATTCCCTGTCATCACTCTCTCTCTCTGCGTCCTGTTCAGTGAATGGCTGTGAGGAGCGCACGGCCGCTGACAGAAGCGAATGAGCAGTGCTTTTCCACAGACTTATCACTTATCTGCTTTTCTTTTGTTTGATATAAAGAATTTAGTTTGATCATTTTCATTTTCTTTCTTTTCTTGTGCTTACCGTAATACTCATTAGTTCATCCGGTTCTCTAACTCTCTCAATTCAGTTAATGTTCCACATAGGCCTATAAAAAATGTAATCATTCACTATATTATAGCTACTCGTTCTATTGTCTGACAACAAAAAAGATAGGAAAACAGCTTTATTTGACATTCGGCTATATTATATGAATAGAGCATTCATTTAGAGAGAAAACCATACTGTCCATGGAGAAAACGAACTAGGCTGACAGGACGCAAGTACGACGTGATGACGTAATTGACGGCTCATCTAGTAATTAATATGCTAATTAGCGTATGACGTCATCTAGCGACATTTACTTATGGAAGGCCTTAGCTACTTTCCATAGAAAATAGTTGGCAACAGTGGTCGCAACGCGTCGCATTTTTTTTTGGGGGGGGGGCCCAGTGTCCCAGCCGTGGCCGCCCGAAGGGTCCTCACCGCCGTGGCCGCCCGAAGGGTCCTCACAGCCTGCTCCGCCACGCCCTCAGCCTGCTCCGCCCAGGCCACGCCTTCAGCCTGCTCCACCACACCCCCAGCCTGCTCCGCCCTGGCCATGCCTTCAGCCTGCTCCACCATGTCCTGCTCCACCCTGGCCACACCCTCATCCTGCTCCGCCCTGGAGGCTTCCTCCTCCAGACCATGCCCTCCACAGCCTCCAGGGCGCCCACCCCTCCCTCCCCATTGATGTTACGGCATGAAGTCACGCCTACCGGGAGGGGGAGTGATGTCACAGTCCGTCGTCTGCACCAGTCTGTCTTGTCATCAGCACTACACTCCCCAGGATCCTCTTGTCTCCTCTCCTGAACTCACCCCCTCATTAGCCACCTGTTCCTTGTTTTTTTCATCTGTTTCACCTGTTTTCAGCCATTTAGCTTAATTCCTCTGTGTATTTAGTGCAGTTCAGTTCCATTCAGTCTTTGTTGGTCGATGTTCATGTTATGTGAATGTTTCTCTGTGGAATTGCTACCTGTTGGATGTTTCCCGGTGTTTTGCTCCTGTTTCTTTGCCTGTATTTTTGGAATTAAATTCATCTTCGTGTTCATCTGGACTCCTCCTGTTCCTTCAGCCTGCACCCACATCGTGACAGTGCACAGACCTTTTGAGGGGCATGTGCTGAAACTGAAAAAGGGCACCCCCAAAATATTTTTCTATCAAGATTATTTAGTAAACCTATATAAAAATGAGGATTTGGTCATGACAAATAAAAAAAAGTCTCAAAAGCTTTAAATTAAATCACTTTTAGGGTTAGTTCACTCAAAAATGAAAATTCTGTCAGTATTTACTCACCCTCATGTTGTTCCAAACCTCTATGTGTTTATTTGTTCTGCTGAACACAGAGAAGAAACGGAAGAGTCTTTTCTTCTGAAACCTCAGTAAAGTGTATAGGGTATATAGCCTGAAAACTCCCTTCTTGTTCCCTCTGCAAATCCGCGATGGCCTTTCCAGCTCGACCGTCTGATCAGAGAAATACACTGGCTTTACTGCGACTGACACACACTTCAGTCGCTTTTATCGCACATCACCGCATCTCTTATACACACACTGGAGGATAGCAGTTCCACAAATAGTTCACAGAAATGTCAGGGATATTGAGGATGACAAATTTATCATTTCACTTAGAAGTGATGATGAATATAAACAATATGATAGAGGAACACAATGCTTGATTAGGTATTATATAATTATACTAACCCTATTTGTTTGCTTATATCTGTGGCAATTATTAATTGCAATGTATTGTTAACTCTGACTTTTAAAGTACATACTGTATCATCCAATGTTGGTTTGTGCTATTGCACTTTTTATGTAATATGAGTATGTTTATTTGTTTTGTTTTTGTACATTATATGTGTTGTTACAGACATGTGATGTACATTGTTGTGTAAGTGTTCAAGTAAATGCAATAAAAAACAGTATTACAAAAAGGAGTGATGGCAAAATGGCATTGCGATACATGTTTTATCCTTGCCATGTGTTTCTGGTGTTTGAGGCACTAAATGAGGGTTATTTTATGAAATGGCCCATTTAAATTTGAACGGTTGCCAAGGTAATGTTGCATTTCTTCTGCTCGACTGCGGCACAGGGCTGGTGGGTTTGTTTTATAGATAGGCTCAGAATTAAGAGACCTGAAAACGAGCTCCTCGTTATGAATATGAAACGGTGCCGTGAGAGAGGCACAACGCTCGCAGTTCTGACATGCTCACAGAGACTCGGGTGGACATCTTGGCAGATTGGGGTGACTCGGGTGACTGTTTTATTTTGGCACAGATGCAGTTCTGAGGAAGATAAATAAATTAGGTAGAGGTATGGATGGGGATTGCAGTACCAGCTCCACGGCTCAGCATGTGTTTCCAGAATGGTTTGATGGATGGATGGATGGATGGATGGAGGGACGAGAGCTAGTCTTTGTGCGAACAAATTACGTATTAGTGTGCCTTTTTAAAAATAATTGTTAGTGTTGAACAAAATAACATATAGCTGATATGCATTTAAAATGTCTGAAAAGTATTTTCTTGCCAGAAAAATGGACCTGTAGCCTAATATTGATGAGTCATCCTGCACTACATACATTTTTGTCCAATCAGATGCTCTCTAGAATAAGAATGCCCCTCCCCCTACTGCAACTGGACCGATTTGGTGGGACTGAGCTTTTATTTCATGTTTAAAACATAATTTCTTGCCTATTTTTTTTAAAGCAAACGTTTTTTAAAAAGGCATATTTCTGAAATATTTTGATGACTGTTAATTACTTGGTTTTCTTCACAGTTTATTTGAATAAATTACCTCCTGCATGTTTAAGAGCTCAATGTGACTATGATTTTCAGTAGGGTACATTATCAAAGTACAATTTTAAACTTTTAAACAGCCTTTAAGCTACACCCATTTTTAACACCCATATTTTATTGTGTTCAGTTAAATGTATACAAGTCCTTTTATTTTGGAAGTGTTTTTAAATACGCAGACGGTTTTAGGGAAATGTCATTGTGGAGGCCGGGTAAAGGGATTCAAAAAACTTTACTGACACCAGGGGGATCGCTGAATAACAACACAGCCAAATAAATATTCTTCCTGTCTGACAACATTTAGCGATGCCCTGACGATATTTAGCGATATATATATTTAATTTTCAATTTAAAAATAGGGGAGAATTCAATTTGATATAGTTTAGGATATAGTTTTTGACAATGAAAGGGAAAAAAGTGTCCAATCAAACCGACTTCACTCCAAGGCCTGTGTTTTGCGAAACGGCCCGATTCGGTTCGCGATTCAATGAATCGAACAGCTCACCGAATCGTTTAGATTCTTCGTATTCTTCTTACTCACAGAAACATATGACGGATGAAGTGGGTTTACTTACAAACCATCGGAATCAAACCTAAAAGTAGTTAATCAGCGATGAAGATGGACTTGTGAACGACAGTCAAATCAACTACAGGTAAAGAAATTTTCCAAGCGATTCAAAATCAAAACTACAGTACGAATAGCTGCTACTCTTAAGCTTAAAGTCCCTGTAAAGGCAATTCTACAAAAAAGTTCTAAACACATTATAAATGTTACATATGTATTGCTAAAACATATTACAAAGTTTGTGAACTGTGAAGTACTGAATGTGGAGTTAGACCGTTGAACAGTTTTTCACCATTGCAATTTTACGGATTAATTGGGCGGGGCTAAAACAGGGCTCCGTGACGCACTGGAACCCATGAGCTGCTGGACACCCCCCTATTTGATGACGCACAGAGTCTGATCTCTCCCCGAACACACAATAACACTCCCCGAGCACATTCGCATTCACCGCTCAATCGCGATTGACTGTCAGTACTATTAGTTACTACAACTGATCCTACAGTTTTCTAGCTAGCTATGCCTTCGACACGGACATGCATGAGCTACTACCTGGATGCGATCATGTACAAAACAGATCGGTATCTTCATTTAAATTCCCTTAAAAACGATCACATCAAGAAGAGGTTTTTAGAGAGCCTAACGTTACCTTGATGAAGAGCTGAGGATCACCCCCAACACCCGCCTCTGTAGTGATCATTTTACACTGGATCGTTTTATAAACTTTCCTCAGAGACAACTTGGATTCACTGATAATTCACTGATAATTGACTCTGTGCACGAGAAAAATGCTAACTTCCGCCTTGAGGGCGGATATTGGGTACTTCGGTTCCGGTTGCCGTTGTTTACATCCTACATCAGTGGACCGGCTATCTAAAGCTTAGCTATCTAAATATATTTGTCTAAAACTATGTTCGTTTGTTCATTGTCAAGTCAACCAACACAGTTTTCACTCATATTTGGGTGGAGCCAGGCGCTGCTGCATTGTGAAAAGTAAACGATATTTCACATTTTGTCACCGCACCCAAGCAGTCGCTTTACAGAGTGGAGCGTTGCGTATCCATGACAACTACTGTAGAAGGAAGTTTTTAGGCTACTAATTATTTATTATATTATACCCTTTAACCAGGAGAAGCCCCTGGGTTTAGAACCTATTTTGAAAGGGAGACCTGTTTAGAAATATGTGTGAACAGCCTAATATGTGTTAAACAGCCTAACTTGATAACGAACGAACCAACGTCGGATACCTTTACTCCCTGTATGACATGTATAGTGGTTGTCAACACTGATCTATATGACATTCTATAGATAGTGGTTGTCAACAACATAGCCTCTGAACATCATAAACAAAACAATGGCCAACACAAACTGTTCTGGAAAATGCACTTTCTAACGCATGATTTCGCATTTTATAATGTATAGAGAGATATAACAGTTACCAAATCGCATAGCTTGAGCACGTAGGTAGCATGGCAACATTAATGTCCGAGTGATTCCACGTGTACCGCGTATGTACACGCCGTCAAATGTCCGAGCGAAACAAAACAAAATGTAGATCTACATCTGGGGAGCGATATTTATTTTTTCCTAGGATGGTAGGAGTGACGGGTAGGTTGGGGTTGAGGTAGGTCATATGCTATATATATATATATATAGGCTATATATATAAACTGTGTATAATATATATATATATATATATATATATATATACATACAATAATAACGTTAAGTAAACGGTATTCATAAAAACGCTGAAAAGAGATTATGCGTGTTGATAGCATGCCAAAAATACGTGATACGTGTCATACGCAATTTCATGAGATCAGTCTGAGCATGGATGTTGTTGTGACTTAACGTTCCCTTCAAAATGATGCAAATACTGAGAAATGTAATATTTAAACCCCTTCTCTCTTGCTCTGGGGAGCTGGAGGAAAATCATTAGCCAGTCGATTAACATAATCGACTGTAATATTCGGCAAATGTTCAAGACATCTGGAGAAACATACATCCTCTACGTCGTCCATCAGGCTACCGGAAACTAGACACCCCATATCGGTTTCGCAGCCGGAACTAGCATATGCTAACGTGCACATAGTCCATCCGCTGTTACTGGTGAACGGGGCCGAAGCGACGATCTCTCCCGCCTCAGCTTTCATCCTCCCGTCTCCAAAAGCTAATCAGCTAATATCACCGTCAACAGCTTTCCCGTGAGTGGGCGTGGTTTCAGCACAGCCAGCGGACACGCCCCCAGCGTTTGAGAGCAGAGAATCTGCTCATTTTTTCATGATTTTGATAGCTTATTTTATGTACTTCCCGACTTTTTTTATCATTCAAATTTGGCTGGGTGGCTAATTACACATTTTTATGTGGTGTGACAAACTCAGAGGGACTTTACAGGGACTTTAAAGTGAAAAGTACCATGATGTGGCCCAGCACTGAATACATAAATTGATTTATTTTTCTCCATACTCGCCTACTATAAGGTTTTAAAGTGCAGTTTATAAAAGGAACAGCAATTGAACTTCACTGTTGTAGAGTTTCTTGGAACATAAACACATTTGCTTGCTCAGCAGTTTGACCTCATTAGAAGAATACTTCCCAGTCTTGTGTGTGTGTTTACCACTTAACCTAGACTAATATTTGCTTGCATGGCAAACCTCTGATTCTTTGGTTGCATCGAAGCCCCAGTGAATCAATGATGGACCCAACTGTAAACCCATCAGTCATTTCTGTGATGAAATATGTGCACCATGTCAATGTATATTTCTCTCTGTCTCTCTCTCTCTCTCTCTCTCTCAGATCCCCAAGATCCAGAGTAGAAAACACACTCTCGGTGAGATGAAGGAATGAGGGCATGTCATTGCTTTAGAGGAGAAACCTCCCAGGCGTCAGCAAAAAAGGTGCTTGCTTTGTTTCTTTGGCTATTCAGCAGTTTCTGAGCAGATGTGCTCACACGAGGCTGGCGGAGTGTGTTTGCTCTATGTTTACTGGTCTCTCTCGCTGAACTGGGTTTATTAGTGCTGGAGAGAGAGTTTAGGGGCTCCAGAGGGTCCAAATGAGATCAAACACTGTTCGTATGTGTGTGTGCCTTCGTTTCTCCTTCTCGTTCCATTGTGTTTACATTCTTCAGAGATTGCAAGAGAAGGACTTGAAGGAAAAAAGGCAGATTTTTTATGGCAATGCAGATTTCTTTAAAAAACATTAATCAGAACTGATTTTTTTATCTGCTATGAATATGGCAATACACTACTTCAAAAGTTCAAACGTTTGAGTCAAAATGTTTTAAAAGAGTGTCTTTTGCTCAACAAAGCTGCATTTATTTGATCATATACAGTGAAACAGTGTAATATTATTATAATGTAAATCATCTGTTTTCTATGTGAATAAAGTGTAATTTATTTCTGTGATCAAAGCTGAATTTATCATCATTACTCCAGTCTTCAGTGTCACATGACCCTTCACAAATCACTCTAATATGAGGATCTGATGATCAACAAACATTTATGATTATTATCAGTGTTGAACACAGTTCAGATGTGTGTGGAAACTGTCATACATTTTAATTTTCAGGATTCTTTGATGAATAGAAAGTTCAAAAGAACAGAATTTTTTTGAAACAGATTTTTTTGTCATTATAAATGAAGAGTTCAGATGCAAAAGCCTCTAAGTGCCATTTGAAATTTTCTTCTAGAATGATCATTTTTATCAAGCTTGTATATTTAAGTTCAGTGATTTCACTTAAATGGCAATGATAATTACCTATTAATTGTTATTTAAGTGAAATCACTGAACTTAAATATACAAGCTTGATAAAAATCATCATTAAAGAAGAAAATTTCAAATGGCATTTAGAGGCTTTTGCATCTGAACTCTTCAAATGTCTTAATTTAATATTTCCTTGCTGAATAAAAGTATTAATTTCATTTTAAAAAGTCATAGTGCCAAACTTTTGCATGATAGTGTATATATTATTATTAATTTACACATTAACGAATTAACTTGTAAGTTGTTTTGTGATATAAATAATTGCAAATGCGTATCTTAGTCTTCTGACGAAAGGCGGTTTAAAGACTAAAGAGTGATTCTGAGAGAACTGGTGGAGAAGTAAAGAGTGTGTATCGCCGAGTTTCCTCAGGTGTCTCTCTCTCTCTCTCTCTCTCTCTCTCTCTCTCTCTAATGAGTTTTTGCATGAGCTGTTTGTCTTTCTTTTTCACACTCCAGCATTATTCAGATTTTTCTCAGATTCCCTTTCGGCTCCAGCTCCTCCTATTGGTTTCTCTCTCTTCCTCTTCCTCCTCTCGGTCTAATGATGCAGGGTAAATGCTTACTCTTCTGTTTCTCTCTCTCTCTCTCTCTCTCTCTCTGTCTGTCTCTGTCTCTCGCCCCCCCAAGGTTAAACGAGCTCCTTTAATTGCCCATCATCCATTAGATGTTGACTCTGGAGCCCCGGGTGAGCAGGATAGATCTGGTTATCCCGTTAAAGACCGGGTGATGTGCTTTTCCTCCAGAATTGTGTGGTTTGTGTGGTTTGTGCGGGCTCACGCCTCAGGGACAGGATCTTAATGTGTTTTTAATGAGCAAAGAGACACTGCGCAAATGTCTGGCTCTTCATGAGGAGTGTGTGCTTGTTCTCAGGTGTGTATCCGCTGCTCCTGTCCTCCTTCGTGATTCAGTAATGACCACTTCAAACAAAAGCCTCTGTCTGTGTTATTATTTCCCTATTAATAACCGCTGTATGTTTAATATCTCTGGCTTTAGAGGTGCATAATAATAAGAGAGAGTTATTTTAATAAGATGACAGCGATTAATATTCTCTTTTCTGCTACGATGCACGGCCTCCGGTGAAGCATATATTACCGTCTGTGCGCTCCATCTAATATTAATATGCTTTGGTTGGATATTTTAATATGTCTCGGGCTAAACTGATGGGTGGCACGGAGAGGAGAGATGAATGACAAAAGAATATTTTGCTGCTTCATTATTGAGGCACTCAATTGAAAGTAATGGAGTTGGCGGGCATGAAAGAGTGTATGAAATATGAAGTGAGAGACTCTTTAGCCGCCACACACACACACACACCCACACACACACACACACACTTCAGCGGATGTGTTTAGATCTGACGCTCATCCAATGATGGGGTTTAAAAGTTTACATGTGTCTCTAGACTTCTGTGTGTATCGTGTAATTTTAAACTGAATCTTTCACCCATTCACACAAGTGATGCCTAAACTGAACTCCTACATGTTTTATTTTTATGTTTTGTGTTAAAAATAATCTTTTGACAGTATAGCATAGAACTTAATGCTTAAAGTGTGTCAAATAAACTTAAAATATATATAATATTATATAACCAGAATGTGTTTCACATTATGTTTGTGACAGTAAAATGCGTAAGAAGTGTGATTAACATCAGTGTGTTCAGGGTTACAGTTATCCTACATTCGGATTATTTAACAACAGAAAATGAATAATCAAATTTAAAATTAAAACACTGCTTAGTTTTCACTGTATGAATTAAATATATCCGGATTCTTATTTTGTTCATGACTTCAGTTATTGAAAGCCACTGCGATATGCATATTTACGATATTTCGATATATATATATATATATATATACTGTATATTCTTTTTTAATATATTTATTCTTGAAGATGTGGTGCCTACATATATTTTGATTTGTTTTATTTTTTTATTTATTTTATGTTCTATTTATAATAAAACAGTTCGACAGTTTAGAAATTTTTTTTTTTTTGTATATATTGAAGTATTTATTTATTTATTGCCAATTCATTTTTATAAATAAAAAATCAATAAAATAATTAATTTAAAATATGTATAATACTTAAAGTCCCCCTGTGGTGAAAATCCAGTGTTTAATGTTGTTTATGTGTATGTGGTACGTTTAATATGCTTTAACACACACCATGTGTAAGTTCATAAGTCGACAGCATTGCTGAGTATTTCCTCCTTAAAACTGCAGTGAAAAAGACAAAGACAGTCTCAAAAACACGGTTTGAAATTGCTGGTGTTTCTGACATCACAAACAGTGTGATCAACCAGTGGATCTCTGAGTGAGTGAGTGGAGGCGGGGCTCATTTGCATATTCATAGAACAACGCATACTAAATGAGGCAAGGCTGTCGAGTTACATCCAAGATATTTTAAGGCATGAAGACATTTTGGTGATCAAAGATGACTTTTAAGGGATACAATTTTCGATTATGAATGAATGATCTGATAGACCAAATATTGTCAGATTAATCTGCCTGGTTGTTATATCAATACAGCTATTTCAAAATCATAACCCAGCCATGTGAGAGTCATAACTACAGTCTTCATTCCTCTAGATCTGTCATAAATCAGAAGTATATGATTGTTTATCTCTTTGAATTAGTTCTGAAGGTTATATAAAGGAATGTCAAGTGTGTCGTTCGGTTATTCGTGACGAGTGCCTTCAGTTCCTCATGTGTTGACGTCCTTCTCCTTTATGGCACTAATGAATGAGTTGAAGTAGCGATACATAGTTTTCGCTTTTGCCCTTTATTTGATGGATCTCTGGTAACAGGAAAAGAATGTGCAGTCGATTCGAGAGCTTGTGTCGGGACTCAGTCATGTTCTCAGTATATAGAGAGAGAGAGATCCCGAGACGCTTCAGTCTTCTGTCTCTCACTCCTGTGCTCTGTTCATCCATGGAGGAGATGCTGAGACTCCTGCAGGTCTTATGAGGATCCAATGATGAATGAGGAGGCTCGTGTGTCATCCATCAGCCTCACGTGTGTGTGTGTGTGTGTGTGTGAGAGAGAGAGAGAGAGAGAGAGAGAGAGAGAGAGATGTTTAACACTTTTTATTTTCTATCATGTTATACAATAATCACATTTTCATAATTAATAACAATGAGTAATAAATAACAATATTAATTCCTTCAAATTTCAGCAATACCACTGAAACAATAATTTATCATCATCATTAACAAAAATAAATAGCATTTATACACCACTTTTAAAAAAAATTGTGCATATTATTATTCATTTGATAAAATTCATACTCTATTTTAACTCTGGATTCTACCAAAGCTTTAAACAATTCTACCATATCGATCCTTTTATCCTCATTTTCAAGTTTAAATGCTTTCCAAAGTTAACTTCGCTTGACCAATCAAAAAATTGGAAAAGGTTGAGGACTCACTTTGAGACTTAAAGGGGTCATGAACTGGCTTTTAAAATTTTATTATATTGTTGTCTGAGGTCAACTTATGACGTTCGCTTGGTTTTTGCATTCAAAAACATCAAAATGAATAAGTAATAGGCTATTTTGTACCCAAGTTGTGAGTCTTGAAAAACGGTCGGTTTTTATGGGCGTGTCGCACTGAAGACTTGGAAATAAACGCCCACTGCTGTGAGTGGATAACAGTTTTGCATATTATAATGAGTTTAACTCACCCGTCGGTGTACGTGGGGGAAAACGTCCAATGTTGTCAAATGGCAACCGGTTTCGCCCATACATGTTCAACCAAGAGTCCGTTTGTTGCACAATTCTTGTCAGATCCAATATAGACGGCACAGCACGTTCTTTACTCTTAAGGCCAATTTATACTTCTGCGTCGAGGGTACGCCGTAGTGTACGGCATTGGCTTCGCACGTAGGTGACGCCGTCGTGAGCATTTATACTTCTGCGTTCAGATATTGGTTGCTCTGCAGTACTGCTCCGAAACGCTAGTTGGCGGCGGAGGGTTTTAATGTTCCACTGTGTTTAGATTCCTCGCGGCTAGGTTACTACAAGCAATAACGACTGAAAGAGAGTGGATCATGTTGGAGTTGGAGCTTATTGGGGTGGAAAAACAGTTCATTTTAGTAAAATTACTAAAACTGAAAGGCAGAAATGAGAGAAGACGTCGGAGGAGATGGTACGTGTGGAAATGCGTGAGAAGGTACGTGCGGAAATGCGTAGGAGGAAATGCGATGCTACCAAGCCGACCAATCACCGATCTTGCGGTCCGCGTCGTCGCGACGTGTAGTTACATTTTTGAAGAGGTGCGCGTCAGGCAACGCGGAAGGGTACGCGGTATGGGACGCGTCTGTGCGTATGCTACGCCGTACCTACTGTGCGCACCCTACGCAGAAGTATAAATTGGCCTTTAATGGTCTGCAAATCCAGTCTTGTTTACAAAACAATCCTCAGTGAAATGAAGCGAACAGGCCACGATGTTTTACCCTCATCAGCTGGAACGTCATTAAAAATAAAGTTTATCCATGAAGTCCTATTGGAATCCAGACCCAGACAGCAAACTGACATTGAATCAACGTGGAAACGACGTCTCTCATGACATTGAAACAACGTTGATTTGCTCATCGAATTAGCGTTGAACCAACGTCAGACGCGGCATTCTTCAAAGCTAAATGAAATCGAAAATTGGTTTGCTTTCATAACGTTGAAAAACAACGCGTTGATTTCAAGTTGATTTTCCGTTAGTTTTGAAAGAATGACGCGTCTGACGTTGGTTCAACGTTAATTCGATGAGCAAAACAATGTCAGATCAACATTGTTTCGATGTCATATTTCCACGTTGATTCAATGTCAGTTTGCTATCTGGGGAGGAAGCTTATGCAGCGACTGTCTTCTTCCACAACCAGGCACTGCACAATATTCTGTATTGCTCGGTAGAACGATCTGGTTTGTCATCACGAGGTAGGCATACATCATGCTACTTAGCTATGCATGTAATGCGCGAATCGGTGGGCGGGGCTAAACCGGCCATGTTGAAGTAGGTGTTGATCTTCTTCTGCGGGGGTGTTGTTTTAACCCCTTAGACGTCATAGTTTCCCACTTTTAAAAACGAGGCGTTTTCAGAGGCTGGTGTCAATAAAAGCTTTTATTGGACTAACAAGGACGTTTTCAGTTCTGAAACTTACAGGATATTCTTATATGATAACCTCTTAGATGTCAAAAGCTCAAGGAAAATTTGATTTCTCAGTTCATCACCCCTTTAATATATTTAAACCCAAAAATAAATACTGTTTTTGAAAAATTCCAACCAAAACCTTCAAATATATTTTCTAAAATATTCAAAAGAGGTAAAATTTTGTAACAGTTGTAGCAAATGCAACACTTAATAATTTACATAAAATGTATTTAAGGGGGCCGGAAAGGCCAATTTAGCTCAAAGGGGAATGATTCATTGATTTGCAATGAATCTATGGAACCGAGCAAATGACTCGTTTAGAGTTCATTCACGAACTTACCAGTTACAAACTGAACGAACGAACGAACAGAACAAAAACAAACTCTGAGATCCTGTTTCTTTGTTTGGATCTTTAACTTAAACTTTAGTCCCACCTCTTGGAGAATTCTGACCAATGAGACAATGGCATAATTTTAGGAGGTGGATCCAGTTTCTGCTGATCATTATCTTGTGATCTGCCTGGTTCTCCTGCACTTAGCAGAGAAACAAGAGACCACAGTTTAAGGAATATTATAATCATAAAACAAAGCATTTGTTATTTTATTTGTTATGTTATTGTCCCCCAAAGTAGACCTTTTGGAGCCATCCAGTCGATGGAATGTGAGCTCCAGAAAATGGAGAGCTGTCACATTTGAATTAATTCCACGAGGGATGAATTTGATTAAGTTGTGTTTGATTCGCCTCAATTCGTTACACAGTCGAAAAAAAATGTGAAACACAGTATCTGATACATTGCAAAATTTACAAACAGAAGATGTACTAAAGTTGCACTTAAACAAAAAAAGTCTTTGTTGCTAATGCACAGTGCAGGATACGCCACTGTAAATCTCCTGATCGTTTTGCCAATGGACTTTTATAAAACAAATGCCATGAAGGTGATTGCGCATCAGGGACAGATAAATAACTCCTCCATTTTGTATCCATCTTATTCTTAAGTTGTTCACAAAATCTTGACTTCACACAAGCTGTATACAAAAGTTGCTTACTGCTGTCTGAAAAAGAAACATGCAGAAGTTCTTTTAAAGGTGGGTTGACTGCTTTTTTTCTTTGCATGATTGTGTTTATGGGGTGCAATATAACATGTATTCGTGGTTTTTCGTTTTTAAAAAGTCTTATTTTTCATAAACTTCACGTTTATTGTCAGCCGCGCTCTCCTCTGTCCTCGAACGAGCGGTTAACTTCCTGATTCTATGAAAACACTCCCTTAGAAACACGTCGTGGGCTCAGATTGGTCCGGTGAGTTGTGATTGGCTAAACTGTTGCTTACGTTGTCCGGAAAGTTAACGCCCATTACCTTTACGGGCACGTCATGAGCTCCGGTGCAGATGTAAATATGCGTCGAACTGCAGTATCAGTATGACCCAGAATCAGACCGAGAAAGCCGCGATGAAGCGAGTCAAACAGAACCACACCACACACGGCTCTTAATAAACGTTTCTGAATGATAATTTGCTACGTTTTTTAACTTTATACACGTTTGTTTAACACGATAGCATCTGACTGGCAACAATAGAAACTGACTGGCTACTAATGTTATACTCAAACAGCGTTGGCAAGTTTACGTTCTTGATCAAATCGAAAATAACGTCATAAAACATATATACATAAAAAATACATTTACAACATTAGCACTTATACAAAATTCATGTTTGTACGCGTTTGTCGTAGACACAAAATAGCATAACTAATAGCCTAGTGGCAATAAAGCTAGCGCTGGCATTTGAAAAAAAAAACTAAAACACAAGGCTAACGTTACGTCTGGAATTATACATGCAAATACATTTAAAACGGTTAAGTCTTAGCCTACTTACAGGTTGTGGCCCAACAACTGTGGTTTTAAAGTCGGAACTGCTTCATGTTTACAGTTTCTCGTTGAATCCCGGTGTTGAACTCGTGGAGATTCTGGAAGCTGTCTTCCGTAAAATGCGCAGCACAGAGAGCTAGATTACGATCGTCATTTTCAGGAACATGATCAAACATAAATTGGGTAACACTTTAAAATAATGGTCCGTAGTTAACAAGTAGCTATGCAGGAAGTAATAGGTAGTACTGCATTAACACCGAAGTTAATACTATTAACTAATATGGAAGCAATATTAACTAAGCATTAAGTAATAGGTAATTAGTACAAAGGTAGTTCCTTGGTAGGTATTTGATTGTTACTAAAGAAATATATCCTCATTGAGAACTACTTGTGAACTAAGAAATAATAACCAATTAATTACTAATCACAAAAGTAACATGTCTAAAAAGTGAACAATTGTGGGGGTTTTATACTCTTAACGTGGTCATAACATTTCAGAAGCATGTGCCTCAAATGGGTTCTTTGTGGAAACCAATTTATGAAGTTTATACATCCCCCCAAATACATTAGCTAGGTTGAGATTGTGACCACTACTCTTGCCAGGATGGACGCATGTTCTCTGTTTATTTAAAACTTAAACATAAAATAATCCTAATAAAGACAGTTAAATAATTAGGAAGTGATTCTGACACTCTCATGATTGGATTAGTTCACTATTATGAGCTCTATTGAATGTCAGTCACATATATCTCAGACTCCAAAGACCTATAACTTTATGTTACAGTAGCTGCCTGAGGAGGACTTCTCTTTAGGACATGAAAATAAACATTGATGTTCACTTGTCAAAAACAATTTGTATCTTTAATGAAGAAATTGGCTGCATTTATGTTACGATAAGCAGAACAACCACATCTTCCAGATTACAGTGTTTGTTAGAATATTAGTGCCTCACAGAACCTGTACAGTATGTGTCAAATATAAAATTAAATTACTTGTATCATTTGTGAAAAACCTGTTACCTCCTCAATAACTACTTAATCGTTACCTTGTTATCCCGCAGGAACTACTAGTGATGTGGCCCATTATTTTAAAGTGAAAAACATGTTAACTCCTAACTAACTACAAGCGTTACCTTGTCATCCCGCAAGGTAACGCTTGTAGTTAGTTAGGAGTAACGCTTGTAGTTATAGGAGTTAACATGTTTTTCACTTTAAAATAATGGGCCACATCACTAGTAGTTCCTGTGGGATAACAAGGTAACGCTTAAGTAGTTATTGAGGAGGTAACAGGTTTTTCACAAATGATACAAGTTATTTAATTTTATATTTGACACACACTGTACAGGTTCTGTGAGGCACTAATATTCTAACAAACACTGTAATCTGGAAGATGTGGTTTTGCGCTTATCGTAACATAAATGCAGCCAATTTCTTCATTAAAGATGCTAATTGTTTTTGACAAGTGAACATCAATGTTTATATTCATGTCCTAAAGAGAAGTCCTCCTCAGGCAGCTACTGTAACATAAAGTTATAGGTCTTTGGAGTCTGAGATATATGTGACTGACATTCAATAGAGTTCATAATAATGAACTAATCCAATCATGAGAGTGTCAGCATCACTTCCTAATTATTTAACTGTCTTTATTAGGATTATTTTATGTTTAAGTTTTAAACAAACAGAGAACATGCGTCCATCCTGGCAAGAGTAGTGGTCACAATCTCAACCTAGCTAATGTATTTGGGAGGATATATAAACTTCATAAACTGGTTTCCACAAAGAACCCATTTGAGGCACATGCTTCTGAAATGTTATGACCACGTTAAGAGTAAAACCTCCACAATTGTTCACTTTTTAGACATGTTACTTTTGTGATTAGTAATTAATTGGTTATTATTTCTTAGTTCACAAGTAGTTCTCAATGAGGATATATTTCTTTAGTAACAATCAAATACCTACCAAGGAACTACCTTTGTACTAATTACCTATTACTTAATGCTTAGTTAATATTGCTTCCATATTAGTTAATAGTATTAACTTCGGTGTTAATGCAGTACTACCTATTACTTCCTGCATAGCTACTTGTTAACTACGGACCATTATTTTAAAGTGTTACCATAAATTGAATCCATTGTTGACGAAGTACAGCATCCGTGGGAAGTTCGAAGACATAGGACCTGACAGCTGCGTGAACAACACACTCGACGAGCTGCTGGAGCTGCTGAAATATGGCCATGCCCTTTTCTGCTTATTCCGGAGGGAGTGGTTGATGCAAATGTGTGGGTTAGTGACGTACCATAACCCAGCTGTAGTCCCAATCCAGTCGTTTTTGTAGGCAATATACTTCCTGATTTTTAAAAGACGATATCTCTGCTTACACTGAACTTTCAGCGCTGCAACTTTGCAGATACTGTTCATGCACCAACAGCAACATTACACACTATTTAAAATGAAAAAGTGAAATCGCAGTCACCCCCCCCCCCCCTTTAATTTCAGTACTTGGTAACTTAGACGGATGACATATTGAAAAAGTTTGCAAAAGTGGTTAAAAGTGCAATTATGAAAAAGTGGTTCTTCAAGACCAAAATGCTCATTGCTTTCCATTTAGCGGTTAGATCAATGAGACCCTGACCACCCTCAAACACAGGTAAACTCAGTGGCCCTCAGTTATCATTGTTGCGTAGAAACGGGCGTATGTTTTGGCGTAATATTATGCTTACAATCCTCTCACTGCCTGATTTATGAAGCTGTGAGTACCTTTTGAAATCCAGGTGTACGCAATACCTGCCCTTGATAAATCCCGCGGCCGAAAATGATCGTCATTAGAATAACACGCCCCTAAATATTCGAGTCTCCGCTCCTCCCACGCCCTCATTTTACGCCATGGACACACGGAAGACGGCAAAGAAGAGAAACTTCTCCGACGTGGAGCCGAAATGACCCATCACAATGCATTATTTTACAGCACGTCTTTTGAAATGAGCATTCAATTTCGAATCACTTCACATGTATAATAGTGATGATGATGATGTGATGTGAAGTACCATTCATTCACACTAATAATTGCATGACAATTTGTAATATTCTTATTATTATTAGGCCTATATGATTTGTATTAATGACGCTTATTGTTATTTAGAAGAAGGATGTCGTTATTATTATTTGTATTATTATTATTATTATTTAAAAGAAGAATAATGTAGCTATTTTTTATTATTTTGTCAGTCTGAATTATTTTTTTGGTCAATGAAAGCCTTACCGAACCGTGTCCGTGCGCACCTGCCGGGATAATCCTGAAATGGCAGGGTAAAGTCCACAGGCTTGCAACTGAAGGAATACATATGCTTACAAATCAAATGCTTTGGTAAAGTCACACAAATTAAACATTGAAGTCCACGTTGCACAAAAATAAACACCGAAGTTTATAATTACTATGTTGTTGTTTTTTTTTTGTTTTGTTTTTTACAGTGGGTCATAATCATATCCTTTCAGTGCGTTAAGTGGTGTTAGGAATTTTTCTCCGCATTTCCTTACTAACTCAAAACGTGCATACACCACCTCCTGAGCTGGTGTAGGATTTGAGCGTGCCGTACGCCAACGTCCATATTGATAAATCTCAAAGTCACCGTGGTTTTGGGTGTACGCAAGGTGTACGCTGGAAATTTGGTGTACGGACTTTTGATAAATGAGGGCCAGTGTTCTCACAATATTCACAGAGGCATTGGTTCAAATGGGCTTTTACATAGGGCAAAATGTGGCTTGGTCGGAGTGTGCAAAACTTACTGAAGCACAACTGCATGTTGGGATTCTCATTTTGCCAGGCAGAGTATGTGGATTTCATGCTTTTCTGCAGGATTTGCTTCTGTAAGCCAGTTCGTTTGCTGACTGTTTTCTTGTGAGGTAGTGTGGTTGACACATCAGGTCTTCTAAAAAATTCTTGCACAGAAAGACAAATTACATCACTTACTGCATCACAACGTTTTTTTCGTTGTTCTGGATCATGCCCTGCTTTTCTCAGACGGTCATATTTCCTAATGATCTTCTGTGATATTCCTAACTTTCTGCTAGAGGCATCCCTGACTTGCTTACTGGCAGATCCAAGGATGGCTGCAAGATTGGCATTAAATATTCTTCAATTGGCTGTGGACATCTGTTTTCAAGTTTGCTTCACATATCCTAAAACAGAACCCACATCCTTGTCCTTACCGCCAAGCATCATGTCATTAAGAGCATTTTTTTTTTTTTGTGGGCTTGCAGATTCAACTAAGCCAGCTACTATTGTGCCATACTTCTGTGGACTTTCTGGCATCAGCCTTTTTATCCTCCAGGTTGCCTTCCTTCTAGAAAAATCAGTTTTATACCCAGAACTGGTAGACAAAACAGGTGTTGCATTTAGCTGACACTGTATTTGAACCGGATTAGATTCCTGATTAGCAGGCGTTGCAGCCCCCGTGTGATTAGGTGGATTGTTATTGATGCTTGAGTCTTTCTTCACTTCTGCTAACACCCTTTTCATGTTGCGATCCTTTTCTCTCTCTCGTCTTTTCTTTTGTGCAGACATCCTAGCTCTTTGTTCACGCTTCTTGTTCTTAAAGTATTCCCTTCTTGCGGCTATTTTTTCAAGTTCACTTCTAGTTTGAGGCTTTCTTGACATGACACCTTGTGTTTTCTCACCCCCTTGAAGATTCTCTTTCTGGCGTTCTCTATAACTTCTCATCCTTTCACGGGCTTGTGCTTTCTGAATTTCCCTTTTTTCATCTGATAGATTCTTCCCGTACTCCTTCAATCTTTGTTGCTCTTCCAATCTATGCAGTACATACAATTCAGGGTTCTGCTTTAACTTAGCCCGGTCCCTTCTCATTCCAGCAGCAGCTTTACTTCTTGAAAACTCTTTGGTTCTTGAAACCACATCCGGACCATTCTCATTCCTTAGCAGGTTTCTCTCTCCTCCAGGACGCTCCATGGAGCGAAGCCTTGACTTTTTTTTTTTTTTTTTTTTTTTTTTTTAACCTTTATTTATCCAGGTAAAATGTTTGAGAACCACTTCTCATTTACAAACATGACCTGGCCATGAGGCAGCACTTGAGGAGACCTGCCGTCATTTCTGAAATAAAGAAAGGCCATATATATGTAAGAATAGATGTATGTTTGCAAAGGATATGTATGAGAGTTATGAGAATAATTATTTTTTAACACTTTTTATATTATGTTTAATTATATGTTCTGAACACCACAGAGAACTTAATTTACAGAATAGCTGTTTAATTTCTGGAATACACTTCTTAAATTAAGAATCTGAAATATGAATGATGACCGTTAGTCTCCATGTTCATGTCAATTACAAGATAAGGATATTATCTTCTCCATGATAGGCTGCAATTTACATGATTTACAGAATATGATGCTGCATGAATGGTGGCCTACAAAGTATTTGGAAAAGTTTTTTTGAATTCATATTAGGCCTGCCGGTGTGTTCCTTTTAAAATAATGAATATAAGCTAATTCAGACATTTATTACACATGGTGTGCAAAATGATTAGGACAAATAATACACAAAACTATAGGCTCATTCTACAGAAACATCCTCTTTTGGTATGGCACAATGTCTAAAATGTTTTTGTTTTTCTAACATTTAAACTTAAACCACATTATTAGATTTCCCTTTGACTTTATCAATATGCATAAAATGACTGCTTAATGATTTTTTTTGTGCATTAATTTAAAGACAGTATGTATGTACTTTTTTTGTATGAATTTTTTTTTTCACTGGTGTTACACTACTTCTTTGGCAATATTAATTTTCTTAGCACATGTAGTCAGAATTACCGAAATAATAAAACATAATCTCCCTATTTGTTGGATTATTATTATTTATTGTAATCAGGTTTGTTAAAGGTGTGCTTGCATGAGGTTTAGTGTCACAGTGTCTGGTTGTGTTCCCTTGTTTGTCCACTAGATGTCCTCCTTCCCCTCGGTGTCATGTTCTTCTGGAACTGCATTTCCCAGCATTCTGTCTGTCACTGTCACTCATCAGTTCATTGCACTCAGCTGTTCCCCGTAATCATTGTTCCCAGCTGTTCTGTGTTAGTCTTGTTAGATATGTGTATATATTCCCTAGGCGTTTCTCAATGTCAATGAAGGATCCTCGGAAGCCGGAATTTCGAGGATGCGACGTCATCGACGTCCGTCGAAGGACTGTTCCAATGTCGAGGATCCTCAGAATTTCAACCAAAGACTGAGTCCTTCGTTCGGAAAATATCCCATACACAGGAAAGGATGCATATGTGTAGCCTTCGCGCTCTTAAATCACCCACAATCCTATGCGCAGCTTTGCTATCTTGTTCAAAAAATAAAAAAATGTCGACCGTTAGCGGAGTCGGAGTGATAACGGCAATATGCTTTCAAATGTAAGCAAGTATAATTTCAGTTTAGCCATTTATTTAATGTTTGTTAAACTATTTAACATATCGGCTCAAATTTGCTGAGGGAATTTAAAGCTGTTCGCTTTTACTGGTGATTAACTTTTTAATTTTTACTTCATATAACGTTATAGCCTTTTTTGTTGGTCACATATTTTACCATTGCATGTGTTTTAACAGCTTGATCATGTTGCTATGGACGTAGTGCTAGTTCTGTTCACTCCGGTAATATAATCGTTTTTGAATGAATAAACTCCTTTTTAAATAAATATTTTGTGTCAAATTATTGATTTATTTGGTAGGTAGCCGTTTGGTTGGTACAACCCCTTCAGGCTGATTCAATCAAGACCCCTCTGCTTTAGAGTTTGCGGGGTTGTATTCACTATAACAACCGCCTGGTTATACATTATCCCTTATACTTTATTTATTTATTTATTTCTATGAGGACTGACAAGACAAAATAAGGACTGTCAACAAACAGTGCAGTACACCAGCACTATGATTTTTGCAGCGCCGAAGCGGACCTTTCACTGATGTAATGACGCAATGACGTGCACTTGCTAGCCTGTTCCATTTACGTGTTCTCCGAATGCTAAAGAGGACCCTTGCCTAGCCTCTGAAGGAAATGACTTGGAAGGACCCGTCCTGCCAAGGAAGTATCCTTAACATTGAGAAACACCTCCTGTCTGTGTTAGTATGTGTACGGAGTCGTTGTAATTTGTCCCACACTTCTGTTGTGATTTCAAGGTTGGTTCTAGTATTTATCTTTTCTTGTTTTTGTTTTGTATTTGAATTGCCTTATTGGATTTTGACCCCTGCCTGGACTGGATTATGATTTACGGATTACCCTACTAAAAGAACATCTTACTGCAATTGGATCTGCTGTCTCTCTCCTGTGTGTGTCGTGACAGAACGACTCCGTCATGCTAGGATCCAGCAGTACGGGTTTCCGAATCAATCCCCCTACCACCAAAGAAGAGAGGAGGGGACGACTCAGTAATTTATTGGCTTTACGCCAACAGTGACAGTCGGTGGGTGAATTAACTCAATTTTTTTGGACCCTCTCAAGAGGTATGGGTTACAATGAGGCAGCACTAAAGGATCTTTTTAATAATTGCCTTGATAACCCATTACCTCGATGTGAGATGATGGGTCTGGAGACTCTGGACTTCTGGGGGTTCACTAATTATCTGCAAAGAAGGATTACGTCCGACCGATTTGTTGTTTCTGACAGGATGACTGAGTCCATAACAGCATTTCCTGACGGTAGGGACCCGGCACCTGTGTCTCCGGAGAGAATGGCCAGCGTCGAGCCAGTGTCTCCGTCGGCCGCTAAGCGTGACCCTCCGTGGACCGCACCATCAGCCAGCACGGGTGCCTCCTTTGGACACGTCCGAGGGTGGAGTGGACTGCTGTCCAAGCTGGCCGATCAGCCACTGTCAACTGTCCGAACAGCCAGTAGCGTGGGAAATTCACAGATCTCAGCAGTTATCAATTCCCCAGGCCGCCAGGCCAGAGTCTCGTTTGGCCGGACTATTGTCCCGGAGGTCATGCCCCAACAGCCCACTGTCGTCCGGGAGGCCGTTCCCCTGCCGGCCGCCGCCGAGCCTGTGTCTCCGG
Organism: Pimephales promelas; assembly: GCF_988280905.1. Lineage (NCBI taxonomy): Eukaryota > Metazoa > Chordata > Actinopteri > Cypriniformes > Leuciscidae > Pimephales > Pimephales promelas. Next base: position 17,816,608 of record NC_142786.1, on the reverse strand, counting down.
ACAAGATGGCCGCTGCTGAGCCAGGGTCTGTTCCAGAGCCGGAGCCAGTGCTGGCTATTCCAGAGCCGGTGTCTGATGTTTGCGAACCGGTGTCTGCTGTTCCTGAGTCCGAGCCAGTGGCCACAAACAAGATGGCCGAGCCAGTGTCTCCGGACAAGATGGCCGATCCAGTGTCTCCGGACAAGATGGCCGAGCCAGTGTCTCCGGACAAGATGGCCGAGCCAGTGTCTCCGGACAAGATGGCCGAGCCAGTGGCCACAAACAAGATGGCCGAGCCAGTGTCTCCGGACAAGATGGCCGAGCCAGTGTCTCTGGACAAGATGGCCGAGCCAGTGTCTCCGGACAAGATGGCCGATCCAGTGTCTCTGGACAAGATGGCCGAGCCAGTGTCTCCGGACAACATGGCCGAGCCAGTGTCTCCGGACAAGATGGCCGAACCGGTATGTGTGTTGTCTGGTCCTGAGAGGGCTTCACAGCCCTGGCCGCCCGAGGGGTCTTCAGCGCCCTGGCTGCCCGAGGGGTCTTCACCGCCCCGGCCGCCCGAGGGATCTTCACCACCCCGACCGCCTGAGGGGTCTGCTCCGCCCTGGCCGCCCAATGGACCCTCTGTTTCGCCCTGGTCCCTGATTAAGCCCTCACCCCTTGTTCCTGTCTCCCTTCACGGACCTGGCCCACCATCCTGGCCCACCAGTTAGTTTGTTTGCACATTAAACATATTTGAAAACCAGTTAAAATCAAGTATTGATGCAATTCTTTAAATCTTAACTTTTGAGTGTAGCAGAATTAAATGGATGTAATTCTTATTATGTGACATTTTATTGACAAATTTTTACCACAAAGCTAATGTTTAAACCATGGGAGATTCTAGGATTCATTTTAGGGGGCTCAGCCCCAATTGAGGTTATGATTTAAAAAAAAAAGTAACACTTTAGTTTAGGGTCTAATGCTCACTATTTATTAGTTTAATCAACATGCAGACGGCAGGGTTTATAATGACTGAGGACTAAGAACAGCTTTAAAAATCATGTCAGTAGGCAGCTGGTTATTTTTCTCTCCTCATCAGCATCATACTCATTTTCTTTCTTTTTTTTTCTTCCTGACAGCTAAAAATTGTATTAGGCCTATATTAATTCTCAATATGTAGGCCTACACATTAATAATTAATAATCGTTAGTGGTGGAAATTTTGATTCTTTTCAGAGACTCGTTCATTTTTAGTTCGTTCACCAAAATGATTCGTTCAGACTCGTTCACTGATTCGTTCAGTTTTTTTTCCATATACATCAGCAGCAGGTGCGGCAAAATGTGTTAACAACGTATTTTCTTGTTACAAAATAAAAACTGATTTGACTTTATTAAAAATTGTGCCCAAGGCTACTCATTAAATTGATAAAATAAGTCTAAATAAGCGATTAAAGTCTCAACACTCTTTTTATCTTTTAAATTACACTCTTTTCGGATGACCAAATCACAAGTGTTTTTTTTTTATTTGTTTGCATACTAGGCAGACTAGTTAACATTTTATTTGTTTGGTCAGAACGAGTTAAACGAGGAGTTATTTTCTGTATGTAAGTTATGAATTGCGTGTTCACAGTACGGATACCTGCGCTTTGCATTCACTTTCTGCTGATTGATGAACTAGATTGACAGAATGGCCGACCTGGTACAGGAACTGGGTATAGCAACCAGTTCGTTCAATTCGTTCACGAACGGGAGATCTCTCTCTCGTTCAGACTCATTCAGCAGAGTAGATCCAACCAATTACATGCCCCTTCTAAGCCCAAGCTGATGTTTTCTTTTTAAATTGATGAAGGTCATTGGATTGACTGTTTAAAACACAATAGATATCATCATTGCTCTTTTGGGTAAAACTGCTGTGTGTTTTTGCCATGATCAATGCATTGTCACTTTAATTCAGCGTAAGCCACGCAGCAAAAATAGACAGGACACAGAGACAATCGCGGCACTGCTGCTCCTGCTCTGCTCCTGGAAGCGTGCCGCCTCTACGTGCGGTGTGAATACTCTAATCTGTTAACATGGGCGCCGAAAAAAGACATGGGCGCTAAGAGAGAGAAGAGAGCTAAGAGAGCGCTAAGAGAGAAAAGAGAGCTTTGCTCAGGCTGTTGATCTGCTGAACATCAAACAATGCTATAACTTCTTTCTTTCCTGTATTCTCCTTCAGCTCTATTTCCCTTGGTTAACTCTATGCATATGTATGTATGTTAGAGTCAGTGTTGGGTGTAATGGGTTACAAAGTAATGCGTTACAGTAACGTAACTACTTTTTCGGGTAAAAAGTAGCGTAACGTGCTACTACTGAAAAGTTGGTTACAAAACGTAGTTCCTTTTTCAATTTGGTGAAACGTTATGTAACCCCCCAGATAGCAAACTGACATTGAATCAACGTGGAAATATGACATTGAAACAATGTTGATCTGACATTGTTTTGCTCATCGAATTAACGTTGAACCAACGTCAGACGCGTCATTCTTTCAAAACTAACGGAAAATCAACTTGAAATCAACACGTTGTTTCAACGTTATGAAAGCAAACCAGTTTTCGATTTTCATTTAGCTTTGAAGAATGCCGCGTCTGACGTTGGTTCAACGTCCCAGATAGCAAACTGACATTGAATCAACGTGGAAATATGACATCGAAACAACGTTGATCTGACATTGTTTTGCTCATCGAATTAACGTTGAACCAACGTCAGACGCGTCATTCTTTCAAAACTAACGGAAAATCAACTTGAAATCAACGCGTTGTTTCAACGTTATGAAAGCAAACCAATATTCGATTTTCATTTAGCTTTGAAGAATGCCGCGTCTGACGTTGGTTCAACGTCCCAGATAGCAAACTGACATTGAATCAACGTGGAAATATGACATCGAAACAACGTTGATCTGACATTGTTTTGCTCATCGAATTAACGTTGAACCAACGTCAGACGCGTCATTCTTTCAAAACTAACGGAAAATCAACTTGAAATCAACGCGTTGTTTCAACGTTATGAAAGCAAACCAGTTTTCGATTTTCATTTAGCTTTGAAGAATGCCGCGTCTGACGTTGGTTCAACGTCCCAGATAGCAAACTGACATTGAATCAACGTGGAAATATGACATCGAAACAACGTTGATCTGACATTGTTTTGCTCATCGAATTAACGTTGAACCAACGTCAGACGCGTCATTCTTTCAAAACTAACGGAAAATCAACTTGAAATCAACACGTTGTTTCAACGTTATGAAAGCAAACCAGTTTTCGATTTTCATTTAGCTTTGAAGAATGCCGCGTCTGACGTTGGTTCAACGTCCCAGATAGCAAACTGACATTGAATCAACGTGGAAATATGACATCGAAACAACGTTGATCTGACATTGTTTTGCTCATCGAATTAACGTTGAACCAACGTCAGACGCGTCATTCTTTCAAAACTAACGGAAAATCAACTTGAAATCAACGCGTTGTTTCATCGTTATGAAAGCAAACCAATTTTTCGATTTTCATTTAGCTTTGAAGAATGCCGCGTCTGACGTTGGTTCAACGTCCCAGATAGCAAACTGACATTGAATCAACGTGGAAATATGACATTGAAACAACGTTGATCTGACATTGTTTTGCTCATCGAATTAACGTTGAACCAACGTCAGACGCGTCATTCTTTCAAAACTAACGGAAAATCAACTTGAAATCAACGCGTTGTTTCAACGTTATGAAAGCAAACCAATTTTCGATTTTCATTTAGCTTTGAAGAATGCCGCGTCTGACGTTGGTTCAACGTCCCAGATAGCAAACTGACATTGAATCAACGTGGAAATATGACATCGAAACAACGTTGATCTGACATTGTTTTGCTCATCGAATTAACGTTGAACCAACGTCAGACGCGTCATTCTTTCAAAACTAACGGAAAATCAACTTGAAATCAACGTGTTGTTTCAACGTTATGAAAGCAAACCAATTTTCGATTTTCATTTAGCTTTGAAGAATGCCGCGTCTGACGTTGGTTCAACGTTAATTCGATGAGCAAAATCAACGTTGTTTCAATGTCATGAGAGACGTCGTTTCCACGTTGATTCAATGTCAGTTTGCTGTCTGGGCCTCTTTCTCTCTCTCCGCGCGCTCACTGGCCTCTAGCACCGCCTCTGCTCTGCGTTGTGTTATGGATGATCGTGGGTGGTGGTAGAAAGCGAGGACTCGGACACAGAAGGATTCGGGATCGTGGCTTGACCGTTTATTTTCACAGCACAGCGTCTATAACGTTGAAAACATGAACTCAGCTTAAGTTTTTAAACTAGCAAAGTACATTTCAATGCACGTGCAATTCAACAACATGCTCATGCTGCTCATATCATCATACAAAGCTTTGCGTTAGCCACAATACATCAATCACATTCTATAGGAAAAAACTAAAAAATGTTAACTCTCTGCATTTAGGTCTTTAACAGTTTACAACACAAAATATCTCAATAAACTGAACTTTTGTGCGATAACAACAAATATATTTTACATTCTTTTTTCCCACTACCATTAACGTGGCTTACCTATAACGTTGAAAACATGAACTGAGGAAAATATGACGCACCACTCACGTATCAACGCTACGGTATCTCAAGAGGCACAAATAGCGCTAAAGGTACTTGCATCAGTTTTAACATAATAGTATTATGGGGACACCTTGTGGATAAGGCAATACACTGCCTTACAGTTACTTTTTCCAGGTAGAGATTTGACAGCGATTGCCATCTCAGTAGTGAATGCCTACAGAGAGAAATGCACATAATGGATTACATAATCAGTGAGTAGCCTATTTACTTTCCTTTTGAATTGTTTAGACATTTCAAGCTTAAGATATATTTATCATGTCTGTGAGGCGTATGCTGAGTTTCGGTTAAAGGTGCCATCTGTAAAAATTGAGGTTAAAATATCTCAAAAATGAGCTACACGCATCAAAAGAATGAGAAGAAATAAGATTGATGATGTCATTAAAAAATGACAAGTTATAGTGCTGCCGAGATATTAACATGAATTAGCATGCTAAATTACTAGCCCCGGCCTGGCAGGTGTCGTAATACCAGTTTCGGCCATGGGAGGCGGTATGCGGGCAGGCAACATTACCACCAGCCAAACTGCAATAGACGAGTAAGTCGCGCGGCTTGTGTTTACTTGAACCTGATGTCAGTCGTGTGGAAAATACAGCCCACTACTACATTTCAGTTCAGGGAAGAGTTAAAAAAAATGATTGGTCGATATTATGCATGAGGAATACATTTTGGTAAGTTGTAACATACTGTATCTTTCAACAGTGTTCGTGTTCTTTTACCATTAGCTAGTAGAGATGATCGGTTCACGTGTGTTAGGGATCTGTCGTGTAAAGCGCCAAAACTGTATTTATTGTTTGAATTGCGTAATAAAATTAACAGAAACTGAGAGCTGACATCGGTCTCTGTGTCCTTTTCTGTGCATTACAAAAATTGATGTGTGGCGTGAGAGTGTGTGAAAAGTGTTGAGAGTTGGCAGCTCTGAAAGACGCTAGCTTGGTCCACATCAGGGAATGCTGTCTGTCAAATTAATTAAAACTAATGATAAAAATGTAATATGAACAAAACGAATACCATAAAACTAGAAATAATAGCCTGGGCTTTAATTTTCCCATATCGTCGAAATGCACCGACTTGTCTATGAGACGGACGGCCTTTATAATTTAGTATTGAGATGTTGTTCATTTAGTCTCTAATCTGTAAAAATCTTCAAATGCTCCACGTGAAACTGCGGTCTTCCAACCTTGTACTATCGTGTCAATTGATTTGATTAATATGCACGAGGGAGACAGAGCAACACAGCGCTCGCCTGTGTTGTTTGAAGACATGAGAGTGCGCGCGGCCGCGGAGGTATTGCTGGAGGTATACTGCCCACATCTGGTATGGAATATGGTGTATGATTTGATTTTTAAATGCCAGAGGGCACCTTTAATTTATGATACATGTGCTCCAGTTCACACGCAACAAGTGACCTCGCCAGCGCTTCCATTTCATGATTATATTGTCTGTTATATTTGCTTCTTATTTATTAAATCCAGGAAATTTTTTGATAAAAATGGACTAAAATTAAGATACAGTTTATACAAAACGAAATTTAAGAAATTTAAGAATTTTCAATTTAAAGAAAGGCTTTCTTCAAAACAAAACTTTATGAGGTGGTCAAAATCATGTCTTACCCACTCAATGTCTTCCGATAAATTGCACATCCATCTTACTCATGCTGTTCACTTTTTATAATCAACATAGATGGTAAAAAAATATTTGGGGGTGCTAACGGGGAGCTTTGGTCTTTCTTGGGGACTTTCTTTCTAGCCCCTCCCTAGCGCCGCCTATGCATGCCGATCCATTAACGGGTATTTCTTCATGTATGTATTTATGGCATTAGCCTAAACATAGTAGAACTTTATGTAGGCCTACACATTTAGGAACAGATATTGGGTTCTGCCCAAAGTCAAGCATCATAAAAGTAACATAAATCTAACGAGTAACGTAAAAAGTTACTTTGCAAATGGGGTAACTAAGTAAAGTAACGGATTACTGTTTTTAAGAAGTAACGAGTTACACTACTTTTTAAAAGTAACTTCCCCATCACTGGTTAGCGTAGTTTAAATGTTTAGTCTAGTTAATAAAGAAGATTGATGTTCAAGCAGAAGTCAGTCCAACACAATTATGGTTATGGCCATGAAATATGGATGTGTTCATCCTGAGGCCTGTCCCACAGCACATTAACATTTGAAGTAGAAAGTGCAGAGATTCAACAAAGGAAACGATCCACCGCTGCAGGGAGAGAAAGAGAAAGAGAGAGACAGAGAGGGGGAACAATAGGAAAACAGAAGAGTTTGAGAAGTTGCCTTCAGGGCTTCCGGGTAATGGTTCTTGAAAAAGGTATTTTACTTTGAAACAAGAAACGAGCTTTAACTGATGGAAGTCCATCCGTCCGTCCATCCATCTATCCATCCATCTATCTGTCTAATCATCCATCCATACCTCCATCCATCCATCTGTCTAATCATCCATCCATACCTCCATCCATCCATCTGTCTAATCATCCATCCATACCTCCATCCATCCATCTGTCTAATCATCCATCCATCTATCCATCCATCTGTCTAATCATCTGTCCATCCATCCATCCGTCTAATCATCCGTCCGTCCATCTATCCATCCATCTATCTATCCATCTATCTGTCTAATCATCCATCCATCCATCTGTCTAATCATCCATCCATCCATCTGTCTAATCATCCATCCATACCTCCATCCATCTATCTGTCTAATCATCCGTCCGTCCATCCATCTATCTGTCTAATCATCCATCCATCTGACATGAAAGAAGTTTGTTTAAATTTATTAATCTTTTTTGTATGGATGGATAGAGAGAAAGATACTTTACGGATCCATCCGTCCATCCGTCCATCCGTCCATCCATCCATCCACTATTCTCTGTCGTTCTGTTTTACAGTGGTCATCTGTACCGGATGTGTAACGTTGGCGTCGGAGTGACGGAGAAGAAGCAGAAGAGTGTGTGACCGCAGGGGTTTCAGTCCCTCTCGTATCGCATTCATTCCTCAGAGACTCGGTTTGTCATCCCACACTTTCCGTCGAATCATTATTTCCTTTCCTCGAGCAGCGCATCGTAAATGTCAATAACATTGTGATGTACCGCTTGATAAAACTTGAACTTGTTTTAGTTTTCATACAGTTGTTTGTCTGTCTGACTCTGTGGTTTGGATGAATTGGATGAAGTGCCACTGGCTCTGAGAGAGAGAGAGAGAGAGAGAGAGAGAGAGAGTGTGTGTGTGTGTGTGTGTGTGTGTGAGTGAGTGAGTGATTGATTGATTGAGTGTGTGAGTGAGTTATTGTGTGTGTGTGACTAAGTGAGTGCGTAAATTTGTGTGTGTGTGTGTGTGTGTGTGTGTGTGTGTGTGCGTGAGTTAGTGAGTGTGTGTATGTCGTTCTGTCATGTTTATGCTTCTCCAGTGTGTCAGATCATGTGTATCTGCTGCCCCTTGAGCCTCAGTGATCTGAACACTCGTGTGTGTTTGATGCTTCTCAATTCTGTGCTGAAGGCCTCCAGTGTTTGATGCTGATCTCCATCTCTCTCTCTCTCTCTCTCTCTCTCTCTCTCCATCTCGGTTGGTAATAGCTTGCTAATCATAGACTACAATAAAGCACCTTAGAATTGCAATTTGTGAAGCCATGTGGGAGAGCGCTGTGAGAAGCTGGGTTTTGAGCAAATTAACCAGAGAGAGAGAGAGAGAGAGAGAGAGAGAGACGAACAGAGAGAGAGAGGGAGAGAGAAGATGAAGATAAAACACTGCAATTATTAAACTAACTGAAAGATCAAAAACTGATTTTTCACATCGAGTGCCTGGTTCAAAAATAATATTGCAAATAATCATTTGAACAGGTTACTCATTAATAAAGGCTGAGGAACATCTCTACAATTAAAGCCGCTTGTGGAATTTAATTATAACAATGTGTTATAACATGCTAATTCATGTTAGCACTGTGCTAAAACATGCTAGCAACATGTAAAACAATGCTAATCAAATGCTAGAGATGTTTACAACAAGACAAAACATGTTAGAAGCTTATAAAACTGTCAGACAAGCCAACATAACGCCAGCTCACCTGTCAATCACTGCGATGAGCGGCGCTTCACCTCAGAGATGAGTCTGACAGTGTGTTTCTACATTCTGAAGCAGAGAGTCTGTCAGTTGACGTCTCGAGTCTCTTTCTCTCACACACACAGGCTGAAGTCAAACATGTCAGAACCTACATTCCTAGTTCTTTGTCAAATCCAAGATGAAGCTTGGGATTTATATTTTTTTCTGTATTTGAAGATAAACCTGACAATATCAGATCTACACTTGCTCTGTTTCCCGGTCTTGGACTCAGAACACACACATACACATACACACAAACACAAGCTCTATGGGATAGACCTCGTTTTCCTGTGACCAAACTAGCATTGAATAGTGTCATGTTAAATTTCTGCTGCAGAAATCAGTGAAGAGTGTGTGAGTGTGTGTGAGTGTGTGTGTGTGTGTGTGTGTGTGTGTTTGTCAGCTTTCCTCTCATTGACAGTGTCTCTCTTTCTTTGCACTGAGAGAGATGCATTTGTAAATTTGGCAAGATTAGGTCTTTAGGAAATATTTTTCAGAGCTGTAACGAAACCTATTTATGCTGGGTTCTAAATGTGTTGGGAAAAAAATAATTGTTTTTCAGTTGAATAATGTTTTTTTTTTTCAGTTGAATAAAGTTTTAGGCCAAGCGAAATTAGCTATTTATATAATTTCGAAAAAGTTGAATAAAGAAAAAGTTGAAGAAAATTTGGAGTAGAACAGTGTTTCTCAAACTTTTTCTGCCATTCCCCACCTGCCCCAACCTTGCAATCCTACCCCCCCCCCCCCCCCAAAAAAAAAAAAAGTTAATAAACTAGGTTAGATAAAATGTATTTTATCAACATTACATTTTAAAAACAAAAACTTGACAGTAGATTAAAATAATAATGCAATTGTGTTTTGCCTCTGATAACATCAAATAGTTAATGAGGTGGTAAAATCCTAATAATGTGCATATTTTAGGTATTTTTATAATAATAATTGTATTTTGTATTTTTCTACACATATTTTCTGAGCCAGACATGGAGAGTGCTCACCGCTTGACATCACAACTATTCAGTGTTTTTAACCACATAGTGTTTATTTTAGGTTCAGACATTTAAATTCACACAAGTTACTAAAAAAGCAATACATTTAGAGTTTGTCAAATACACACTTATGTCTATGAAAGCGGAAATAATAATTATTTCCATTATAATTAGACAACACGTATTATTCATATCAAATACACATGGTGTAAGTAACTTTCAAGTTTACTCTATGCTTCTTCCAGTTTACCGGCCACTTACTTTCATGTATTTCGGGAGAAGTGGATAATTTGACGTTTGTTAAATCCAACAGATCCGATTCTCTAAAATGCGGTATAAACTAACACCCATCACGTATAGCTCAACTAAGGTGTTTAACAAAACACATCCACCTGCTCATATTTGACAATCGGAATATCAGATATTTCCTGCGATAGCCAACAAATTTGTGAAATAAAAGCAGATAATCAGTCGTTCAGCGCTATTGTGTCTGCTGTGTGACAAGCGATGTTGGTGAGGCGTTGTGTGTTGGTGAGGCGTTGTGTGTTGGTGAGGCGTTGTGTATTTGAAGGTGATTTGGTTTTTGCCCATTTCTTGTGATTGCTCTTAATATTTACACATATTGTAATTTAAATATTCTGTGAAATGTGTATGTTAAAGGTTTGTTAAAATTCTCTCTCTCTCTCTCTCTCTCTCTCTCTCACACACTCACACACACACAGATCTGGGCAGATGTGATCCATAACCATTCATATTCATAATCATGGCCTGTATTAATAAAGAGGAAAATGAGCAAATGCGGGCTCGTTCAGTGCCAGTCAGCCCATTATCCTCATTATCTGTTTAATAGCGTTGCTCGTGAAGGGAGTCGGCGACGCTGCTGTAAAAGGGAGATTTTGCTGTCAGATTTCTCGTTACTTGCTAAGAAAGGAATATTACAAGCCTCAAATACTGATGACTGTTCTGTGAGGTCCAGTTTATTGTTAGGGATGCACGATACTGGAAATTAAAGCTGATAAATTATGGATTATTATTTCCTTCAGCTGAGACACTTCAGATGTGCACTAGTTTACCTTTTAACATGTACATTACACACACTCCCCAAAAGGATTATTAGGAACACCACACTAACACCCCATTTACACCTGGTATTGAAATGCGATCTGTATCCAGATAAGTTATCCGGATAATAAGTGTTCTGATCTTACTGATTCCATTTACACCTGGCCACATAAATTTGTTTTTGCAAAACGGATATAAATCCATTTTATTGATCAAGAGAGAGTGGCAACAGCCCTGGTAAGATCATTTTGTTTCTATACTTGAAGATGATTGTGTGTTGTGCGTCTGTGACTTACTTTCAATTTTATTTGCAATTTTCCTTTTTCTACAACAACCTCGTTTCATCCCCCATTGACATCCAATTGTTCAGTTTTTCTACAACTTCAGGTTCTGTCAGGGCGGATTGGAGATTATTGCATATGATGTTTTGAGAAAGCGGGCATTCTAAGCCGGGTTTAAAGCCGTTTAAAGCGACCTGACAGCAGATAATCGGTAAATTCGGCATCTGGGTGATGAGCTAGTTCGTGTTGCATGCGCAAAATATTCACAGGAGTCGCCAAATAATTTTTAGATTTTTTTTTCAAAGACTTGAAGACTGGACATACAATGCGAGCATGGGCGCCGCCACAAAAGCTGCAGATGTGCATGTAGCGGCAGCGCGCTCTTTGACATTTGCCTGCGTTGAAGTGATTACAGGGCTGCCTGCTTTCGTCAAACGTAGAATCTTGAATTGCGCTGGTGGTTGCTGCACGCGGCACATAGCTGGTGGATTTATTATTACTTATTCCCACGAAGGGAAGAGAGGTAGTGTTAACCTGTGGGCATGTTGCGGTTGAGTGAGCCACTGACCTGCAAACTGCGCAGGTAATGTTTTTGCAACCTAAAAATACCCTGCTGTGAAGATCCGAGTCGAGTGCACCCCAGTATGTGCACTGATTCCATTGTGCTACTCGCACAGCACTTTTTGCAGAAAAAAGTTTATGGTACATGTAGAAATGCCCTCCCCCCATAGGACAGCGCGAGTTCAGCAATGATTGCTTGATAATCGTTCAGTTCGCGCCGCCTGTGGGGGAAGGCTGAACAGATGATTTCCGTGAAATGTGAAAAAGCAATCGTAAATTCGGGAAATGAAAGGACGCGAGATGAGTGTGTGTTTGTGTTTTTCAGGGTCACTGAAAAATCGCCGCAATTCACTTGGCGGTCTGATTCGGCTGCAGGGAGGAGAGACAACAGAGTGGAGAGGTCTATGTCCATACCTGAGAGGATCTGAGCGTGGATGGATTGAGAAACTGGTGGGGGTTCCATGGCAACTGCATTGAGCGGAAGAGGCATCGGAGTGGCTGTGAAAAGAGAATATGGTGATTTAGTTTGTATAATGGAGCTGGGAAGGGTATAATCCAGGGCTGCGATTGACGGCTGTGCCCTCGCGATTGGATGACCTGTTGTAAAATGAGAAGGAAAGTTAGTTGGAGGATATGAGGGATGATAGAAAGCGGTGTGAGGTTGTGCTGCAAGTGGAGGCGGGCCCGCGCTTGCTTGAGCTACTGGAGCTGCAGGCCACTGGAAGTGGGTGGGGTTGTAACCTGTTGGGTAGACCTGTTGTTGACATTGTTGGGTCTGTGATGCTAGCGGCGATAGCTTCGCGCTAGTGTCTGCAACTGGAGTGGGAGGCCACTGAAAAGGAAAAGGGTTATGTACAGCGGGAGAGTAGAATTGAGCGGCTGTGGGGAGGCCGCTGGGCCCGGCTGTATGTGGCATTGCGGCGGCGGAAGCAGAGGTGGAGGGCTGGGCCTCATCAAAAGGTGATAGTAGAGCTGTTGTGACGAAACCAGGCCCTGGCTCGCTGAGGGCCTGTTGCTGAGGCGGCTCGAAGGGCGAAGCGAGCTGCGTCCTGTGTGAAGAGACGAGGGTGGTGACTGGGCAGGCGAATTTTGAGCCCTGCGGACTTTGCTCTGCCTGTGGGTCGTTTTAGCTGTTGGATGTAAGGAGACGTATAAATCATACAGCTCCGCTTTATTCATTTTCCTTGGAACTTGTAGATAGGAGTTACCCAGCGCTTGCCTCAACCCAGCAACGGTCCATTTCCCGATGGGTGGGATCGTCGGGACGGCCGAGCGGTAGGAGGAAGCTGGGGAAGAAGATGGAAGTCTTGCCGGAGGCGGCGAAGACTGGTCATGGCTTCTTGTTGAGCGCCGGGCTGATCGGGCCGGTGTGCGGCCGTGAGGAGATGCTCAGGTGCACCGACCGGCGTAGAAGGGATGACCGTGGGACCAACGGAGTGAGAAGTTGCATCCGAAGTGAATTCTTCGTCGGAAGAGGAGCTTGTTGGAGACATGCTGCGAGTAACTGGTAGTTGACCGAAGCGGCGAATCTACTGAATGCTGCAAACTGTCAATGAATCGAGGTAAGACTGCTGAGTCTATTTGTACCCTCTCATCATTGATTGCTGATTTTGCTTTGGAGGAATGGAGACACTGGCTGGAGGGAGCTCTACATCCCTTTGTGGTCATCACTGACCATCGTAATCTGGAATATCTCCGTGAAGCTCGTCGACTCAACCCTCGCCAAGCTCGATGGGCGCTCTTCTTCACTCGCTTCTATTTCACTGTAACCTACCGCCCAGGCTACAACAATATCAAAGCGGATGCTCTTTCTCGCCAGACTCAACCGGACTCGAGTCCATCTGTTCCTGAGACCATTCTCCCTCCAGCCATAGTAGTCAGTCCCATCCAGTGGAGTCTGGATGATCACATCGCCGAAGCCACCCTAACAGAACCTGCTCCCCCGGGAGGTCCTGAGGGACGGGTATATGTACCATCACGACTCCGTCTGTCCCTCATGGACTCAGTTCATACATCTCCGGGCTCTAGACACCCAGGCAGCCAACAAACCCTCTCGCTCTTACAACAACGCTACTGGTGGCCCAGTATGACCCAGGATGTCTCCCGATATGTCAAGAGTTGCTCAGTCTGTGCCATGTCCAAGGTACCTCACCGACTTCCAGAGGGGAAACTCGTGCCACTACCAGTACCTGCACGACCCTGGTCCCATTTGGGAGTGGATTTCATCACCGATTTACCTGCTTCTGACTCTCACACTTGCATTCTCGTGGTGGGGGACCGTTTCTCAAAAGCCTGCAAACTCATTCCACTTCCCGGGTTACCCACCGCCTTTGAAACTGCTGAAACACTTTTCCTACAAGTGTTCCGTCATTTTGGCATCCCTGAGGATATCGTATCCGACCATGGACCCCAGTTCATTTCACGTGTCTGGAAGGCCTTCTTCAACCTCTTGGGAGTTTCGGTCAGTCTCACGTCAGGATACCAGGATAGCTTCAAGTTCCTGGGACTGACTGTTACTGAGGATCTGAGCTGGGGCATTAACACCACCTCAGTGGTGGGAAAGGCACAGCAATGCCTCTTCTACCTAAGGGAACTGAGGAGAGCTAAACTCCCTAAGCAGCTTCTGGTAAATTTTTACCATTGTGCTATTGAGAGCATGCTGACCTATGGACTATTGGTGTGGTTTTCCAGCTGCACTAAGGCCGAACAGCAAGCCATCCAGAGGGTGGTGAGGACAGCGGAGAGAATCATAGGGACTAACCTACCAGAGATAAATATTGTTTACACCACCCGCTGTCTGCGGAGAGTACGTAAAATTCTGCGAGATCAGTCGCACCCAGCGCATCACCTGTTCCATCTGCTGCCCTCAGGGAGACGATACCGGGCCTTGAGAGCAAGGACCACGAGACTGGCCAACAGTTTTTATCCCAGAGCTGTGAGACTGTTGAACGAGCATTGCTCTAATTTACAAGCACCCCCCCCATATTTAATATTCAACACATGATATATTTCTCTCCACACAACTTTAATAGTTGGGAACTGGGGTATGCATTATGCATTATGCACATGTCAACAAATGGATTGCACTTTTGTATACTTTTTACTGCACTTATACTGTATGACTCTTTGATGTTATTTCGTTGTTATTTATAACAATGACAATAAAGAAATGAAATTAAATGAAAAAAATCCGCAGTCCAACGGCCAGACTGAGCGTAAGATCCAGGAAATCGGGAGATACCTGCGGTCATACTGTCATGACCACCAGGACTGCTGGAGTCGCTATCTGCCGTGGGCCGAGAATGCACAGATTTCGCTTCGCCAATCCACCACCGGCCTCACCCCTTTGCAGTGCATACTCGGTTTCCAACCTCCATTATTCCCCTGGTCCGGAGAACCTTTGAGCGTTCCAGCAGTCCATCACTGGTTCCAGACGGTCTGGGATTCAGCTCATGTCCTTCTTCAGCAGGCTGTCCGGAGACACAAGAGCCAAGCCGATGCTCGACGTTCCTCCACGCCTCAATACCAGCCCAGGCAATTGGTATGGCTCTCAACTCGGGACATCCGTCTCCGGCAGCCCTGTCGTAAGCTGAGTCCCAGATACATAGGTCCGTTCGCAATACAGAGGCAGATCAATGAAGTCATCTACCGGTTATCACTCCCTGCTCACTATCGTATCTCACCATCCTTCCATGTGTCTCTACTCAAGCCATACACTAATCCTCTCACTCCTTCCTCCCCAGGCTCTGGTGCTGAAGACGTGCCTCCTCCTCCTCCTCCTCCCGTGGACCCTGAGGACAATAACATCTATAGAGTCCACGAGATCTTCGACTCCCGACGACGCGGAGGCCGGCTGGAATACCTCGTCGACTGGGAGGGCTTTGGTACTGAGGAAAGGTGTTGGGTTCCTCGTGAGGACATCCTAGATCCCGCTCTCCTTCAGGATTTCCACTCTGCCCATCCGAATCGTCCAGCACCCAGAGGCCGTGGTCGTCCCCGACGTCGGTCCTTTCGGCCAGCTGGAGCTGGAGACGGATACACTAACACCAGCTTCAGCGCCAGACACCTTCACTCCGCCCACTCGATCTGCTTCACCGGAATTCTAATCATCATCACCTGTCACCACCTCCCGCCTTCAATCATCATCCAATCTACCTCCACTATTTAAGTCACTCCAGTTCATTCAGTCAGTGTCTGGTCTCATCTATACACTAGACTAATGGACTCCCGCTTACCTAATTACTTACCTGCCTTATACTTACCTGCTCGAAGTCCTCATCCAGTACCATCAGCCTGCATTCCGGGTCCAGATCCCATCCTCCTGCTCCCGTTCTCAGTCTGCCTTCAGCTCTGATAATCCTGCATCAAGATGAGAGACTCTGATTACAAACTGTTCATCCTGCTATGCAAATATCTGATTACCGTTACTCACCTGATTTAACTGATTCATCTGTTTCAATAAACTCACTGAACTTACCCATCTGTGTCTTCTGGATTTGTGACAGGTAATAAATATATGCTTAATTATACTTTTAAGAAATATGTTAAACACAAGCATAATTTTTTATATATTTCTAACAAATGCACTATACGTACATTGGCAATAAATGTATGCTTAATTATACTGTTAAGAAATATGCTAAACACAAGCATCATTTTAATATATTTCTAAAAAGTATATACTATAGTACATTGGTAATAAATATATACTTAATTACACTTTTAAGAAATATGTTAAACACAAGCATAATTTAAATATATTTGTAAAAAGTATACTACCTTATAACCACCTACATCAAGATGTTAGGTCTGGGAACTCTTCATTGACAGGGCTCAATCCGAGGGGCGGGATAAACGGTTGTCTTTCAAATTCTCTCTGCACGCAATTGGATATCGCTACAGCCAATCAGAGCAACGAATAAGGTGACGTAGTCAGCGCAGAAAGTTGATATATTAAACTTTTACCTAGTCCATAGCTGTCAACATTGAACTTTGAAAATGAGTGAGATTTGTGAAATTTATGAAATTTATTGTTGTTGTTGAGGATAACCCCTTGAGATGAAACATCTCGTTTTCGAGGGGGTCCTAGAGACAAAACAAAAATAATACAACACATGTACATTCACTCACACAAAAGCTCTACCTCATCCCACCTCGCCCCACCCACCCACTCACCCACGCAGCCCTCAGGCCCATCAACTCCTTATTAGGAACAAATCCATATATAAAACATATTGCAGTATTACAATGCATGACAACATTTAGCCCTCACATACATGTCTACATGCAAGCAATACATACATAATATATACGTACACCTAAATCCATATTCTACACACAATAAAGAGTAGAATAAATAAATAAATAAATAAAAAAAATAAAAAAAATAAAAATAATAAAAATAAATAAATAAATAAAAATAAAAAAAAGAAAATAAATAAATAAATAAATAATAAAATAAAATAAAATATACTAATAATAGGTGTCACAGATATAAAGGGTATATGAAACAATATCCAGTCACACATGAGGAAAACATTTACAGCAATCAAGTAAGTTGCAATTGCAAGTAAGTAAAAAGAGGTTTTGAAAGTTTTGAAAGAACACAGTGATGTGAAAGATCTTAAAGACCCAGGCAGGTTATTCCAGTCTGAAGGGGCTTTGAATTTAAAAGCACGCCTACCACTCTCTTTGAAAATATTTGGCACAGTGAAAGAGAGATATTCAGCGTGTCTCAGTCTATAGTTGGATCTATATGGACGTAAATATTCCTTCAGATAAGAAGGATAATTATAATACACACATTTAAAGATAACCTGATACCAGTGATACTGTCTTCTGGCTTTTGGTGATAATAAGTTCAGTGAATCATACATTACACAGTGGTGAGTGGTAAAAGGACATCTCAGCACAAATCTACATATGTTATTAAAAACAACATTCAATGCCTTCAAGTTTGATTCTGTTGTGTTTTGATAGACAACGTCTGCATAATCTAATATGGGAAATATTAACTGTGACACAATTCTTAGTCTAATCATTTGAGTGAAACAATTAATAGAGCGATACAGTATTCGTAAATTCCAATTAATCTTTTTTACAACAGAATTTATATGACACCTAAAGGAGAATTGTGAGTCAAGCCAAAGGCCCAGATATTTGAGTTCCTCAACTTGTAAAAGTGGAGTATCGTCTAAAAATTTGAGTGAAAGATTATTATGTTGATTCATTGAAGCTGATCTGGTAGGAAACAGTATACTATATGACTTTTTCTTATTCAATAGAAGATGGTTTGATTGGAACCAAAGTTGAATGGCATTTCCCGGAATCCATCCCCAAAATAAGGGATTTTTTTGTTTTTTACATGACCCACAAACTTGAAAAATAAAACACTAATCATTAAAAGTCTAAAGAGTTTATAACTAGCCTACATATGTGTGAGAGAGAAAGAGACAGTATGTGTGTGTTTGTGTGTGTATGAGAGAGAAAGAGACAGTGTGTCATTAAAAAAATAATATCATAGAGAATGTTTGAATACTAATATCAGCTTACGAGGGAAACGGAGGCGGAGTAGTGGTGCTTCGGGGTGCTGGAGATGATTCGGGAGAGGTCCGTGCACCTATACCAATCAGAGCACGCGCTGACACGGAGTAAAGCCTTTATACTCGACGCGATAGCACGAGCGTGGCAAATATGACAAGTTGATCATTTCGCCACAGCTTTTTTGTAACAGCGCGCATCCAACAACATCCAAGGATGAACGACTTCAAACCGAATATGTCCGAGCTTGCTCTGACCGTCGCAACTCTGTCATCATTATGTTAAGCCCGCCCACCGACTCTAAACACGATGTGATTGGCCCAGCCAGAGTTGGGTTTTTCCAGCTCAAACGTCTATGAAGGGTTGCTAGACCACACTTTGCTGCAAAATAATTTTTGCTGCCGCTAGGGTGCGTCTAAATTTCTAGGCTACCTAACCCCTGGATGAGCAAATAATTTCGATGAATGCCCCCATTGAAGGACAGTGCGACGTGCGACCGGTGGGACAAACAAAAGACCCCTTGGACAAAGGCGAGGAGTGATAGCGTGGGAAAGAGCACGTCTGACGACTCGTTCAATTCCCCAGACAGCCGAACCAACTACCAAGGCCGGAAGAAGGATAATCTCCTGTGTGGGAATCGCTTCTGGGGAAGTAAACTGTCTTCAGAGCGTCAGGCTTGAGGCAGAGCGTCAGGCTTGACGACTCGTTCAATTCCCCAGACAGCCGAACCAACTACCAAGGCCGGAAGAAGGATAATCTCCTGTGTGGGAATCGCTTCTGGGGAAGTAAACTGTCTTCAGAGCGTCAGGCTTGAGGCAGAGCGTCAGGCTTGACGACTCGTTCAATTCCCCAGACAGCCGAACCAACTACCAAGGCCGGAAGAAGGATAATCTCCTGTGTGGGAATCGCTTCTGGGGAAGTAAACTGTCTTCAGAGCGTCAGGCTTGAGGTTTTTGGAACCGGGGCGATAGGAGATCGTAAAGTCGAATCAGGCAAAGAAGAGCGCCCAGTGCGCTTGCCGCGTGTTGAGCCTCCTTGCAGTGCGAATGTACTCCAAATTACGGTGATCTGTCCAAACAATGAATGGAACAGAACAACCCTCTAACCAATGAGAATGGCTCCCACTCACAGAGAGCCAAACGGATGGCTAAAAGTTTGCGATTACCTACATCATAATTGCGCTCGGCGGGAGACAATGCGATGGGGGAAAAAGCGCATGGGTGGACCTTCTCATCGGACGCCGAACCCAACGTTGAGAATGGCTCCCACGCCCACCTCGGAAGCGTCGACCTCGACGATAAACTGTCTGCTGATGTCGGGAGTTACGAGTATAGGAGCAGAAGTAAACCGGGATTTGAGCCGATCAAAGGCAATCTGAGCAGAGCGCGACCAAGAGAATTGAGTCTTGGCCGATGTGAGAGCTGAGAGCGGGGCGGCGACCTGGCTAAAGGTTCGAATAAAACGGCGATAAAAATTCGCGAACCCCAGAAACCGCTGGAGCGCGCAAGAACAATTACAATGCTTTACAACCATAGAATAAAAAGAGTTAAATGAAAGTGTAGCGCAAGTTCTGCCAGGAAGACTCAATTGTCACGTCATTATTACCT
Source organism: Pimephales promelas (assembly GCF_988280905.1). NCBI lineage: Eukaryota > Metazoa > Chordata > Actinopteri > Cypriniformes > Leuciscidae > Pimephales > Pimephales promelas. The sequence continues at coordinate 17,796,863 of NC_142786.1, read as the reverse complement.
TCTCATCTATCCAATCACGTTCTAATACGTGAAGTATAAAAGACCCTTACTTACACTTGTCTGAGTTCGCAGATGCTGACGCTTCACTTACCACCATCCTCCCCACCTCCACCAAGACGGTCTTTGCTCAATCCTTCCCACCACCACCACCAGGTCGGTCCCTTCCAAAACTCCAAGGGGGGGTCGGCTGCGCCCCTGCCTTCATCTTCAGGCAGGATATGCCGAATCCATACCCTCGAATCGCGAGTTACGGACGGGGCCTACGCCAAAGAACTTTTATTGCATATATGGCTTGCTGGGCTGTTAATAAAATGTCATATCGTACAGTATCTTATCTCCCGAGTCTTTCTGGTAGAAATAAACTTATCACTTCTTCTAAAACAACAACATGTTCATTAGATCCTATACCAACTAAACTGTTGAAAGAAGTGTTACCTACGTATAGTGGAAGAACCTCTTCTTAATATTATTAACTCATCTTTATCTTTAGGTCATGTTCCAAGAACGTTCCAGCTAGCAGTTATAAAGCCTATTATTAAGAAACCACAATTAGATCCAAATAACCTAGCAAATTACAGACCCATCTCAAATCTTTCATTTATGTCAAAAATATTAGAAAAAGTTGTGTCCGCTCAACTCGGCTCTTTCTTGCAAGAAAACGACATCTATGAAAAGTTTCAGTCTGGATTCAGGCCACATCATAGCACTGAAACTGTGCTTGTTAGAATCACAAATGATTTACTTCTAGCTTCGGACCAAGGCTGTACTGTATCTCAATACTAGTTTTACTTGATCTTAGCACTGCGTTCGATAGTATAGATCACACAATACTATTAGATCGAGTACACAATTACATTGGTGTTCAAGGAAAAGCATTAAGCTGGTTCAGGTCATCCTCATCTGACCACTACCGTTTCGTCTACTTAAATGGAGAAAAATCGATCATAACTTCTGCAAACTATGGAGTGCCGCTGGGATCTGTGTTAGGCCCTTTATTATTCTCAATATATATGCTGCCACTAGGTAATATTATAAGGAAACATGGAATTAGTTTCCATTGTTATGCTGATGACACTCAAATATATATTTCATCACGGCCAGATGAATACGCTAAATTATCCAAATTGACAGATTGTGTTAAAGATATAAAAGATTGTATGACGCGTAACTTTCTTTTATTAAATCCAGACAAGACAGAGGTAATACTTATCGGTTCTAAAAACCGTCCAAGTTGATGGTTGTCATGATTCTTGAGGCAGGATCATGACAGACCCATGTTTTGTGTGCAGGCACATGGCCTTGTTTTTGGGCTGTGTGCTTGTGTTGTCTCGTTATGTAACTCCGCCTCCTTCTTATCCTCGTCTTGTCATTATTGTCTAGTCAGTTGCACCTGTCCTCGTCATTAGTGTTCCCTATGGGCTATATGCATGCATAAATTCCGCATTTGACGCAAGGATGCTCGTCCATTTCCGGTTGTGGAGATTAAAGCGGAGGAAAACCGAGGAAAACGGGATTATGGCAGAGTTTTCAAAATTTACTGTCCTCCAGTCTTTGAAATGAAACGTACATAGGTTTAGATGTAATTTTATATATAGTTATATTTATTTAATATAATTTTAAAAAGAAGCATAAACACAACGAGGGGTGTCTGTTTTATCTGTTTTTGTGACTAACGTTTCTTTAGTATAACCATGGAGTATAAAATTCAATATAAATTCTTGGTATTGCATTGGACTCTACGATCGGCGGAAGTTATCGAGCATCCCTAATGCTTCACCGGAAATACCGCCGTGGATAGAGACCATTTTATCCCCTCATGTTTTCTGTCCTGTGTCAGATCATTGTCAATCAATGTGTAACCAGCCGGTGTGTTTGTACCTTTGCTGAGAGTTCTTTGTCAAGTAAGAGTTTATTTTCTAAAGAGTTGTATGTAGTATATCCCAGTTCTTAGTGTAGACATAGTTTGCTTATTTGTCAACCATCCTTACCTCTGTTTTACCCCCTCGTGGGTTTTGTTTTCCCTGTTTTCTGTTATAAATAAATCTTGTGTGGTTGCAAATTGTCTGCAATTGGATTAATCTATCTCCTTCATGTCACATATAATTTTTTTTATCTTACAGTTACTGTAAATTTGTCCTCTAGTTCATAAACGCCAGAGGAGAACTGGCCCCCAACTGAGCCTGGGTTCTCCCAAGGTTTTTTTCTCCATTGGGTCATCTGATGGAGTTTTAGGACACTGTCGGGTCACTTGATGGAGTTTTTCAGTTCCTTGCCACTGTTGCCTTTGGCTTGCTCAGTTGGGGATATTCAAATTAAATGTCCCATCATTGATCAGCTCTACCAAACTTGATTGTCTTTTTTTTTCCATGAATAAACAAATGAAAGTGTAGCGCAAGTTCTGCCAGGAAGACTCAATTGTCACGTCATTATTACCTTCTCATCTATCCAATCGCGTTCTAATACGTGAAGTATAAAAGACCCTTACTTGTCTGAGTTCGCAGATGCTGACGCTTCACTTACCACCATCCTCCCCACCTCCACCAAGACGGTCTTCGCTCCATCCTTCCCACCACCACCACCAGGTCGGTCCCTTCCAAAACTCCAAGGGGGGGTCGGCTGCGCCCCTGCCTTCATCTTCAGGCAGGATATGCCGAATCCATACCCTCGGATCGCGAGTTACGGACGGGGCCTACGCCAAAGAACTTTTATTGCATATATGGCTTGCTGGGCTGTTAATAAAATGTTATATCGTACAGTATCTTATCTCCCGAGTCTTTCTGGTAGAAACACTGTTAAGTTGTCTTGATTGATATTGTGAAGCAGCTTTGATACAATCTGTATTGTGAAAAGCGCTATATAAATATATTTGACTTGACTTGACTTAAAATTGAATTTGCTTGAGGGGTGGTTGATTGCGATTTCACTTTTTTCATTTTAAATAGTGTGTAATGTTGCTGTTGGTGCATGAACAGTATCTGCAAAGTTGCAGCACTGAAATTTAATTTAAGCAGAGATATCGTCTTTTAAAAATCAGGAAGTTTAATGCCTACAAAAACGACTCGATTGGGACTACAGCTGGGTTTTAGACGTCACTAACCCATACATTTACATCAACCCTCCCTCCGGAATATGCAGGAAAGGGCATGCCATATTTCTGTGGCTCGTCGAGTGTGTTGTGTTCACCAGCTGTGAGGTCTTCTGTGTTTGAGCTTCCCACGGATGCTGTATGTTCCTGAAAATGACAATCATAATTTAGCTCTCTGTGCATTCACAGAAGACAGCTTCCAGAATCTCCACGAATTCAATGCCGAATTCAACAAGAAACTGTTACTAAAACATGAAGCTGTTCCAACTTTAAAACCAGAGGCAGCAGTTGTTGGGCCACAACCTGTAAGTAGGCTAAGACTTAAAGGGGTCATGAACCGGCAGGGTTCTCAAGTCTCACGCATTGGCCGTGAGACACGCATTTCGACCGGTTCACACGCTCACACGCCACACTGTGTATTTCTCACGCTGAAAAGGCAATGCCAACCAAGTTGTCCTGGCTGAAAGCTTTCTAACGTTGTATACGAGGCGCAGGCAAACAAGTTTCCTGCCGCCAGCGCGTATCTCCGCCAGATTGCGTTCGTTACTAGGCAACATGCGCGCTGCGTGCACCACTGATCTATACATAGGTGCGTTCCATTCGTCCGTAAGTGGACTGCGAAGTGGACTTCACAGGGTATTTCGCCAACTTAAGTGAGATTCCAATTCAAACGAAACGAACTTGTTCAGTTCGAAGGGCACTGCAAACGGCATAGGGAATAAGGGAACATCAATACATCACTTCACAGGAAGTCAGTGAAGTCAACTTCAACTGATATACCGTGTTCAGGGAGTAGGGAGCAGTGAACACTGCGTAGGGACCCTGTCGAATGGAACGCACCTCATGACATGTCATTCAGTAGCGCGAACACACGGAAATGGACGGAACATCCTCAGCCACCGTACGTTCGTTACTAGGTAACCAACAACATCGCGCGAACACATGTGTCGTGATGGAGAAGAAGGTAAGTTGGAAGAAGCTCGTCTAACGTTTTTGGGCTAGAACATTTAATATGTAGCCCATCGTACATTATTATTGATGCAGTCAAAAACTCTACAACTACTTTGCAACCAGGCTCAGTTTGGCTATCTTACGTTATCTGAAACGAAGAGAAATGTTAGTGGGTATGGAAAGGAATGAAGATTTACTGATTTTATTTAAAATTATGTTATACTGTAATATTAATAGTCTTTCTAGTTACATTAAGGATGTATTACAGCAGATTGCTCTGGGTAATATTCAATCATTGTCATAATGTTGCATTTGTATTTTTCAAAGATGTCAGGAAAAAAGCAGAAAGATATTTTGTCATTTTGGGCACCAAAGGGTAAGCCCCCTAAAAAGGTTGCCAGATTAGAGGAGGAGACAGTGGAAGAGGTGGTGCACTCTAATCTGTCCATTTGTTCTCAATGTCCCACCACACAATAAATCATTCGTCTAGATAGAAGACGCATTCAAAAATCAAAATGCAATTTTTAAAGATTTGTTTGAAACTGTTTGGAGCAATTTGTTATATTTTTGGTTAGCTATATTTGTAATACTGCATTAAAGAGTATTTGATGTGATGAATTGCTCTGTCATTTATCAGATTTACTAATTGTTATAATTTTAATTTGTTCTGGTTAATTATGAACAATGGGTTAAATTGGGCGCGGCATGGGTGGGGCGGGGCTTCATTATGGCTCCTCCCCTAACCGCGTGTGATCTCACTCCAAGCTTTTGCTCAAACTTGAGAACCCTGTGAACCGGCTTTTTAAATTTTATTATATTGTTGTCTGAGGTCAACTTATGATGTTTGCTTGGTTTTTGCATTCAAAAACATCAAAATGAATAAGTAATTTTATAGGCTTACTTAATCTAATAGGCTATTTTCTACCCTAGTTTTGAGCCTACCTGAAAAATGCTTGGTTTTTATGGGCGTCTCGCACTGAAGACTTGGAAGTAAACGCCCACTGCTGTGAGTGGATAACAGTTTTGCATATTAAAATGAGTTTCAACTCACCCGTCGGTGTACTTGGGGGAAATTGTTCTGTAACCTCCAATGTTGTAAAATGGCAACTGGAATGATTCGCCCTTAAGGCCAATTTATACTTCTGCGTCGAGGGTACGCCGTAGTGTACGGCGTTGGCTACGGACGTAGGCGACGCCGTTGTGAGCATTAAAACTTCTGCGTTCAGGTCTTGGTTGCTCTGCAGTACTGCTCCGAAACACTAGTTGGCGGCGGAGGGTTTTAATGTTCCACTGTGTTTAGATTCCTCACGGCTAGGTTACTACAAGCAATAGCGACTGAAAGAGAGCTGATCATGTTGGAGTTGGAGCTTATTGAGGTGGAAAAACAGTTCACTTCAGTAAAATTACTAAAACTGAAAGGCAGAAATGAGAGAAGACATCAGAGGAGATGGTACGTGTGGAAATCATAGACAGTGGTGGAAATGCGTGAGAAGGTACGTGCGGAAATGCTAACACAGTCTCATGAAGATGCGTATCTATACCACGAGTGTCATTTCTCGTGGCATTTATACGCCAAAAGTGTTTTTTTCGTGTATATGGTACGCACTAAAAAACCCTGGGTTAGGTTTAGGTGGGAGGGGGGTGGGGAGTTCGTGCGTATTATAAGCAAAAAAGTGCGTATCATATGTACGCGAAAATCGCGTGCCAAATACACGCAAAAACTGTTTTTGGCGTATAAATGCCACGAGAAATGACATTCGTGCCATAGACACGAACTTTCATGAGATCGGGCTGGAAATGCGTAGGAGGAAATGCGATGCTACCAAGCCGACCAATCACCGATCTTGCAGTCCGCGTCGTCGCGACGTGTAGTTACATTTTTGAAGAGGTGCGCGTCAGGCGACGGCGAAAGGTACGCGGCATGGGACGCGTCTGTGCGTATGCTACGCCGTACCTACTGCGCGCACCCTACGCAGAAGTATAAATTGGCCTTTACATGTTCGACCCAGAGTCCGTGTGTTGCACCATTCCTGTCAGATCCAATATAGACGGCAGAGCACCGTTCTTTACTCTTAATCGGTCTGCAAATCCAGTCTTATTTACAAAACAATCCTTAGTGAAATGAAGCGAACAGACGGATGATGTTTTACCCTCATTAGCTGGAACGTCATTAAAAATAAAGTTTATCCATGCAGTCCTATTGGAATCCAGAGGAAGCTTATGCAGCACGTGTCTTCTTCCACAACCAGGCACTGCACAATATTCTGTATTGCTCGGTAGCTCGATCCGGTTTGTCATCACGATGTAGGCATCTATGTTATTTAGCTATACGTGTAATGCGCGAATCGGTGGCGGGGCTAAACCGGCCATGTTGAAGTAGGCGTTGATCTTCTTCTGCAGGGGTGGGGTTTTATCCTCTTTGACGACATAGTTCCCCACTTTGAAAAACGATTCGTTTGCTGAGCCTGGTGTCAATAAAAGCTTTTATTGGACTAACAAGAACGTTTTCAGTTCTGAAACTTACAGGATATTCTTATAATATGATAACCTCTTAGATGTCAAAAGCTCAAGGAAAATTTGATTTCTCAGTTCATCACCCCTTTAAGACAAACGTTGTAACGGATTGACCTAATTGACTGGGGTGCCAAGCAGGTTTTTAAACCTACTATATTTTGTTTAGTCAGTCAACCTTACAAAGGATTCAGACATTTAAAAAAACAACTAAAGTAGAACCCTTAAGTGGATGAAGAATTAACAACAAACAGCAATAGGCTCAATTCATATAAACTGTTATTAGTTTTTGTTGAGCAAGATAACATTCAATGAGGAAAAAACATTAATGTTTCACAAATGCAAAAAAAACAAACAAAAAACAAAACAAAAACAAAATCAGAAACCAAAAGTTCTTCAATTTATAAGAAAAATATCCCAACAACTCAAATAATCAATTCCCAAATACTCAATCAACTGGGGTTCATTTAGTTCATTTACCATGACAAAGTATTTAAACAAAATCAGATCCGCTCATTCAAAGTCAGATTATTTTCCTTTCAACTCATTGAGGGTGTAAACACCACCAGTTTCACAGTTCACATTAACAGCTCTTGACCAAGTTCTCAATTCAGCATAGTTTTTTTTTGTACATGCACTTAGACCTTTCAGAGTCCATTCAGGCCAGCACTGAGCAGCCAGTCCACTGTGCAGTTGAAAAAGAGTTCTCAGCACTTTAAACCACATTCACAAAGTCTCATGCCAAAAAGTCTCAACTGGCAAATCCAACATAAGAATATGAGAATAGAGAAAAAAACAAAACAATACTTCTTTGGTTTGTCCAGTCAGTCAGTTAGCGAAATGATCAGTCCTCCATTGTCGTTTGAACCATTGGTAGTTTCTCTGAACATCCAGGAACATCCAAAAGAACCATAAATCCCAAGGGAAATCAACAAAATGTTCCTTTTACCTCACAAGGTTTTTTGCAGGGATTAACTTCCCACATCCTTCCGCTGCACAAGGTCTCCTCAAACTGCCATCTTCCAACTCTTTTAAGCCATGTGCTCCACACATCATGTGACTCAGTGAATCATGTGACTGAGAACATCATGTGACTGAGAACATCATGTGACTCAGAACATCATGTTCGTCACACTCCCTTTCCCTTGTAAAAAGCAAAACAATTAGGTGACAGGCTTATTGTTGAGGTCAGAAAATCCAAGGAATTCCTCTTCATCTGTATCCTCTTGGAACAGATCCATTAATTTTACGCGCTGCATTTCCTCCAGGTCTTTTGCTGTGGGATAACATGGTTTTAGTTGACATACATGTATAGTACGTAAATCCTCTCCTGTTTCTTCCATTACAACCTGGTAATTTAAAGGACCCATCCGACGTATGATCCTATAAGGACCTTGCCACCTTGGTGCAAGCTTGGCTGAAAACTTCTTCTCTGCTTTAGAAAGGGGATGAGAACATAGCCAAACCCTATCATTGTTTTTGAATTCAAGGTTGCGTCTCTTCTTATCATAATTCCTTTGTTGTCTCAGACGAGCTTTGGACAAATTTTTCGTGACAAGTTCTTTCAAGTCGTTGAGCTGAGCAAGGGTACTATATGCTGGTGAGTCAGGAAGAACGGTTTGTGGTTGTAACAAAAGGTCTAAGGGACCTCTGGTCTACTGAGATTAAGCTCAGCAGGTGTAACACCAGTAGACTCTTGTACTGCTGAATTAAGAGCGAAACGGAATTGATGAAGATGCTGGTCCCAATGGCTGTGTTGGCTTCCTACATAGGAAGCAATCATAGTTTTCAGTGTCCGATTAATCCTTTCAGTGAAATTTGTTTGGGGGTGGTAGGCAGTGGTAAACTTTTGGGTCAAGTTCCAAGCCTTACAAGTCTCTGCAAAGATTTCTGACACAAATTGAGGTCCTTGGTCAGACAGAATGTACTCAGGGACTCCCCAACGAGTAATGATTTCTTCAACCAGTATTCGTGATACCGATAGAGCTGTAGCTTTCCGCAAGGGAAAAAGTTCCACCCATCTGGAGTAATAGTCAACAAAGACCAGTAGGTAAGAATTTAGCTGGGAACTTACGGGAAAAGGTCCCATTAGATCAACACCAAGCATTTCCCAGGACTTTGAAACTAGAGTTTGCTGTAACTTGCCTGCTGGTTTCTTAGCTTTTGGTTTGTAGTGTTGACAAATTAAACAAATCTGGACATAGTTCCTGACATCAAAACTCATATTTGGCCAGTAAACAAGAGACTGTAATCTCCTATAGGTTTTGTATCTGCCTAGATGACCTGAAAGAGGATCGTCATGAAAGAAACTCAAAAGTCTAGCACGTAAAGAACTGGGTATCCACACCTGGTAGATGATACGGTGTGGGAGCTGAACTATACGATAGACTTTGTCCTCAATGATGGTCAGAGTGATAGAGGAATTAACTCTTTTCTTTCCATCTTCCAGAATAGACTGATACAATGCTTGCACTTCTGCATCCTCTTGTTGGGCTTTCCATACCTCATCATCCGTACAAGGAAAGACAGGCACCTCCTCCTTTTTGGTGGATTTTAACACTGTGGCACAGGTTGACAGGAAAGGTTGGTCTAATGGAGCACGAGAAAGGGCATCTGGAACTGTATTGTATTTTCCTTTCCTGTATTCGACAGCAAAGGTGAATTCCTGCAAACGTAATGCCCAGCGCATAAGTCGTGTGCTAGGTTTGTTGGTCTTAAATACCCAAGCTAGTGATGCATGGTAAGTTACCACTGTGAAATAATGACCTTCCAGGTAGTACTGCCACTTCTCCAGGGCCCAAACTACAGCAAGACATTCTTGTTCTGTTGTAGAGTAATTACGTTCTGCCTTGTTTAGAGTCCGACTGGTGAAGGCCAGAACTTCTTCAGAGCCTAAACCTCTCTGCTGGACAAGTACCGCTCCCAGGCCAATATCACTAGCATCAGTGTATACCACAAATGGTAAGTCAAAATTAGGGTGTCCTAAGATTGGTGGCTTCACCAAATGCTCCTTAAGGGTGTCAAAAGCAGTTTGGCATTCAGATGTCCATTTAAATCTAGCTCCTTTTCGTTTCAAGGCAGTGAGAGGCTCTGCTGTTTTTGAGAAGTCAGGTACAAACCGGTGATACCAACCTGCCATTCCTAAGAAACATTGAAGGGATTTCAGATTAGATGGGACTGGAAAGTTTTTAATGGCTTGAGACTTTTCAGAATTTACTTGAATGCCTTCAGAAGAAACCACATGCCCAAGGAATTTCAAGGTCTCTTGAAAGAAATTACTTTTTTTCATATTCACAGTGAGTCCTGCATTTCTCAGTGTAACCAGGACAACTTGAAGATCATGGAAATGCTGTTCTTTTGAAGGAGAGAAGACAATAATGTCATCCAGATAAACAAAACAGGTCTTGCCTCTGAGATCTCCTAACACAGTCTCCATCAGCCGTTGGAACGTGGCAGGAGCATTTCAAAGCCCAAACGGCATTACCTTAAAATGAAATAGCCCATAAGAGCACACAAAGGCTGTTTTGTCTCGACTTTCTGGATCCATTTCAACTTGCCAATAGCCACTGTTTAAATCAAGAGTAGTGAAAATGCCAGTGCCTGCTAAAAATTCTAGAATTTCCTGAATTGTGGGTAAAGGATAGGCATCACTGTAAGTAACAGCATTTAACTTTCTGTAATCAACACAGAATCGCAAGCTTCCTGATTTCTTTGGGATCAGAACTACTGGTGAAGCCCGAGCGGAAGAGGAGGGCTCAATCACTCCCGTAGCCAACATCTCATCAATTAGTTCCTTCATGATCCTCTGCTTAGTAGGCGAAACTCTGTAAGGCTTCTGCTTCACATATCATGGATAAGGAAAATTGTATGGTTCAACAACTTGGTACGGCCCAGTTTTGTTGTACACATATCCAAATTTTGTTTCAGCTGTTCCTTGAATGTCAGTTTTTCATTTTCTTCCAACTGAGCATTTTTGACTGCTTGTAATATTACTTCCTCAGAAGGATTTGGAGACAATAGTGTTGGGGCTATAGTTGTAATTAAGGCAACTTGCCGTTCTGGTCCCCAGTCATGCAGTTTTGGAATGTCACTATCGAAGGTAAATCTGTCTTTTTTATAGGGTTTGAACCAATAGGTTTCAGTAGATACATCAATCTGTAACCCACTCAGAAACAGATAATCAAGTCCCAGAACAGCAGCAAAGGCAAACATTTTATCAGACAACACTACGGTAGACAACACCCAGTGACGACTGTGCAGCTGGAACTCCATCTCAGTCCACCCAAGTGGTTGCTTTGCTTCCCTATCTGCCAAGTACAATGGTCCTTCTTTCCAAACGTTCAGTTCTTTTTCTTTCGTTTTTTTTTTTACAGTTTTCCAAAGTTTTTCAGAAAGAAGAGTAAAAGAAGATCCTGTATCCACAATAGCAGTTCCTTTCCACTGACGTAACGTTAAGGGAACAACTAGTTGGTGAGGACTTGAATTACCAGTGGCCAATACAGGGGTTCTATAAAATTCAGTATTGGGTCTTTGGAATCTCTTTTAGGTGTTACAGTACTTACAATAGGATGATTTTGAGGAACATGTGCATCCCTAACAACAGCATTTGGACCTTTCTGAAATTCCTTATTCCTTTGGGCATTAGGGTGACGACAGGTAGCTGGTGAATGGGCCCCTTTGCATTTCCAACAGAACAATTGTCGAGTTCTATCTTGTTCAGGTTTACCTGAATTTTGCTGGCTCTGGGTGTCTGGTTTGGAACCTTGGTGAAACGTTTGGTTCACCTTGTTGGTGAAACGTTAACGTTGTTCATATTGTTGTTGATTGTCTTTATCCTTTTCTAATTGTTGTCCTAGACTAACCAATTCATCCACAGAAGAAACTCTTCGTCGAAGCTGACTTGCAATGCGGGGATTTATGTTTTTCAGGATGAGTTTGATCACTTCTTCATCATCAATTTCAGGCTTCCACCATCTGCAAAGAGAACGATACATGTATGCAAAGTCTCTTATAGTTTCATTTTCTCCTTGTATTCTATTACGAACTCTTTCTACCAATTCATCCCCATAATCTTCAGACAAAAAAGCTGAAAGAAAGCTAGTTTCAAACTCAGTCCATGTATGAATAGACCCTCGAGCTACATCCCACCAATCTCTGGCAGTCCCGTGCAGTACATTTCGAAGGGTGGCCATCAGTTCTTCATATTATAGAGGAAACATTGCTAGAAAATCTTGACACTTTTCAGTGTAAGTTAAAGGATCTGGGTCATCCTCTTTCCGACCAAAGACAGGGAATTCTAGCTTAATAGGACTATTTCAAACATATCGTCGACTGATGTCTCCGGGTAACAGTGTGTCAGTGAGCCCCCTTGAACTCCTGTCCGGAAGCCCGGGTTGCATGTTGGACTGAAAGGGATACGATTTCTTTGTAGCATCGTGTACATTAGTCACAGGGGAAGGTTGAGGGGAAGATGATACTTGAGAAGTATTTCCATGGGCATGCATGCTGGACTTCAATGAAGCCAAGTCCTGAGACACAGTGTTCACTTGCTGAGTTTGAGCTTTAAATTCAGTCCGAAGATCTTCAATAGCTGTCCTTAGGGGCAGAATAATGGCGTCAATAGTTTGATGATACTCCAATTGCTTCATCATTTCTTTTTGCAAATCCTTCTGTCCGTCAACATACAACAGTCTCAAATCTTGATTGATTGTTGTCAAGGTATTCATAAGCTCTCCTTTGATATTTTGTTGTTCCTCTTTCATTTTTGTGAAGGTTTGAGCAAGGAGTTTATGGAGTTTAGCTTGATTGGATATAATATTGGACTCATCAAAATCCCTGACATAGACTTCTCTGTGTTTAGGAAGGTCCACAAAGCTTGGTAGTAAGCGAGGGGAAAGTGCAACGTCATCACACAATTCCATATCAATTAAAGAACGAGTTGTAAGGTTAATTGAAGAGGGTGGGGGGTCTCGAAGAGGACTAGAATATGTGGTATATTCAATAAGGAAACATCCTCAACATCTGAAGTCATTTTTGGAATGAACCCAGTATCCAGTACTGGTAATATATGGTCATCTTGCAATGTAGGAATAACATCCCTTATGACAGAAGGGGTAGCAGAAATGTCTGAGACCTCCATTTGAATTCACAAAAAAAAATAATGGCTTAAAAAAAAACTTCATCCAATTTAGGTCCCATTTGGGGTGCCATTTTTTATGTAACGGATTGACCTAATTGACTGGGGTGCCAAGCAGGTTTTTAAACCTACTATATTTTGTTTAGTCAGTAACCCTTACAAAGGATTCAGACATTTAAAAAAACAACTAAAGTAGAACCCTTAATATGTGGATGAAGAATTAACAACAAACAGCAATAGGCTCAATTCATATAAACTGTTATTAGTTTTTGTTGAGCAAGATAACATTCAATGAGGAAAAAACATTAATGTTTCACAAATGCAAAAAAACAAACAAAAAACAAAACAAAAACAAAATCAGAAACCAACAGTTCTTCAATTTATAAGAAAAATATCCCAACAACTCAAATACTCAATTCCCAAATACTCAATCAACTGGGGTTCATTTAGTTCATTTACCATGACAAAGTATTTAAACAAAATCAGATCAGCTCATTCAAAGTCAGATTATTTTCCTTTCAACTCATTAAGGGTGTAAACACCACCAGTTTCACAGTTCACATTAACAGCTCTTGACTAAGTTCTCAATTCAGCATAGTTTTTTTGTACATGCACTTAGACTTTTCAGAGTCCATTCAGGCCAGCACTGAGCAACCACTCCACTGTGCAGTTGAAAAAGAGTTCTCAGTACTTTAAACCACATTCACAAAGTCTCATGCCAAAAAGTCTCTCAACTGCCAAATCCAACATAAGAATATGAGAATAGAGAAAAAAAAAACAATACTTGTTTGGTTTGTCCAGTCAGTCAGTTAGCGAAATGATCAGTCCTCCATTGTCGTTTGAACCATTGGTAGTTTCTCCGAACATCCAGGAACATCCAAAAGAACCATAAATCCCAAGGCAAATCAACAAAATGTTCCTTTTACCTCACAGGGTTTTTTGCAGGGATTAACTTCCCACATCCTTCCACTGCACAAGGTCTCCTCAAACTGCCATCTTCCAACTCTTTTAAGCCATGTGCTCCACACATCATGTGACTCAGTGAATCATGTGACTGAGAACATCATGTGACTGAGAACATCATGTGTGTAAAGTAAAAAAAAAAATAGTCAAATTACCATTCAGAAACGTTTTGTAAGAGCCGTGTGTGGTGAGGTTCTGCTTGACTCTCTTCATCGCCGCTATTTCTGGGTCTGATAATGGCTCATACTGATACTGCAGTATCAACACCATTATTTACATTAGACAGGAACACACATGCAACTTTGCCCGTAAAGGTAATGGGCGAGAAGTATCCGGACAACTTGCACTACAGTTTAGCCAATCACAACACACCGGCCCAACCAATCTGAGCTCATTGCCTGTTTCTGAGGGAGTGGTTTCATAGACTCAGGAAGTCAACCGGTCGTTCAAATTACAGGAGAACAAGGCTTACAATAAAGGTGAAATTTATAAAAAATGAAACTTAAAAAAAAGAAAAACCATGAATAAATGTTATATTGCACCACATAAACACAATCATGCAAAGAAAAAAAGCAGTAAACCACCCATTTAAATTCTTGCCTGAACTAACTTTTTAATGTAAATTACATTTGTTTGTGTTTTAGTCCACCACAGAACGAGAGAGAGACGAGTGTTGGCGGAGGGGTAATGACTCTCGCCCCCTATAGAGAGCGCTGTCTATCTGCTATTTCATCTCTGTATATGGACGATCCTCATTCTGACCTCAGTTCAGGATCAGTTCAGAGTTCAGTAAAACAGTGTAATATTACTCCAGTGCAAATCATCAGTTTTCTATGTGAATATACAGTAAAGTGTAATTCCTGTGATCAAAGCTGAATTTATCATCATTACTCCAGTCTTCAGTGTCACATGACCCTTCAGAACTGTTGAACAGTATTGTATTAAACGTATGGATTTGTAAATGTTTACATATATTGTATGTTGAAAGAAACATTTAAACTTGACATGTAATGTAGATGTTGTTGTCATCATCACGTGTTATTGTTTGATAGGCTATATTTACATTTTTAATTATGTGTATGACAGTTATTTCATCATGTTACTCTAAAAGTAAAGGAATATAAGGCAAAGACCATATGTATATGTGAATATTTATTTAATTTAATTTATTTGACATAGCTATAATTTCCAATTTTAAGAATATTCATTATTGATACATTTACATTTTTAATACATATTTTCATGAGTTAATATCTCATATGATTCTAAGAGTAAAGGAATATAGCGCAAAGGACGTATTAATAACTTTTTAGGTGATTGTGTGGAGCTTAACCGATAACAATATAACAATATCTGTGTGAAAACTCTTCATAATTCGTTTGTTTCCACATGAACATCATCATGCAGGTATTGAGCGACACAGCGAGTAAATGGTGATTTTCCTTTTTGGGAATTCCTCTGACTGCAGACCTGAGACCGGCGGCGAAGTCAAGGTCAGAGCGGAGGTCGTGTTTATATGCTGGCGGTTATATGTGTTTTTCCTCAGCCTCATCCCTGTTCCATGATTTATTCTGCTGGAAAGGTCATCATATCTAGCCTTCATCTGTTCGCTGCATAATCCCTTTCATTTGCGACATGCAAGGTCTTCATTTGCCTCGTTCTAATCAGAGAAGATCACCTGTGTGTTTATTACTGTGCTTGAATATAAGTGCATGAATACAGTATGTGTGCATATGAATATGTGTGCATGTAAATAAGTGCATACAATATGTGTGCATGTAAATAAGTGCATACAATATGTGTGCATGAATACTGTATGTGTGCATATGAATATGTGTGCATGAATACAGTATGTGTGCATGAATATTTGCATGAATACAGTATGTGAGCATGAATATGAGTGCTGAATACAGTATTTGTGCATGAATATAGTATGTGAGCATGAATATATTACATGAATACAGTATGTGTGCATGAATACTGTATGTATGCATATGAATATGTGTGCATGAATACAGTATGTGTGCATGAATATTTGCATGAATACAGTATGTGAGCATGAATATGAGTGCTGAATACAGTATTTGTGCATGAATATAGTATGTGAGCATGAATATATTACATGAATACAGTATGTGTGTATGAATAGAGTATGTGTGCATGAATATAGTATGTGTGCATGAATACAGTATGTGTGCATGAATATTTGCATGAATACAGTATGTGAGCACGAATATGAGTGCATGAATATGAGTGCATAAATACATTGTGTGCATGAATATGTGCATGAATACAGTATGTGAGCACGAATATGAGTGCATGAATATGAGTGCATAAATACATTGTGTGCATGAATATGTGCATGAATACAGTATGTGCATGACTACAGTGTGTGCATGAATATGTGTGCATGAATACAGTATGTGTGCATGAATATATTATGTGTGCATGAATAAGTGTGCATGAATACAGTATGTGTGCATGAATATAGTATGTGTGCATGAATATGTGTGCATGAATATGTATGCATGAATATGAGTGCATAAATACATTATGTGTGCATGAATATGTGCATGAATACAGTATGTGTGCATTAATATTTGTGCATGAATACAGTGTGTGTGCATGAATATTTGTGCATGAATACAGTATGTGAGTATGAATATGAGTGCATGAATGCAGTATGTGCGCATGAATATGAGTGAGTGAATACAGTATGTGTGCATGAATATGTGTGCATGAATATAAGTGAGTGAATACAGTATGTGTATGTGTGCATGAATTTAGTATGTGTGCATGAATATGTGTGCATGAAAAGAACAGCATTTATCTGAAATGGAAAGATTGTGTAACATTAAACACTACCAGTCAACAGTTTGGGGTCAGTAAGAATTTTATTTTTTGGGTGAAATAAATAAAATAAATCAATACTTTTATTCATCAAGGATTATTTAATTTGATCAAAAGAGATAGTAGAGACATTTATAATGTGACAGAGGATTCTATTTCAGATAAATGTTGTTCTTTTGAACTTTATATTCATCAAAGAATCTTGAAATAAAAAATGTAAATAAATGTTTTCAACACTGATGTGGGTAACACTTTACAATAAGGTTCATTAGTTAACATTAGTAAATGCATTAACTAACATGAACTAACGATGAGCAATGCATTAGTTACAGTGTTTATTAATCTTTGTTAATGTTAGTTAATACAAATACAGCTGTTCATTGTGTGTTCATGTTAGTTCAAAGTGCATTTGCTAATGTTAACTAATACAACCTTTGATTTTAATAACGTATTAGTAAATGTTGGAATTAATATTAACTAAGATTAATAAATGCTGAAGAAGTATTGTTCATTCTTAGTTCATGTTAACTAATGTGGTTAACTAATGTTAACTAATGAACCTTATTGTAAAATGTAACCAATAAATGTTAATGAGCATCATATCCTCATATTAGTAATGCTTTGTGAAAGATCATGTGACACTGAAGACTGGAGTAATGATGATGATAAATTTACAGGAATAAATTACACATTAGGCCTACTATATATTCACATAGTAAACAGATGATTTACATTGGAATAATATTTCACTATTTTTTATCAAATAAATGCAGCCTTGATGAGAAGACGACTCATAAAAAAACAAACAAAAAAAAAACATAAAAAATCTTACTGATCCAAAACTGAGAGTGTTTCTCTGTGAAGGGTCGAGGGAGTGTGTATAATGAGCTCTCTCTTTCCCACACGATCATCAGTAACGCTGTTGGTCCGGATGAGTCTTGATGAAAGACTGATATTAAAACCTACACGATCTGCTGTTCTCAGGATTTCAAGCTTATGAATCACGATTCAGACCTGAATGAGTCCCGATGAACTGACCCTTGACCTCGTCAGAGATTACAAGGGTTAAACACAAAACACACACACCATCCATCTCAGAATTAACACTTGACAATAAGGTTCGTTAGTTAACATTAGTTAACTACATTAGTTAATGTTAACTAATAATGAATAGCAGATATACTGTACAGCATTTGTTAATCTTTGTTAATGTTATTTTCAACATTTACTAATACTCGATTAAAATCTATACGTGTTTAATACATTTCCGTGTGAAACGGGACCCAAACATATGTGTTTTCTGGATTTTTTTATTTATTATAATATAGTCAGTGTTTAGTGTGTGTAAGAGAGAGAGTGTGTGTGTTTGTGAGTGTCAAGAGTGTGTGTGTGTGTGTGTGTGTGTGTTTGTTGTATTTTAGGAAGCCTCTTAAAAGCACAAAATCATGTTCAAAGATGTTATGTTGTGTAAAGTAAGTAACTTCTACAGAGGGGAATGAAAATGGTAAAGCTTTCTTCCAGTATTTTAAAACGTCTGGTTCCATGGGCCAAAATCGACACCTAAAGAGCCCACATCAGGCCCTTCAAATTCGTGATGATGTTTCAGGCTCTACTAGAACAGGTTTGAATGTTGATTATTCTCCTCATATTGTCCATTGTTGCGGCTCCTCTCTTCCCAGTCTGTCAGTAACGCTTTGTTTACTTCCTGTCTCTATGAAGCCCCTCCTTCTGAAAGCACACTGTGCTCTGATTGGTTGGCTGGAGCAGTGTGTTGTGATTGGTTGAGTGTGTTTGGGAAATGCCCTGCCCCTTACTTTATTAAAGGAAGTGTCTTGTATGACTGTTTTAAAGAGCACATTTGATGTGTTTCTGAACTCCTGAAACGCCTCCATTGTAGTCTTGAGTTTCTTCCGGGAACACGTCACAATATTCCTCATTAAAATAATTCATGCGCAGAATAAAGGGGCGGGGCCTGGTTGAGTTAGTAGTGTGTTAAACTGGTGCTTATGAAATCAAATTGTTAGTGAAATGTTCAGTCTATTTATGAAGGATGTGATCTCATAGTAAACTTTCCTTTGTCCTGATCATCATCATCATCAGGACACAAAAGCTCTTTAGAAAAGTGTGTTCATGTTTTTGAAAAGACTTTGAAAGCGCAGTTTCACAAGTTTTAGTCAACAATGAGGTCTTTTACTCTCCCACCACGCCGTCTGTCTGTATGCTTTCTCTGTGTGTAAACTCCATTACTCCTGTTATCATCTCACACACACACACACACTCTCTCTCATGTGGTGTCCATCACAGAGTCTCTGGGCTCCATCTCCACCTCAATCAAGTGGAAGAAAAGCAAGCCTTGTTCGAGTTGAAACTCCCACAAGCTCTTGCACGGAAGTGATGCTCTCCTTCTCTCCCAGCGATCCGACCCAGAGAACCATCAAGCCATCCCACACTCCGGCTCCAGCAAACGCTGTAATCTCCGCTGAGTGCAGAACACACTGTTATGCTGATACTATCGCAGGACAGGAGGACTGACGTCTCGCAGGCGGGAGATAAGACTGTTTGCAGGATTGCTGGAGATCCGGAGCGTGTGGATCAGGCGGGTTTCTGATCCGGGTCCATTATGGATCATTGTGGCGATATATTCTTTTTTTAACATTAACTTCAGGTGTGTTGTAGAAGGGACAGGGGAGATGCGATGGGAAACATTGCAGGAGAACAGGAATTAGAGGTGCACGACTGATCGGTAAAAGATCACAATCTCGATTAAAACACAAACGACAACGATTCGCTTTCGTCTATTAAAGGGCACCTATTATGCCCCTTTTTACAAGATTTAATATTGGTTTCGGGTGTCCCCAGAATGTATTTGTGAAGTTTCAGCTCAAAATACCCCATAGTTAATTTATTATAACCATTTGAAAATGTCATTTTGGGGCCTGATTAAAAATGAGCTGTTTTGGGTATATACCACCTTGGGTGTATACAAATGAGCTACATATCCCCGCCCTGCTTTTGGATGAGGGCGTAACTTGATACCTATGGCAGTCGGTAAGCAGAAGGGGAGAGTGAGACACGCGCTGTTTTGTCTGTCATTCAGCGTACGTTTGAATCGGAATATATAAATAGCACGAAGAGACTCCGGCAGAATAAACACAAATGAGAATGGACCAGTACGTCTTGGTATGGTTATTTGATACATTTATGTATTTATAGAGTTGTAATCGTGACACACACACACACACACACAGGTATACACAAACACTAACGCTGGCGCAATTTTTTGAAACTACATACACATTCTGTGACAAAGTTTGCTACGTAAAAGTGAAATTACATTTATGCAGGGACCTGTGGTGTCGTGTTTACTTGTCATACAGGTGCTTCTGTGGCAAATGTGAGAAGATGGCTAACTTACAGAACAACAACATAGGCCTATTTGCAGTTCTTAATACAATATCTTTAACATATATATTTATAAACGTGTGTTTACACACTATACAAACAATGTTTAAATTATATACATAGACATCCTACGACGACAACAACTTTAGACGCATTTGTTGTTGAATTGGCTGACAGACTGAAATGACTATTTGCTAAAAAATCATAAAATATACTTACTAGAGGTTGTAACGAGTAGAAATATGGTGTGACCCCTTTAAGAATCTGTGACTGGTGATAATAGGGTGTGGCCCCTTGAAGAGCTACGCGCTCCTGTTAGAGAGTCGGCATTATTAGTATTCTATGTGATATATGCCGTGTGCCGCGAACACCCCATGTGTGTAATTTCTGTTTGATGCCGACTTTTATATTATTTTTACTTTTCTTGTTAAGTAACGATGTGGATGGGAGGACGTGCAACAGATAGTTATATGCACAAGTTCGATGTGGAATAAAGTACGAGTTTTGAGATGCATATCGACTCCGTGAATCTGTCTGGCCTCCGCACGTAATATCTTCAGTCGTGAGTTATCCATCTCCTTCTTCCTGAAGCAGCGCGTTACAAGCAGTGTTGGGAGTAACGCATTACAAAAGTAATACATTACTGTAACATATTACTTTTTGCTGTAACGCAGTAGTGTAAGGCATTACTAATCAATTTTCAGTAATATTTTACTCGTTACATGTTCAGTGAGGCTTGTATTACAGTTGTATTACAGTGTGTTGTCTGCTTTTACTTCTTAAAGGCAACAGACTGTGTGAAAGTTTGAAAGCAGTCTTTTAGTGCCAGTTCAGAGTGGTCGTGTCTGTAACATTGTTTTTTCCTCATAAATGCGAACACGAAAACTAAAATAAAATGAATATTTTAAGCTCTATGGAGACTGGAGAGCCAACCCTTCCTCATCCGATTTGCGCAGTGTAATTAACAGAATTACAAAAAATGTATTTTGCCTCCTATTTTTTTGTCACGCATGAATGTGTGTCTTTTCCCTAATATTAAAAATAAAACATAGACTGATATTTGTCTAATGTCTGGAGTCCTTTAAGGAAGTAGCCTATATACGTTTCAATACATGTATTTTCTGAGAATTTTTATTTCAAGTTTTGACTGCAAATGTCATGTCCATAATGCTGGACTTCCCCAATTTTTAATAATTTATCCTCAACTAGTTTTGTGGTTAACTTCAAATGTTCTGTAGGTTCGTGGATCTGAGTCGTGTGGCGAATGGCGATTTTGGTTTCATTTCGTTACAGCCCAAAAGTTAAGTTCTACTTAGTTATTTTGGTGAAAGTAACTCAAAAGTAATACATGAGTAATGTAACGCATTACAATTCTGAGACAGTAATATTGTAAGGTAATGAATTAGTTTTAAATAAAAGTAACAAGTAATACCTAATGTATTACAGTTTGGAAGTAACTTGCACAACACTGGTTACAAGTGGCGCCCGAACATTTTATCTCTGGCCTTGGATTTAACGCGAGGACACGGACGACGGACCGGTTTGTAACGGACGGCTCCGAAAATGCTGTGAACATCCAGCCAGTCATGTGTGAGTTTATACGAGGAAAATTTCACTGCGCATGCGTGTAAGGCCCAAGTCGCTTGAAGCTGGAGCGGACATTTTGTGTTTCTGACGCAGTGGATATTTCTTCACATTCAACTGGATTTAAGTCGTCACGGACGCATTCCTTGTGAATTTGTACTGTGCACGTTGTACTGTGTTTCGTTGAGGAGGTAACGTTAACCTGAACTTCAACTGTTGGTGTACTTTGACTGTTTCAGTAATTCGGGCCTGGTTTCTACGTTCATTTGTGGCCATTTGCTGGAACTAAATGGTGAACTGGTTGAATTAAACATGGAAATTTCTTCGTTTTTTTGAAGAAAAAAAAAGAGACATCCACTGGATTTTTCCTGAACTTCTGTATTTTCATTTATCGTTGGGTAATAACTCCTCGACGCCCACGCTGTGATTGCTCGTTGAAAAAAAAAAAAAAAAGTGACTATATACAGTATGGTTATATGGTTAAATTTTTTTAAAAAGAGTGTCCAATTGTTTATTACATTTGTCTTGCTTAGTTACTCACATACAGTAAGTTAAGGCAAGTTGGATTTATTGGTTGCATGATATTGCTGTAATTCATTATTTTGAGTTTCATATTGACTGATTTTGTTATAATGGCCAGACGTGTTGATGACGAGACTGATTTATTTGACCAATCTGCCTGCTTTGAGTTTCCGGCCAGACGGAGAGCACCAGTGGCAGTGCCGGGGTCAGTAGAGCGCCTGGAGACACAAGTTAAAGGCACTCTATGCAAGATCTGTACCTTAATATAACAGCTTCAAAGTCGTTTCGGTGGTAAACAAAGTCATAGTAGGACGAATCATCCTGGTAGTAGAGCTTGGGGGGGACACCGCCGGAAAAACCAGCCATGCAAGTTTGAGAGCGGCGCCCCTGACACAGCTTGCGAGAATCATGACATGCTTTACGGCAACGACTCACACACATCAACAACAACATACTGTATGAAGCTACTTGCGCGCATCCAAGAAAACTCAGTCAGAAATGTCCAGAAAAAGGGAAATAGAATCGGACCGTGCAAGAAACCGGACAAGAGTACACTCGGTCCGGCTTTCACTCGTTGGCGCGAGCTTAAAAGCAGCACTGGATTGTAACTGCGATGCTGACCTGGCGATCTTGTGATGAACTTGTAAGTAAATCTCTTATTTGTAAACTTGTTTGCGTTCTATGTTGTATGTTGCTGCGCTGGCTTGTGGTATGTCATTTTTTACGGTGCTGTTCATTCATCCGTTGTTGATAATTAGACCAGTTCAATAATGCCCACACGTCTAGCTAGCTTTCGATTACCAGAGCTGTAAGCAAACTTCCTAACAAGCAGTCGTTTCTCTTAGTCTTGTTGTTTTTTTTTCGTTATGTTTTATTGCCGAGGTTGCCACAAGAGCTAGTCAGCTGAACTCAGGTGTTGTGATGTGTATTTATCACGTAACTTTAGTCCTGTGTCTGGTTCAGATTTCGTATGGCGTGCGTAAGTTACTGTTATATAAATTTTACCTGACTAACAGTGCAGTTCCCGACTGTAACTTTACTTCAAATTGTTTTGATTATGAATCAATTAAATCTTGACGCTGTTGATGTTGATTCTTGCGATTATCATGAGGACATAGTCAATATCTCACATAATTATTAGGACATATATAAGCCTAGAGGTTGTAAATAATTGTACACAATTTGCTATTATGATAAATTGTAATAATCATGTCTAATGAAATCATAACGGCCAATGTTATGAAATAATGCGACGTACATTTAACTTTATTGATGTCATCTGATATTTTGTAATGTTTACATTACAATCAAAAAACATAAATAAAATTATACAGTAGTCCAAACACTATAGGCTATTTACTTCTGATTTTGCAGAAATCATGTAAAAACGTTATATAGGCCAGCAAACGCGATAGGCAACTTTATTATTAAAAAACAGTCTAACTTGACAGTAGTTCAGTAGATATGCAGTAACAGGGGGATACCGGTTATTTACGACAGTGCAAGTACACCACAGAGGCTCTAGAGGTCACTGTTTTACAAAAAAATCTGAGATTGCATGGTGTGGCTTTAAGTCGTTGAAGGAGGAAGTGGAAATGCTGCGGAGGTGCCTGAGTGAGTCTCTGGATCTTCAAAGAGGTATTATTGACAGTTGCACAGAAAACTTGCATGTACCTGATTATTACCAAGTGCCTTCACAAGTCAGGCCTGTTGCTTCATCTACTCCACATGCTCAAGCACCAGCTGGTCACTTACAGGAGCCATGGTCCTGTGAAGTAGAAATGAACGTCAGAAATGAAAATGCGTTTGGCCTGGCTCAAAACTCTCACGATTTGAATAATGCCACCAGAACTTTGGCCTCCGTCTTGCACCAATCGAGACTGGAGCCCCCAGTGTTTGAAAATGATGAGAAGATTCAACCTGATGATTGGCTTATTCTTGTGGATTCCTATAGAACTTCTTTGGCTCTCAGCGATGCTCAAATTTTGCTTGAATTACCACGGTTCTTGGCTAAAGAGCCAAAGGAAAAGGTTTGCGGTACTGAGTTCACATGTCACATCTTGGACACAGTTCTGCACCCTGTTCAAGACTGTGTTTCTCCCAGCAGATATCCAAGAGCGTGTCTGGAGGGGTATTCTTGACCGTGTACAAGCTCAAGGAGAACCATTTCCAACGTTTGTAGCACACATGTTATCTGAAGAAACTAAAGTCTCCCCCACCAGAACAAGAGCAGATTGATCTTATCTGCAAGCATGCACTTGAGCGCTACAGAGTTGCACTGTACGGCGCACGTATTACTTCAGTCATAGACCTTGTGATGTGTGCCCATGAGCTGCACTCCGCTCTCGGCCCTGCCAGCCGTAATGAACCAGTACTGCCGAAGAGCAAAAACAAGCAAGAGCCTTAATGTTTCAGATGTTCTGCGCCTGGTTTCACTTCAAGAAACTGTCCGAACTGTAACTTTACACAGCAGACTGTGTCTTTTACAGCCAGGGATATACGGACAAGTCCAGGCTCGAATGAGCCACAGAGCGCTGAGGAAGACACTCAAGCTAGGACATACGAGAACAGGGAGGAGCAAAAGCACAATTCGGTTCGGCAGAAGGTAAACTTCAAAGGGGGGAGGACGTTTCACCGAGGCAATCCTCCCTCCAGAAGATAAATGCGCCTCACCCTTGTCTTATGTCCCCACCTGAGCCGCTTGTCCTCGGCCATGTGGAGGACCATACTTCTCCTTCATTTTGGAACACACCGTTTATGATCAAGGTCAATCTCTTTCATAAAGCCAGCGACGCAGCACTGGACACCGGTGCCTCACTGTCAGCTGTTCGTACAAATATGATTTCTGATGACTTACGACATTCTCTGAAGGTTCAGCCTTGGACTTTTCCCCCGATTCAGCTCGCCAACGGTGCTGCTTGCACTCCGACTGGTGTTGTGTGGTTGAACATTGGCCTCCAAGGGAAAAAGTTCTACCATCGGTTTGTCATTATCCCTGATCTATCCTCTCCAATCATCTTAGGGATGGATTTTTTGCTGCGGGCGTCAGTCAGCATTCACATACCATCAAGGACGGTGACCCTGGGGGAATCTACACCCCAAGAGGTTCTGAGTGAGTGGTTGGATGAACCTGAGCTCGGGAGTTTAATGTTCTTAAATGTCTGCCCGTCTGCCTTGGATGAGAAAGTTGAGAGCGCTTGTCTGAAAAGGGAAGAAAAAGGGAAATTGTTGGACCTTCTTAAAGACTCTTGGAGCCTGTTTGATGGACACTTGGGGCACACTTCATTGGGGGAGCACGAAATCAACACGGGTGACGCAAAACCAGTTCACCTCCCACCGTACCGGAGCTCACCAGCTAAAAAGCAAATCATTGAAGATCAGATTCAGATGATGCTGGAAGAAGACATCATCGAACCATCTTCCAGTCCATGGGCTGCGCCTGTGGTAATTGTCAAGAAGCCATGTGGAGACCACAGGTTTTGCATAGACTACAGAGGCCTTAATCAACTAACACGTAAGGATTCGTACCCCCTGCCCAGAGTCGACGAATCATTGGATTTCCTGGCTCGTGGAAAATTTCTTACTACACTTGATTTGGCTCGAGGGTACTGGCAGGTGTCGGTAGAGAAACAGTCAAGGCCAAAGACAGCATTTGCATCACACTGTGGCCTTTTTCAATTCAAAGTCCTTCCTTTTGGGCTTAGTAACGCACCAGCCACTTTTCAGAGAGTAATGAACAATGTCCTTGCTGGATTGGTATACAAGTGATGTGCAGTGTATTTAGATGATATTGTCATCGTGTCCCCAACCTTTGAACAACACTTGCAAGACCTCCGGGAAGTCCTTTCTAGACTTGAGTCAGCTGGTCTTACTCTCAAGCTAAATAAGTGTCAGTTCTGCTTGAGTGAGCTCATCTTCCTAGGATACAAGGTCACTCAGGATGGTATTTCTCCTGATCCGAGGAAAGTGGAGGCGGTCACAGAGTTCAGAACGCCGACAGACGTGAAACAAGTGAGAGGATTTCTCGGCCTCACAAGCTATTACAGACGGTTCATTCCAAATTATGCTCAAAAAGCTGAGTCACTTTTTAAACTCACAAGAAAGGAAACTCCATTCACCTGGGACAACAGTTGTCAAGCTTCGATGGATTACTTGAAAAACTGCCTAACGTCTGAACCCATTCTGTGCCTTCCGGATTTCACACGCCCATTCTCCATCCACACTGACGCTTGTGACTTGGGCCTTGGTGCGGCCTTGATGCAGAAGGATGACATGGGGCGAGATGTGGTGGTAGCTTTCGGGAGCAGGACGTTACACAAAGCGGAAAGACCCTACTCAACACCTGAGAAGGAGTGTTTGGGAGTGATTTGGGCTCTGGAACATTTCAGACCTTACATCGAGGGCCTTCAAGTAACCATTTATACAGACCACAACAGCCTGAGGTGGCTAATGAACCGTCCCAACCCCTCTGGACGACTGGCGAGATGGTCCTTGCGCCTACAAGATTTTGATTTTAATATTGTCCACAGGCCAGGAGTTCAGAATAAAGTTCCAGATGCTCTATCACGCAACCCACTGCCGCATTGTGAGGGCCCTATTGACATTCTTCCTCCGCATGCAGTCATCGCTGGGTTGGATCTGCGCAGTCTCTCCTCAGTCCCGATAACAGACAGAGAACAGTTGACGCAGTTACAAAAAGGCGACCCAGTGGTTGGCAATCTTCTTCGAAACCTTGAAATGGGCGGTACGGACGAAGAACATGTCATCCATGATGGTCTGCTCTATTTCAAGGACCCTAAGATAACCTGCAGTCTCCACCCAATGAAGCAGCTTAAGTTATATGTCCCAACAGTAATTCGATCCACTGTACTCAGATATTTTCATGACCATCCTACAGCTGGACACCTGGGGGTGACAAAAACGCTGGCCAGGCTGAAACAAAGGTTCTTTTGGCCCAAAATGGGGACAGATGTGAAAAGATACGTTATATCTTGTCCTGTGTGCCAGTTGACGAAGACGAGCAAAAAGAAAACCAGCAGGGCTGATGATTCCGATCAGACCAATGAAACCCTGGGAATACACAGGAGTGGATTTTGTTGGTCCGCTTCCACGTAATCAGAGTGGCAATGAACATTTGATTGTCTTTGTTGATTACTTTTCGAAATGGGTGGAAGTGTGTGCAGTGCGGTCAGCGACAGCTCAAGTGGCAGCGAGCAAGTTTTTGAGTGAGATATTTTCTCAACATGGTGCACCAACCTACCTCATATCGGATCGTGGGACACCGTTTGTGAGCAATCTTTTTGAGCATGTGCTTGGGGTCCTTGGTACTGAACACCGGCTGACAACTGCGTACCACCCACAAACGAACGCCACTGAGAGGATAAACCGCACACTTAAGACTGCCATACGTGCTTACGTGGAGGACAAGCACACTTCGTGGGATAAATATCTTCCACAGCTCTGTTTTGCTCTTCGAACTGCTTGCCATGAGAGCACGGGTCATTCGCCGGCAATGTTGTTATATGGCCGTGAGTTGGACACGCCACTTGACTTGATAACACAGCCAAATTCTGCGGGAGTAGATGATCCTGGGGTACCCTATCCTGAGAGTTTGAGATGTTCCCTGCAGGATGCTCACGATCATGCCAGAGCTGCTCTAAGTGCAAGCCATTCAAAAAAGAAGCGCTATTATGACAAGAAGCGACGCTCTGTTTCCTATGCTGTGGATGACTTGGTCAGGGTTAAAACCCACCCCAAATCTGATGCTGGTGCAAACTTTACAGCCAAGTTAGCCCCAGTTTATGCTGGACCATTTCGCATCTCTAAGAAACTTTCAAGTGTTAATTACAGACTTGCGAACGTGGACCCTGGAGAAGATGCTGGCGTGTTTCATGTAGTAAATCTGCAGCCTTTTCATTCATGGGACACGGCCGTGCCCACAACAAGTTCCTATGCTGATGTTGGGATATCACTACCTTTGGGTGAGGACTTTGATTATCAAACAGGCAGTGAGGAGTCGGGTAATGCTGACCAGAGTGTTGGTATTGACTACTCAAACGAATCTTTGTATCGACACTCAGATGAAAATTCGTCGGAACGTTGTACTGGACACTCACTTGACCTTACTCCTGACATTATTGACGGGGTGGGGGTTTCTGACTCTCATGACTTGACATCTGAAGCAGTTACTGCAGAACCCGCAAATCAGGGTCTGAGTCGTTATGCGCTGAGACCGAGAAGAGTCCCTAGGGTTACTTCTGACTGGACGGTGAATAAGTGGACTAATCCCTACCATGTTAAAAGGTTTGACTTAGATTAAGGATGACAGGCTGCATTAGACTGTTGTTCCAGAGTGTTAATTGTTATTGTTCCTGTGTGTTCAGGGGTCTCAGGGAAGGAAAATTGAGCGTTTCATTTTTGGGTCATGATCAGACTTTTCTCATGTGTTACTGAACTAAAATAAACTGTGCTAACATGTATGTTCGTACTGTTTGTACTTTATCTATCCCTATGTCTTGTTAACTTTTCAAATCAGTCATGTATGAGTGGTTGTTAAGTAGAAGTCTTCCTTTGCTGTGTACGGCTGAGGACAGCCTTTTTTTGGCCGGGGGAAATTTGTAACGAGTAGAAATATGGTGTGACCCCTTTAAGAATCTGTGACGGGTGATAATAGGGTGTGGCCCCTTGAAGAGCTACGCGCTCCTGTTAGAGAGTCGGCATTATTAGTATTCTATGTGATATATGCCGTGTGCCGCGAACACCCCATGTGTGTAATTTCTGTTTGATGCCGACTTTTATATTATTATTACTTTGCTTGTTAAGTAACGATGTGGATGGGAGGACGTGCAACAGATAGTTATATGCACGAGTTCGATGTGGAATAAAGTACGAGTTTTGAGATGCATATCGACTCCGTGAATCTGTCTGGCCTCCGCACGTAATATCTTCAGTCGTGAGTTATCCATCTCCTTCTTCCTGAAGCAGCGCGTTACAAAGTGACGTTGGATCGCAAACAGTAGACGACGATCCACACTTGAGGATTGAATTTTAAGCCACAACAACAGGATTAACCCACAAGTCCACGACAGAACACTTATGTTTCCAAGAGACATTACCGGCTGTCATTGAAACAATGGAGGATGGTGTGTACAGATTACTGAGGGCGGGGTCTAGGCCACAACCACACTGTCAATCAAACCCCTTGCTCAATTCTACGCCACAAAGAGCTGAATCTTAGAACAGCTCGTTCTGAGACAGTGCATTTGATTTATTGAGATTGTAAAAAAAAACACTTGGTGGATTTATATCATTCTAGGGTGGTTTTGCTCACACACTGCCAACACACATTTATGTTCAAACACCATGTAAAAGTGAATTTTCCATAATAGATGCCCTTTAAAGGGTATATCATGCTTTTAAATCATACATTTTTACTTATAAATCATACATTTGTGGTCTGTATAAAGCATAACTGCAATGCTTGGGTCTGAATTCCTCATTATTATAGCTCCACAGGCCCCTTTTCTACCCCTTTTCTGATGTGCGTCTGTGAGCGACCCGTTTCAAAGCGGCCCCTTTAAATAAAATGGAGTTGCGTCTTTCCCCGCCCGCTCTCCAGGTCGCTGAGTTCACACTCGGTTCAACTCCCCGCGTTCGGCCATTATTGTAGTTTGATAAGAGATTTATTAACTATATACCGATTATATACTATAGCTTTAAAGTCCCCGTGAACCGGAAGTTGCAAACGATTTTTCTCCAGTGCTGTGACGTATTTCCAAGTGAAACGGAATATTGAACAGAGGGCAGGGTTTTACTCTAGCGCTCCTCCTCTCCATCTCTCGCTCATAGCAAACTAACGGTTTGAGGGGAGTGGTTAAGCGTTTCCCCACCCAAGTTGTGAAACCTACGTCATCAGAAAAAGAAACCGTTCCAGACCGGAAGTAACTTTTCAGATTTTGATTAAAGATTACCAAGGTAAAACATTTTTTAAATATATTTTTACTTGCACGGATTAATTGTTCACCACAAGACTAGTAATATGCGCTAACAAAGTAAATAGGTTCAATTTTGATTTCACGGGGACTTTAAAGAACATTTTTAGTCACTCGTTAACAAAATGTCAACAACGGAAGACTTGTCCATCAAGCCTTACATATTCAAGCCAGAGCGAGCGAGTTGATAAATACGACGACGAACCTGCCAACCAACGTCTTCATATGGATGCAGGGGTATGTAACGTTAAGTTAACTAAGTTGTGTTATTAGTGAAAGTCGACTATTTCTCTTGTTAAAACAAGCACACTCACAAGATAAATGACTAAGGTCCAATCTTACCACTAAAAATCTGTATTAATAATAATATAATAACTTACGTGTAGAAAAGCATCAGAAAACACAGCAGCTAAATGATAGAAGGAATTTACCCCTCATTCAGACGAAGTCAATTGGCAAATGCTTCTTTATACTGGCGGAGGTTGTTGAATGGGGATCCTTGAAGTGCTTCAGGTCACTATCCAAGAACCGAACATTTTGACTTGCCCTCTTGTAACTTCTGCATCATTGAGCTCGGACTACAAAATCGGAGCGAGAAATAATAATGGCGGATTGCTCGAAGTGTTGGGCCGGTAGTCAATGTCCTTATTTGTCAGTTCCGCTGCAAATACGGTGACGTGATAGTTCAAAAAACGTCATAGAGAACATAAAAATCTGAACAGGTTGAAAAATATGACCAAAACAGAATATAAAGATAAAAACGAAGCACCTGAAGAGAATAATTTCATCTTTTCTGTACTCATAAACACTCCAAATATACAATAAAATGCATTTAAGGGCTAAAAAAGTGGATTTTGCATGATATGTCCCCTTTAAGCATTTGACAAAATCACTCTGGATGTGTTACAAATATTCAGATTATCACTGAAGTACTGGAATAAAAGTTTATAGTTATAAATACTAATGTCTACGGAAGTGATTCAAATAGTGTAAATCGACATTTGAAAGTAATGTGACGAAATAACGTCACTGTAAGACTGTAATTACACCAGTAGGTAGACTGTAATTACACACTGTAATTACACCAGTAGGTGGCGACAAATTTGTCATTGAATTTGTCAAGACATTCAAGAGATTCATTCAAAAAGCACTGACTCTTCCAGAGATCAACGTGAAGTCTTTATAAGTGAGTCACTGAATCATTCACTCAACCACATTTTTAAAAATAGTTAATTACCAAACCAAACGTAAAACCTCTAGTAAATCACATGCTATCTTGTTAAGGGATTTAAATCAGGAAAATGATCCAAGCGAAACTCATATGAAAGTGCCACAGCACGACGTATTGGAGGCCTTTTGAGACATTAGACATTATTTGTAAGATTTCGGCTACAAATAAGCGGCAGTTCTTGTGTTCCTAAACTCATATCCAGTGTGACACTATTATGAGACTCGTTGTAGCGCTTTCATCATCTTTTAAAGTTCGCTTGAAGTCAATCCTTTTATCCCTTTTATCCACATCTTCGATCTCCAAAATCACACATTTAAATGTTTTTTTCATGCCTTAAAATATCTCGAATGTAAATCGACACCCTCGCCTCATTTAGAATGTGTGGTTCTATGAATATGCAAATGAGCCCCGCCTCCACTCACTCACTCAGAGATCCACTGGTTGACGATCACACGTTGATCTGATTGGTTACAAGGATGTTTGTGACGTCAGAAACATGACGAATGCCTGCATCACAGTTTTGTTTTTCACACTTACTCTCAGTCCTTCTCTAAACGAGGAACTGTCCATGTCCTTTATCCCTCTTTCCAGCCCTTCATTGTCTCCTGAACTCTATTTTTAGGATGCGCAGTGGACTAAACCAAGAATAGAAACGTTCCTCTAGTGGATAAATGACCATCCTCCTTTCTAGACACTCATTCTGTCGGGCTAAACACTGTTCTGACAAACAGAGCTGGAACAATGTTTTAATCATCACCTTCGCACCGGTAACACGTCCACCTCATGTCCCTGATGTTCCTGCAAACACACATTGTGTCGGCGACGGAGGATCCCGAGACTTCCGCATCCATCAAGCTGACCCGGTCTCATCTGTTCATCCCTCCTGCTGTTATTTACCTCACCCCCCTCTCTCTCGCTTCCCTCCGCTTCTGTTATCACTAATGATGATGGCGACTCTTCATTGTTCTCCTGAACCCGAGTGTGTTCCTCTTCCTCTCGCGTGTCGCCGCTAATGGAGATAAGAGACGGATTGTCTACAGATCAACACGACTCTAATTGTTTTCCAGCCTCTCCTGTCGAACACACATCCATCATGAAGGTGTGTGCGACTCTAATTGTTTTCCAGCCTTTCCTGTCGAACACACATCCATCATGAAGGTGTGTGAGCCGTCCACAGCCAAACACACACTCGTACCTGAGACCGAGGGTTGCCAGATTGGAGATGTCCGAGTATCATTCAGATACCAGGGCCCGTATCCCTAAAGATTCTGAGAATCCTCTCAGAGAGCTCCTAACTTAACTAAAAATTCCTTGCCAGGAGTTTTACCTTAGAAGTGATTCCAGAACATTTTCGGTAAACTCTGAGCAAGGAATGGATGGAAAATCCTATCTTGGTGAGGAGGTGTGGTTGACCCCGTTGCTAGGTATGAATCATCATTTCAAAAGCCGTGATTGGTTGATCCTACAAGTTTGATGAAAATGAACTTTTGGTGATAATGAGCAAAGGATGTACCCTCAAATCAATAAACATAATTATACACTCTAATCTTATGCAGACTGTAATTGTAAATAATATTTCAAATTCAAAAAAATATCTGGAAAATGAATCGTAAGCTGTAGGGGTTATAGCCTAACATTAGAATCTAAAGTTTGTGAAAAGCTCATTACACCCTGTTCAAATAATGATTAGTTTCTTATTTGCTCATATTAATATCCTAGCTGGCATATTTTGTACTTTCACTCCTATATGGACCCCATTAAAAACAAGATGGCCTACCTCAAGGGGCTGTCCTTAATGAAGTAGAAATTGCAACGTTACAACTCAGTGTGGTCTTAACGAGGGTAACACGACTCAGCTTTTATCAATGTCTGTGATTGCTGGCTAGTCTATTTATGAAGCCTTGTTAACAAATATCCTACCAACACAGAAGATGGAGAAAAAGGAAAAAATATTTTTTTTTTTGCAGCTGCTTAGGGGAACTCCTAAGCTACAAAAAGTCCTCTTCCCTGCTTTTAGCAGATCTCGCCTTAGGAGCCCTTTTAAGCGCTAGGAATCTTGAAGAATAGCTTTTATATTAACTGGATTTTTGTGTCACTTTTAGGGGAAATTCTAAGAAAACGTCATGACTCATGAGCCACTTTTTGCACAAAAATTCTTTAGGGATACAGGCCCAGAACCCTAAAATTATTGTATTTGGAGGAACATTATCGCCCAAGTACGGTGTGTCGTTTGAATTTAAACGATTCTGATTCCTGATTCGATTCTGCTTATCGATTACTAACTTCGATTCTAATAAGGAAATAACTTAGTAACTTTTGATCAATTTTATCCATCCTTGCTCAAATATTTTTTTTATTTTGTTTAGACAAATATATCATTAATCTAGCCAATATTTATTTCATCAGGTCATATTCATCAATTCATTAATTTGACTAAAATTACTAACTTTTGATCACATCTATTTTTCCCCCAAAAAATGTTTATGATGAAAGTGTGCACAATTAAAACTTTAGTTCATTTTCTATATTACTTATTTATATAAAACCACATAAAATACACTTCAGTAATCAGTCCATTCTTATCTTGTGAGATCAAATCTGTGTGTTTGTCTAATGATATTTTCACACGGCTCCAAATTATGAATGCTGAACATCCGATAATAACACATTATGTATGAATTATGATGGTGTCGCTAGGGAAGAGCGGGTTTCCATGAGATGATGTTCAGGTGTGATTAACCCCTCCACTGCTGTATTTAAGTGGACGGACCGAGAGTGTTGAGGAATTACCCAGAAACCCTGAACGACTGGTCAACGCTTTCTCATGATTAGTCATTGTTGATCTTTAATGAGCCCAATTTGCTCATTGTAAAAAGAAATGTAATTCGCTTTATTTACATGCGTACAGTGCTGTATGGGTTACTGAATACTGCAACAAAGCTATAATTTCTATATGTCATAATCATTTGTAAGTATTCATTTACTTCAATGAGCTCATTGTATCTGCATTACATTACTACATTGTTTACTTTCATTCTTTTTTTGCTAACTCTGATTTTGTATATGTACACTACTGAAATACATAACTTATCTCTGATAACAGTCACTGAACTGTAATATGATACACTTTCTGTGAAGCTGTTCTGAAATTATGTGTTTTGTGAATAGTGTGACTGGAGGATCTGCTTGCGTTCTCCTCTCCACGTTACGCTCGTCCTCGCTCTGCCCTTGGTGTAATTATGATGAGGCAGATTTATGATTTATGTCCGTCTCTCAGTGTCGTAAATTACCTCATATCAATTCAGCAGACTTATTCCCTCACTCACTTTGATACCTTTATTCATACGCTGGCCAATTAGCATTTTAGCCACTCCCCCTTCAGCCCACTTATGACATCACCTTGTGTGTGTGTGTGTGTGTGTGTGTGTGTGTGTGTGTGTGCGTGTGTGAGACACTCCTCACGATGGGAGACTTAAGGGGATTCAACCTATTATTGTTGCTGCGTTGCATCAGAAACAAAAGGCTGAAGCTGATGAAGGGTAAAGGGTTAGCGATAACTAATGTTACTTAAAGTCACAGTCAATCATTCCATCCTTTAAAACTCATCTTAGATCACCAAAATGACACATTTAAACGTTGTTTCCTTGCCTTTGAATATCTTGAATGTAACTCGACACCCTTGCCTCTTTAGTATGCAGGGTTCTATAAATATGCAAATGAGCCCCGCTTCCACTCACTCACTCAGAGATCCACTGGTTGACGATCACACGTTGATCTGATTGGTTACAAGGTCGTTTGTGACGTCAGAAACACCAGCAATTTCAAACCGTGTTTTTGAGACTATAGTGTGATTATAGATGAGGGGGAAGAAGAGAGAAATGACGAATACCTGCATCACAGTTACTCTTACTTACTCTCAGTCCTTCTCTAAACGAGGAATGGTCCATGCCCTTTATCCCTCTTTCCAGCCCTTCACAAAACACCAAACTTGGTTGAGGAATTTATCTGAGAAAATTATTCATCAGAAAAGGCAAATTACAGCTACAAGTTTTATTTTAATATGCAAAATAAATGCAAACATATATAGTATGTACATATACAGTGTGGACTAAAACAAGTGTGTGTGATGGAGCTCAGTTAAACGAGACATCTAGGCCACACCAGTTATTAAGTAGGGATGTCCCGATACCACTTTTTCACTTCCGATACCGATACCGATGCCGCACCTTTGGCTTTTGCCGATACCGATATTAGTCCGATATTTTTTTTTCGTGGTCCGACGTGCCGTATACGGCCCACAGGGTGGTTTATAGGTTTAACTTTGTGAAAGACAAAACAAAACAAACACAAAAGTAAACATAATACATATCTTTGGAAAGCTGAGAAACTCGTGATTCGAACGACGTAAACCATTTTAAGAACCAATCAACACAGCGGGCACAATCTGTCTCTTTGTCAGACCACCAACAGCCAAAACAAACCAACACAAACTGGAAGAAACTCACCAATTAGCCATCTGTTAGTCCACATTCCAACAAAAATGGTTTGGTTTCACTGTAAAGCGTCCATACAATCCAATTTGAAGAAGTTTTTAGTCCAAAACAATTGTATATATGAATAAACATCCATGGAATGTAAATAGTAGCATTTCGCGTTAGCCGACAGCGCTATCACAACTTCGACGCACTAATGCTACGTTCACACCGGACGCGAACAGGGCGTCAGGCGCGAATGATTTCAATGTTAAGTCAATGCAAGAAAAATTCCTGCGGCGCGAATGAGGCGTGGAGCGCGGCGCGGAAGACGCGAATACGCCTCATTCGCGCGTCAAGTTGGCGCGAATGGCGCGAATTGAGCGTTGTGCATTCACGCGTTTGACGCGAATTCGCGTCTGCCGCCCGAGTTGAAAAATCTGAACTTTGGCGTGAATTCGCGCCGCGTTAACCAATCAGGAGCCTAGCTGCTTGCTCACGTGGTGAAGTGTCTGAATGCTTCAATAAATTATTTTGTTAATATGACTAAATGCATGGTGGGATTATGCACAACAAAGCAAATGTTTCATCACTTAAAACATTATTTCTATATGGAGACATGTTCATTTTGTATTGAATGTTATTCATTCCATATCTAGAAATAGTATAGTCTCCCGGAAGTTCCGGGAGTCTCCCGCATATTGATAGCGTCTCCCTGATGCCCGCAAATTAGTTCAAATCTCCCGGAATCTAGAGCGAGACATACTGCGCGCATAACATACATAGCGCGCTATATATATATATCAACATATGTGCATAAATTCGTGTCTGGACGTGAGAGAGAGAAAAAAATCACAGGACAGGTTAATAACTTTTGAAGGCTGGCTCTATTTATTATCAAAACAAAAATAAATGACAGCTAGATTAGATGGATGAGGGGCCGGGCGAGGGTGATCCTCGTTTAGATGCGGGACAACAGGTCATCAAACTGGGCGCGTGACAGGCGGAAGTACCGCTGACAGCGGCCGTCATCCAGCGCAGCTCCTGGAGCGAGCAAATGGTGAAACTCGCCAAACGGTTCGGCTCCGAAGGGTCCGGTGGACACAAATATACGGCGACGATGATCCCCACGCCGCTGTTCTGCTATCCAGAGTAAATACAGAGCGGTAACTCTCTTGATGAATGCTCGGTCGACATAAAAACAATGACCGCCAACGGATTTTGATTCTGACGCGCGTCACGCGCGTAAATTTCGCTTCAAACTTTACGCGCGCCAGTTTCGCTCTCTCTTTGAGTGACAGTTTATCTATCCAGTTGCAATAGAGAATGAAATGACGCTATTTTCTGATAGCCAATGAATTTCTGAAAAGACTGAAATGCAGCTTTTGTGGGTGGAATCATCCGATTACATTAGAATCCGTGCGCAAAAGCGAGAGTGATTCTCTGCGCGCGTGTGCTTAAACACAACAATCATCACGTGACAGGCTGCGCCGCTAAACTGGATATCGCTCATATTTTTTTCTCCCCTCCGATCTCCGATCTAGCGTTCTGGGCCGGTATCGGCGCGATACCGATGCCGTGGATCGGATCGGGACATCCCTATTATTAAGGTGTGTTTATGACGACACATACGCACAAAACTTTGTCTGTACCTGATGATGATGTCCATGGAGAGCAGACAGCTCCACTACAGTGTTCATCAGGGTTCCTCCTCTTGTGCTTCTGTGCAGACTAATCTCTAAATGAAATTGCGTATTTATGACACGCCAATTCGTATTTCCATTTTTGGCGTGCTGTCAACACGCATAATCGCTTTTCAGCGTATTTATGAACGCCGTTGACTTAACGTTACATTACTGTATATATAAATATATGACCTACCCCAACCCCATCCCTAAACTCGTCACTGGGGTTAATACCATTTATGAGTCTTCCCCTACCATCCTAGGGGAAAAAAATATCACTCCCCAGATGAAGATGTACATTTTCCTTCGTTTCGCTTGGACATTTGACGGCATGTACATTCACGCAGAATCACTCGGACATTAATGGCATAGATATACACGCATACACGCGGATGCACGCGGATAGCTCAAAATGCGTATAATGCCTTGACTTGAAAGTGGCGTGTATGTTTATGCAAAAGTCATGATGTCATTTTGCTCTGTGAGACACAAGGACCGCTTCCCCAAACACAATGGCCCTCATTTATCATTCTTGCGTAGAAACGGGTGTATATGTTGGCGTAAGATTATGCTTACACTCCTCTCACCACCTGATTTATGAAGCTGTGCGTACCTTTGAAATCCAGGTGTACGCAATGCCTGCCCTTGATAAATCCCGCGGCAGAAAACGATCGTCATTAGAATAACACGCCCCTAAATATTCAAGTCTCCGCTCCCCCCACGCCCTCATTTTACGCCATGGACACACGGAAGACGGCAAAGAAGAGAAACTTCTCTGACGTGATGCCGAAATGATCTATCACATTGCATTATTTTACAACATGTCTTTTGAATTAGCATTCAATTTAGAATCACTTCACATGTATTGGGGTGTACAATGGTGATGATGATGATGTGATGTGGAGTACCATTCATTCACACTAATAATTGCATGACAATTTGCAATATTCTTCTTATTAGGCCTATTATGATTTGTATTATTAATGGCGCTTGTTATTTCGAAGAAGAATGTCGTTATTATTATTATTTGTATTATAATTATATGTAAAAGAAGAGGAATGTATTTTTTATTATTTTGTCAGTCTGAATTATTTTTTGGTCATTGAAAGCCTTTCATTACCGAACCGTGTCCGTGCGCACCTGCCGGGATAATCCTGAAACGGCAGAGTAAAGTCCACAGGCTCACAACTGAAGGAATGCTTACAAATCAAATGCCTTAGTAAAGTCTCACAAATTAAACAATTGAAGTCCATGTTGCACAAAAATAAATACTGAAGTTTATAAGTACTATTTTGTTGTTTTTTTACACTGGGTCATAATATATCATATATTTTAGTTTGTCAGTGCGTTTTGTGGTAGGAATTTTTCTGCGCATTTCCGCACTAACTCAAAACGTGCGTACACCACCTCCTGAGCTGGTGTAGGATTTGAGTGTGCCGTACGCCAACATCCATATTGATAAATCTCAAAATCTCCGTGGTTTTGGGTGTACGCCAGGTGTACGCAGGAAATTTGGTGTACGCACTTTTGATAAATGAGGGCCAGTGAGTTCGTCTTCTGTGTCCCGGAGAGGTTTTGTGCTGCAAATGAGATGTTTCACCTGTGGATGAATACACACCTGAAACTGCTGACGTTTGGCTTCCTGTGGTTAAACAGCCCTGTAAAAATAGGCCCACTTGTGCTCCTTGCGGTCAAAAATGAATGCATTGGAAATGAATGTAGAGTTTCCTCTAGTGGAAGCATTTGGAACTGCAGCCGAACACACACACACACACACTCACTGAATGCTCATTTACTGAGAGATCAGCTCACATGCGGAACACACACTGGTGGAGATTGATGGCTTTGATGTTCTCACAGTTTTACAGGAAAACATGTTTTTGAAAATATATATTTCATATAAAAGTGTGTGTTTGTGTGTCTCGCTGTAATACACACCTCTCTCTCTCACACACTCTTACACACACACACACACACGCACACACACTCTCTTTCTCTCTCCATTGTTTGAGGTGGTCTTGCAGCATTAGGTGTGTACTGTGCCTTTTCCATGTTCTTCCCAAAGGAAGCGTCACGAGACCCGTGGGATGATCTGGGTAATGTTGCATGATGGGATTGTTCCATATTCATTGAAAACGGCAGAATGGTTGTAAGGTTGTAAGCCTCCAGCCGAGTGTGTCCATCCACGGCACGTCTTCTCCTCTCCATCCCTTGCTCTCCTCCTCCGGAGCCGTTCTCTGAGTGCTTCGCTAGGTGTTTGCATACGTCTCTTCTCTTCAGCAGCAGATGCGCACGCTTA
This sequence comes from Pimephales promelas, assembly GCF_988280905.1. NCBI lineage: Eukaryota > Metazoa > Chordata > Actinopteri > Cypriniformes > Leuciscidae > Pimephales > Pimephales promelas. Next base: position 17,757,181 of record NC_142786.1, on the reverse strand, counting down.
AAGATAACGCTTCAGAAACAGGGTTTCACATTTAAACAACCATTTCTGAAGAACCTTCCAGTGATCAGGTCTTAAAAGCATAATTTTATTATTTTAAAGAAAGTTTTCCACTTTAAAGACCTTTAGTGTAATGGAGTTACCTGCCAATTAAGAACCTTAAAAGAACGGGCTAATTAATGAATTTCTCCATTACCTTTGCAACACAAGGCAAAACTAATAGGTTATGTTGTTTGAACAGTTTTTGTAGATCTTCATTTTTGTATTTTTCTATACTCTGCTTGGAAACTCTGCTAATTTAGCTTTTTCTTTAATAATATCTTTGTTGTTAAGTGAAGAAGCCCTTGTGTTAACACACCTGTATTCTCTAGCTCTTTTACAGTTTTCCAAAATGTTCTTAAATTTGAGGAACTAATAGAGAATTGCGTTTTATAATATTCTGACATCTTCCCATGCTGTCTAAAAGAAGTCCAATCAGAAATGCTTGGAAAGAGCTCAGTTTGGTTTATTTGCACTTCCTCCTAACACACCCACAGCCCAAAACTCAAAACACACCAGGATTTTACCAAACAATTATGGCACATTATGCGGCACATTACATTATACTATGGCACATTATGCACATTATCCGTATTTTACTGTAAAAAAAATTGACAGTACATTTTGCTTATTAAACATGAAATTATGCAGTCATTGAAGACAATTCTCCTTATATACAACCTTTTTGGCATGAAAGGTTGTTTATAATTGGTTCAAGAACTCTAGAGTTCAACAAAAAACTTTTTTTTAATCCAAGAGTCGATTCAAACCAGCAACTTTTCATTTAATTGAGTCATTTGTTTCTGAATCAGACGTTGTATGCTTGGTTTTGCACCCAGCCAGCAAGGAAACTCAGATGAAATTGAATCGTATAAGCTTGGTGAACCGCTTTGGAGGATTTGATGTTTGCTCACTCTGAGAGACTCAAGATTTGCTTATGTGACGTTTCCAAGATGGCCGCTGAGTGAGTCGTTTCACGTTTTCCCTCTGTGTGATAGATATTCATCTTGACACGATCTCCCCTGGACGTTTCTGATTTATATCTGCCATCTGTTTCTTAGAGTCAGATTCTGTTCTGTATCAGAAAGACTTGAACCCTTTCAGATTTCGTTTTCCCCCTGATGAGCCCATGAGATGGCAGAGGACATCGACTTCAGACTTGATTATCACATTCTCGTAGAAGGAGAACCGAAAGCCTTCCTAATGCTCCCCATCGAGCCTTCCTAATGCTCCCCATCGTGTCCCTCTTAAGCAATCAATGCATTTATTAATTAATCTTGCCGGCACCTTCTTGCATCTGTACAGTACATTGATCCTCTGTGCTTAGAATGGAGGCATCATTTAATTTCAATTTCAGCTCTGAACTCTTTTGGTGATCGATCGCCCGGGGAAAGTCATATTGAGACGGGATGATACAGAGATGGAAATTGATTTGTTGGATGGGAAGCTCGTGGCCATGGGAATTTGTTCCCGAGGGGTTCAGAAACGCCACTGTCTGAGCGCCTGATCCACAGAAGACCTTCACTCGAAAATTACAGTTCTCATTGTTTTCTCCACAAAATCACAGAATCATTAATGTTGCTAGCATGTTTCTAGCATGATTTAGCACATTGCTTGCATATTTTAGCAATAGCTAGCTGGTTTCTATTATGAATGAATGAAAGTAGTCATCATTTTCTCCACAGAATCATAGACATTTTAGCATGTTTATAGCATGTTGTTAGCATAGTGTTAGCATAGCATGATTTAACATAGCCTATTGTCACCGTGTTTTAGCATATTTCTAGTATGATTTAGCTCATTGCTAACATGTTTCTATCATTAATTAATGAATTTTGGTCGTCTTTTTCGCCACACAATCATAGACGTTTTAGCATGTTGTTAGCATAGCATGATTTAGCATGTTTGTAGGATAATATAGCTCATTTCTAGCATGTTTAGCTCATTGCTAGCATGTTTTAGCAATTGCTAGCTGGTTTCTATCATGAAAGAATGAAAATGGTCGTCATTTTCTCCACAGAATCATAGATATTTTAGCATGTTGTTAGCATAGTGTTAGCATAGCAAGATTTAGCATATTGCTACCCTGTTTAGCATGTTTCTAGTATGATTTAGCTCATTGCTAGCATGTTTCTATCATTAATTAATGAATTATGGTCGTCTTTTTCTCCACAGAATCACAGACGTTTTAGCATGTTTTAGCATGTTGCTAGCATAGCATGATTTAACATTTTTGATATGATGCTTTAGCGTGTTCCTAGCTCGATTTAGCTCATTGCTAGCATGTTTTAGCAATTGGTAGCTGTTTTCTATCATGAAAGAATGAAAATGGTCATCATTTCTCCACAGAATCATAGACGTTTTAGCATTGTTTTGCATGTTGTCAGCATAGCATAATTTAGTATATTGCTACCATGTTTTAGAATGTTTCTTCTATGATTTAGTTCATTACTTGCATGTTTTAGCAATTGCAAACATGTTTCTATCATTAATGAATTATGGTTGTCTCTTTCTCCATAGAATCACAGAATCAGCTAGCTAGCATGTTTATAGCATGTTGTAGCTCATTGCTTGCATGTTTTAGCATGTTGTTAGCATTGCATGATTTAACACATTGCTAACATGTTTCTAGCATGAATGAAAATTGAAATGAATGAAAATCCATGTTGTTATTTTCTCCACAGAATCATAATGTTGCTAGCATGTTTTTAGCATGATTTAGCATATTGTTACCATGTTTCTTGCTACCATGTTTCCAACATGATTAACACATTGCTAGCAATTTTTTTAGCATGATTTAGCATGTTGCTGGGATGTTGCTAGCATGTTTTTAGCATGATTTAGCATATTGTTAGCATGTTTCTTGCTATATTTCCAACATGATTAACACATTGTTTGCATTTTTTAGCATGATTAAGCATGTTGCTGGGATGATTTAAAGGTGCCATCTGTAAAAATTTAGATTAAAATATCCCAAAAATGAGCTACATGCATCAAAAGAATGAGAAGAAATAAGGTTGATGATGTCATTAAAAAATGACAAGTTATAGTGCTGCCGAGATATTAACATGAATTAGCATGCTAAATTACTAGCCCCGGCCCGGCAGGTGTCGTAATAACAGTTTCGGCCATGGGAGGCGGTATGCGGGCAGGCAACATTACCACCAGCCAAACTGCAATAGACGAGTAAGTCGGCGGCTTGTGTGTACTTGAACCTGATGTCGGTCGTGTGGAAAATACAGCCCACTACTACATTTCAGTTCAGGGAAGAGTTAAAAAAATGATTGGTCGATAATGTGCATGAGGAATACATTTTGGTAAGTTGTAACATACTGTCTCTTTCAACAGCGTTCGTGTTCTTTTACCATTAGCTAGTAGAGATGATCGGTTCACATGCGTTAGGGATCTGTCGTGTAAAGCGCCAATACTGTATTTATTGTTTGAATTGCGTAATAAAATTAACAGGATCTGAGAGCTGATATCGGTCTCCGTGTCCTTTTCTGTGCATGACAAAATTGATGTGTGGCGTGAGAGTGTGTAAAAAGTGTTGAGAGTTGGCAGCTCTGAAAGACGCTAGCTTGGTCCACATCAGGGAATGCTGTCTGTCAAATTAATTAAAACTAATGATAAAAATGTAATATGGACAAAACGAATATCATAAAACTAGAAATAGCCTGGGCTTTAATTTTCCCATATCGTCGAAATGCACCGACTTGTCTATGAGACGGCCTTTATAATTTAGTATTGAGATGTTGTTCATTTAGTCTCTAATCTGTAAAAATCTTCAAATGCTCCACGTGAAACTGCGGCCTTCCAACCTTGTACTCTCGTGTCAATTGATTTGATTAATATGCACGAGGGAGACAGAGTAACACAGCGCTCGCCCGTGTTGTTTGAAGACATGAGAGTGCGCGTGGCCGTGGAGGTATTTCTGGAGGTATACTGCCCCCATCTGGTATGGAATATGTTGTATGATTTGATTTTAAATGCCAGAGGGCACCTTTAACACATCGCTATTTATCATGTTGTTAGCGTGTTTTAACAATTTTGAATTTAGCTCATTATTAGCTTGTTTCTTGCATTTTTTAACACATTGCTACTGTAATATGTTTTAGCATATTTCTTGTATGATTCAACATGTTGCTAGTCTGTTTTTAGCATGATTTATCACATTTTTAACATGTTTTAGTACTCTGACTGACGCCTATTAATAACTCAGGAGTTTTCTGAGATCTGCTCTCTCTCTCTCTCTCTCTCTCTCTCTCTCTCTCTCTCTCTCGGGTCAGTGGGTTCGGGTGCTCGAGGCAGAGAGATGGACAGACCTGAGATACACAGAGAGAAAAGCCATTACATGATGTTCGCTGTGAGGGACGAAGGGTCACAGTGTTTCACAGACCCAAGGTTTATCACATACACACACACACACACACACACACGCACACATATACACACCATAGTAATTAACAGGTTATGAGTTTCCACCTCGTGTTCTCCATGCTGAAATGAACACTGCCATCTTTGACCTTTGAATAGATTGTGCATGTGGAAACTGGTGGTGTTGTGAATACAGTAGCGCACTACACTACTCTCACTGAAGCTTCTAGTGTGCACACTGTGGTAGGCAGGTAAACCACTCCTGTGGAATAGATGAGCACATAATTACGGCACCAGTTTTACACATTGTTTTGCATTTAAATTGTTTTTAATTAAAGTGCAGAAATTATTTTTATTTCTGGCTGCAAATATTTAACTATTATTATATTACTATATTGTAATAATAAATAGAACAATCAATACAACATTATTATTATTACAAAATTAAATGACTATAAAGAAAATATTTAGACAAATATTATACTATTATTATATTTCAATTGTGTTGTAAAAAATCTAATATTAAATTATAACAGAACACCAATTAATAGAGTATTATTATTTGTAATACTAAATTATATTAAGACAAATATTTTACTATTATTATTGTTGCCACAGTCCTCGTCTGCACCAGTCTGTCTTCGTCTTCTGCACTACACTTCCCAGGATCCTCTTGTCTCCACACCTGAACTCACTCCCTCAATCAGCCACCGGTTCATCGTCTTGTTCATCTGTATCACCTGTCTTCACCTTGTTATGTTTGATTCTTGCTTGTATTTAGTTCGCCTCTGTTCAGCCTGTCCTGGTCAGTCGATGTTACCCTGTGTTTGCCTCTGCCTGTATCCGTGCTTGATTTATTGTGAGTAAAAGTTATATTCGTTGGAATCTGGACTCTGCCCGTTCTTTTGCCTGCACCACATCGTGACAGATCGACCGACCAAAAGCAAAGGGACCGTTCCTTAGAGGATCATTTAGAAGATTTCCTCAACCTCGTTCCAGCTACTACTTTCCCGGACGACAGCCTCTGCAGCTTCTTGTATGCCGGCCTCAACACCGCTACCAGAGAGCAGTTATCCGGGAAGGGCCTAAGTGGAGCTTCACTGAATTTGTGGAGTGGGTGCTGGTATCCTGTGTATCATCCTTTACTGCCGATGACGTCACCAGCCCCACTCAAACCCCCGAGACGGTTCCGCCCGAGACGGCCCAGCCCGAGACCGCCCAGCCCGAGACTCGTCCCACCGAGACCGCCCAGCCCGAGTCTCGTCCCGCTGAGACCAGAGATCATCCTCGTCCCCCCGGTTCCACCTTGGTCCTTCATCGACCTGCTCTCGCCCTGGGACTACCCTCCTCTGGCTTCGCCTCGTCACTCCATCCTTCGGGCTTAGTTGGGCTCTTCACTCTCTCCGGCTCCACCTTGGTCCTCGGTCGCTCTGGCTCCGCTGCGGTCTTCAGGATCCTCGTCTTGGCCTCGGTCGCTGGAGCCATCTGTGTCACCATGCAGTGCCGATCCTGACCTCCCTGTGGCCCTGAGCAAAATTCTGCTAAGGGGCCCTCTACCTGACCCGTGACGCCGTGACGTGAGCTATGTAAACCATTTGCCAATGCTACACAGTCACACCTGACACTCCAGTGCTCCAAATACAATCCTCCCTCCTTTAAACAAAACAGTCAAAGAACAGAATGAGGTTCAAACAAACAATATTTATTGAATAGAGTATTTTCCATATAATATTAAGATGACAAGTGAATATTATTAAGTAAGTGAAAATTAACGTAAACATAAATAAGAATAACATAATAAATTATAACCCTGAGCTTTGGCTTTTGGGATGAACTTTTGTTCTCTTGTGTTGCCATGGCATGTTAAAGTTTTTTTTATTATGCATGTTGAAGCAATTTTTGATTTATGGTTATTATTTACTGAGGGATGTGCATCCATATTGACCCGTATGTCCAGCTAATCAACATTTTAAATTCAATATCAATAGTCAATCAATGTCAAATTGTCAATATTGCTTTCCATCTTGCATAATTAGTGCTGCTGCAGTTGTTTAGAATGTTTAACTACACATTGACTGAGACTAGATAATCAGTGTCTTGTTTTAAAAGTATGTATGTATAATGTGTACTTTGATGAGGAGTGCCATCATTTCCCGCCCATATATTGTACAGTATGTCAACATATATTTCTGCTTGAAAAAATGCGTGTTTCATTTCGTGCAAGCGCATATGAACGCATGATAGCATAATAACACACGCGACGCGGTTATCTTTTCCGAGCTGCAGTAAACACACCGTTGCACAACTTGCACTTTGTTGTTTATCAAAAACAAATGTAATAAATAATTGTATTTTACTCTCACTTTTGTCAGTCAGGCACAAAGAGAAGTGATGCAAGAGATGCATCACTATCTGTCTGCCCAGCTAGGTTAGTAAGACCAAAAAAACACAATACAAAAATACACATAAACTTAACTTTACTTTGCTGACTGACAGCAAATTTGGAGAGGAGGCAACACAGGAGGACGCGCTATGACACGAGGAGGGGGAGGCGGGGCCTTGAGTAATTTGCGGGGCCCTACGCAGCTTGCGTAGTGTGCGTATAGGGCGGATCGGCTCTGCACCATGTCCCTCCAACCTTTCAACATCGCCCTGTCTCGCTGGCTCGATAACTTCACCCTGGTCTCCTCGATCACCTGCTCCGCCTCCATCAGTCGGCTCCCTGGAGTCGTCAGTCCCGCCTCCTCCATGGCTCCTCCCTCCGTCATCTCCACCATGGCCAACTGAAGGGTCTTCACCGCCGTGGCCGCCTGAAGGGTCTTCACCGCCATGGCCGCCTGAAGGGTCCTCACAGCCATGGCCACCCGAACAGCCTGCTCCGCCCTGGATGCCCGAGGGACCAACAGCTCCGCCCTGGACGTCCGAGGGTTCGTCTGCTCTGCCCTGGCCACGCCTTCAGCCTGCTCCACCACGTCCTGCTCCGCCCTGGCCACGCCCTAAGCCTGTTCCGCCACGTCCTGCTCCGCCCTGGCCACGTTCACATCCTGCTCAGCCCTGGCCACGCCCTCAGCCTGCTCCGCCACGTCCTGCTCAGCCCTGGCCACACCCTCAGCCTGGTCCGCCCTGGTCACGTCCACGTCCTGCTCCGCCCTGGAGGCTTCCTGTCCCGGTTTAGCCATGCCCTGGCCAGCCTTCAGGGCGCCCACCCTCCCTCCCCTGTTCTACGGCGTGAGGTCACGCCTACCGGGAGGGGGGAGTGATGTCACAGTCCTCGTCTGCACCAGTCTGTCTTCTGGACTACACTTCCCAGGATCCTCTTGTCTCCACACCTGAACTCACTCCCTCAATCAGCCACCGGTTCATCGTCTTGTTCATCTGTATCACCTGTCTTCACCTTGTTATGTTTGATTCTTGCTTGTATTTAGTTCGCCTCTGTTCAGCCTGTCCTTGTCGGTCGATGTTAATGTTACCTGGTGTTTGCTTCTGCCTTCTGCCTGTTAATTATCCGTGTTAATTATAATTCTAGTAAAAGTTATGTTCTTTTGAATCTGGACTCTGTCTGATTGTCTGCCTGCACCACACCGTGACAATTGTATTGTAAAAAAAATACAATATTAAATAGAACAATTACTTACAAATATGTAATATTATTACAATATTAATTTTTTTCATCAATGTAATGTTATATTGTCAAGCTTTTATTTTGTAATTCATTCCGAATGTAAAATCAAGGTGGACATGACGGTATATGAAGAGTTCAGATGCAAAAGCCTCTAAATGCCATTTGAAATTTTCTTCTTTAATGATGATTTTTATCAAACTTGTATATTTAAGCCCAGTAATTTCACTTAAATAACAATTAATAGGTAATTATCATTGCCATTTAAGTGAAATCACTGAACTTAAATATACAAGCTTGATAAAAATGATCATTAAAGAGGAAAATTTCAAATGGCACTTAGAGGCTTTTGCATCTGAACTCTTCATATATATATATATATATATATATATATATATATATATAAATAATATTATCCCAATATTATTTTTTTATGTATTCGCTGTTATGCATTACATTGTCAAGCTTTTATTTTGTATTTAGTTCTGAATGCAAAATCAAGGCGAACCTGACAGGATTAGTGAGTCAGTGGTGGACTTTTATTTTGTAAAAACAAACGCGTGTCAGTCAGTCAAGGTCATGGCCACAGTGTCCAGTCAAACCTCATCATGGCTGAAGACTCGTGACACACACGAGGAGCCCCAGATGGCCCGATGAAGCCTTCATGCTGAAGTTCGTCCATCTGTGTATTCTGCTCATCATCTCAGCTACTGCTCAGACTTGAAGTTTCTATCAGATAATTGTGAATTTGCCCTGATTGTGTTGATTAGGCCGGACCCCTCCTCCTCGATCGCCTACGTTATGAAGTGAAGCCAGGCTTCATTAAAGCCTGTTTGATCTTCATTCCTCAATATTAATGAGTGTGTTTAGCATGCACACCTGTGGAGGGCGGAGCTCTGCTGGCCGGAGTTACTCTCTAATTACAGCTCATCGTGGGCTTGCTAACGAGCCAGGTGTGCCAGAGAGCACGAGCTCTCCCAGTGTAATGATGCTTTAGTTTAAGAGGAGAGTGAGAGGCTTGTGTGGAGCTTTCCTTAGTAATTACTTTTTTTTATTATTAGGCTATTATTTTTTTAAATACTGTTTGTAATTACTTCATTGAGCATCTTTTCCTCTGAGTTCAGGACTTAAAGTCACCCTGTAGTCGATCATTTTATCCCTCAAAACTCAATTTTGATCATAAAAATTACATATTATTTTTTTCCTTGAAGAAAATTTCTTCATGCCTTAAAATATCTTGAATGTAACTTGACACCCTTGCCTCATTTAGTATGCGATGTTCTATGAATATGCAAATGAGCCCCGCCTCCACTCACTCACTCACTCAGAGATCCACTGGTTGACGATCACACGTTGATCTGATTGGTTACAAGGTCGTTTGTGACGTCAGAAACACCAGTGATTTCAAACCGTGTTTTTGAGACTGTCTTTGGTTCACTGCAGTTTTAAGGAGGAAATACTCAGCAATGCTGTCGAGTTATGAACTTAAACATGGTGTGTCTTAAAGCGTATTAATAACACCACATACACACATAAACAACATTAAATGCTGGATTTTCACCACAGCGAGACTTCAACTTTATGCTGGTACAACCATTGTTTGTTTACGCTCTTGTTTCCAGTTACATTCAAGCTTTTTCTATTTCAAGGCATGAAGACATCAAAGAAAAAAAACATTAAATATGTCATTTTGATTAGAGATGTTTTGATGTTTTAAAGGGTAATTCCACCGGTGGGTAATTCCACCTATGTTCATAAAGCGCTCCCCGTTCACAGTAACCGGCTCGTTTCATTCAAAACAGCCAGCTGTAACGTTAGCTGGCAGCGAGCCGCCGCACATTGAATACTCGCATGAGTCAGGCTACGAATGTAAGTTATGTCCCCGCCCCAGTGCGATCACTCCAACTAAATAAACGCCTCACCTCTGGCGCCGCGCACTCGCTACATTCCCTTTAGCCTTTAGTTTAGCACATCTAGTGGATGCATAACGCAAACCCAGTCAAACGTTTGACTCTGCAGTATCTTATGCGCCTTATAATCCAGTGTGCGCCGTATATATGAATACTGAATCGGCCAGCTGCGATGTCAGCGTCTATTGTTTCATGTTTGCCCACAAACGCGGCTGATATCCCTTTTGCAATTAAGTACTTCACTTGATCTTCCATAATAGATAGGAGGGGACATACAACTACGTTTAGCTGATCTTGATTAATGCTCATTGTCACTCACATAGGTCACTCATATAAACACACGAGTTTTTCTTCCGCAATCACAAATCTGCGCTTTATTTCCCGGCGGACCGAAAATAAACGCGACACTGACGCCCCCCGGAAATCCGATAAAATTCAACCAATTAGATGACGACTTCGACATTCCTGAAGTGTTTCCAGTTAAGTGTACCATATGCATCAGACGTTTAGCCAACGTTCCGTGGGCGTGACGTCTGAGGCTGAGACTATATCCAACCCTACCTATAATGCATCCGTCTGCGTATTCAGTGCCTTCGTCCATATTTTCAAAAAGTTTCTGCCGGTGAAATCAAATGCACTGGCACTGATCTGTGATTGGTCTGTTAGAGCATTAGGCCCAACCCCCTATGGGCGGGTCTGAAAGGGTGGGATCTAGTGCTTGTAGTCTTTACAGAAATCCCCCCCTCTTAGGCGGTGGGCCAAGTCTGTTTTTCACCTTTAGTTTTCGATTTGATAGATCTTTTCCAGGGAACTGGTTCATTTTTTATAACTGGCTATATAAATTGTTACTGAGTACATTACTGCTTGTTTCCAACTTCAATTGTTGCACATTAAAAATTTAACATAGATATAATCCTGCTAGCTAACCACAAAATGTTAGCCGTAGTAAGAACCAATCAAAGCTTGTGTTGTTACCTTGTCAACTTGAGTTGGCCAATCACGTCATTATTTGAACCGGTGCCTGAGGACCCGGATGTGAACTGAACGCCGTTCTTTTTTTACAGTCTATGGTCTGAACTCGTTTTTCTGTGCACTGCTGCCAGACAGGAAATGATAAACGTACTTTTTTTCCTTCTCGGAAAGGATGTAACTTCACCATTGTTTTGGCTACAGCGTTTGGCTGCACCACACATTGTGGAAACGGTTAAATAACGAGAGTTGGCCCCGTTTACACTGCAGTGAAATGCGACCCTATTTTTTGCTCATATACGACACAGATCGGATGTGTTCTATGACAGTGTAAACAGGAACAAAACGCATGCATTCGGATATGTGGAAATAAATCGGATATGTGCCAATGAGACTGTCATGTAAACAGGCAGATCGGATTTTCTGAGGTATTAGGCGACGTCTCCACAGTTTAATGACGAGAGAAACCCCTGACGCGCTTCTGCAAAGGGACGGATGGCCGATAAAACGTTATGTCATACGAGAGGAATGTGGACAGACAGGGGCACGGGAGATGTTTTCAGGATTGTAAATGTGCGGAAAATTGTTAATTTACATTTATTTAAGCATTCATTTATTTCATTTGTAATAAACACTTTAAGTTGGCTATTTAAAACGTACTAGGACTATTTACATGCTCAATTATATTTTTAAAACATTCGCGCAGATTGTGAGATCATATTGTGTGTGCATAGAAAGAATGACAAGGCGAAGCCAGAGGATGGAAGTCCATAGGTGAGGTAAGGACGACGAGGGACCAAAGTGAATCCAGGGGGACGAGGGAGCCTGGCGGAACTGGTGGACTGAGGGGGCATGGTGGAGCTGAGGGAGGTAGGAGCCAAGGGGGAGCAGATGGGACGAGGGGCCGAAGAAGTGTCCAGGGAGAGGAGGTTGGAGGAAGAGACCGGGGATCCACCTAACAGGCTGGGTCAGGAGGGCTGGAAGACAGAAGGGCTGACAGGTCACAGATGAGAGGTGGCGGGAGAGGGAGGCTGGGTGGGATCACTCAAACAGGTACCGGTAAACGAATACGGGCAGGAACACTCACAAACTCAGGGTAGCATCTACAATGACCGACAATGACTAACTGAACTGAAGCAAACTAAATACAGGGAAGAATCAAACATAACGATGTGAAAACAGGTGATACAGATGAACAAAACGATGAACAGGTGGCTGATGGAGGGAGTGAGTTCAGGTGTGGAGACAAGAGGATCCTGGGAAGTGTAGTGCAGATTACGAAGACAGAATGGTGCAGACGAAGACTGTGACACCTATATGGCAAGTGTAAACACATGAATCGGATATGGGTCACAATTTAAAGAACGTGAAAACAGACAGTTAAAAAAAATCGAATATAGGCAACAAATCAGAATTGGGCATCAAGACCTGCAGTGTAAACGAGGCCTTTGATCTTGCCGCCACGTGTAAGTTAGTTCAACCAATCCAATCCAAACCAAGCATTTTTTCTGGGGAGTAGCAGAAACAAATTTTGTGTTTTAGGAGGGAAATGGGGTGCTCCAACGCATTCTCATCCTTTAACGTCATATAGAACGCTATATGCAAAAACGGCGCTATACTACGCACATGGCACCCGTTATCGTTAATATAACACGCGCTGTGAGGGCTAAGTTTAGGTGTGGGGTAGGGTCTGCGTGTCATATTCACGCTAAAGGATTTATAACGTCTTGGGTTCGCGTGTTATAATAACGATAAAGGGTGCCATGTGCGTAGTATAGCGCCGTTTTTGCATATAGCGTTCTATATGACGTTAAAGGATGAGATTGGGCTGGGTGCTCCCATAACATAGAATACATGCAGCAAATTTCTGTAAATATGATGGAGAGACGGCATTAACGTTAACAGTCTGGTCAGTTGAAATGAAACTGGAGATACTGAATGGAATAATTCATAACATTAACGTTACTGTTAAAAGGATTCATTCCAATATACATTTACATGTACACAGTACATTGTATGCATGTATTTGTGTGTTCTGATGAATGGTTTGAAAGGATGTAAGGGTACATTAGCCCTACTAAAATGAATCCTTATCCTGTCAATATTAGATCAAAGTATTTAGGAGCATAGTTATTTCATTCAGTAACCATCTTTCCACACACACACACACACACACACACACACACACACACACACACACACACACACACACACACACACACACGCCATACATTGATAACAAAAGCATTCAAACTTCACGCTATAAGTAATAATATAGTTATTTGGATTTTTGTGTGAGAGCATTCACCTGCCAGAAGCAGAGCGTGTCATACAGAGGAGACCTAATCTTGAAAAAAAGCCTGTTGCTGTTAGACAGAACTGGTAGTGGTAAAGAAAAGAAACAGTGTTAAAGTTAATAAATTAATGGACAGAATTAAATGCACATTTAAAGCCTATATTTCCTAAAAATGTTCATGAGGTTGAGATTGCAGTAGTGAGAGTACACACCTACAGTTAGGTCAAAACCTACTTGGGCATTTGTCATGATTTCTGTTTTTTTTTTTTTTTTTTTTACTATTATTGTACATAATTTGAAATTAAATGAGAACAAAAATATCTATATCTATTTACAAACCACAATTGTTATTCTTACACAACAACATTATGGAAGAAGCTGAATGATTATTTTGCTCATCCAACAAATTATGCAAATTTGGGAAAAGATAATTTAATTTTTGTATTGCATTATGACAACGTTGCCGTATAAAGCTCAGCCATACATTCTGCTTTTCTATGATGTTCAGGATTTTCTATACTGTCATAGAGGTGTAACTCAATTTACACGTTTTAGCATTGATGTCTTGTTTGTGGGCGTGCTGCTGTACTTATTTGCTTTATATTCAGATGTACTTATTTCTAATATTCTGACCACCTCATGTATGTAAATAGGGTTGACAAAAAACTGAATACAATGTAGCGCCACCTCACATTTAACTATGACCTCACTGAATTTACACATTTCTGACTGGTAACGTTAGCTAACGTTAAAGTGAAGTGTTGGTCACGTAAGCTAACGTTAGCTGCTGCAATTAACTATAATCTTCCAATAAACATCAACTAAAGTTGGCTACACAAATTACAACTACTGACTAGATTCATGAGAGGATGGCTAATGCGTTCAAATGTAAAAAAAATAAAAAAAATAAATAATAATAATGTAATTTCATCAACTTACCAGCGAGTGTACTTTGGAAACACTGAAAATGAATGGGGTTCAGTGCTGTAACTATCAGTGTTTGGAACTAGCGGCTGCTCCCTCCACGACACCATAGGCACGACACGCGTTACTTTCAGGGGGGTAATCCATCGACCGGAAGATGAAGCCTCGCGGGAGCTGACATCTTGTAGCAGAACTTCACTTGCGTTAGCATTCCCATTGATTCCCATTCATTTTGGCGTCACTTTGACAGTGAATAACTTTACATCTGAGGCGTTTGTGAAGACCTCATTTGTCCTTTATTTATTTCTAAAGAAACACGACAATGTATAAATAGCTCCATTACCTTGTAGCTTATGTTATGGCCCCGTAGAAGCAGTTTTAGTGAAAGTAGGCTAACGATTGCGTCATACCCACGCGACTCTCTGTCGCACGGTAGAGAGATTACCGTATGGACATGAGAAGAAGCTCGCGCGGAATCGGGGAAACGTGGAGGCAAAATGACAAAATAATTAATCAGAATACCTAGCAAAATTGTCTCCTTCTCCTAGCTCATGGACAGCTCCTATTCACACTCTCTGCCTCTGCATGTTTCGGAAGGGAATGATTCAAAGTTCTCATGCTACAGCACTAGAAGACAGACGGGTCACTCTCGTCACACTCAATCTTTCTATCTGGTTTCCTACAACTCAGGTACCTCATTCATTGTTTGCATCACACTTCAGAACTGATCACTGAAACACTGCCACACATCTTGAATGGCTGCCATGCCTATAATGCCTGGTTCAGATTACACGATTTTTTTTGTCTGTAACGATAGTCACTGTGTCAGATTACGCGATTTTGACTCTTAAAATCTTGTCTTGTCGTGGACAAGAAACATGTCAGACTACACGTTGCTTCCTGACCAGTCATCGTGTGCCGTCTTTAACGACGCGCGTGATGTCATCGAGAAGGCGAAACTACTAGCAAATGTGACTTCCGGAAACGAACGTAAACAAACAATGGATGAAGCGGCGAGTGTTGTATTGGCTGTCCTGTGTGCAGAAAAACGTAAAAAAAAGAAAGAAAACCCGACAATGGACACGTTCCTGGATAGCTGGAAGAGAACAGTATGGGCTGTCAATCCTTCAAAGAGAACTTGAGGTAAAAAATATTGTTTTCTTATATATTTTTACTTTTAGCCAGAAGTACAAGTAATAATGTTGCTAGTTTGCCACAACGATAACATATTACAAAAACAGACTGTTAAAATTTAAATTTAATTGTTCACCAATGTAATTAAATACTTCTAATGTTCAGAAGTAAACGTTTTTCGTTATGCAGTCACATGGGGTAATTTAGCCTTTAACATAAAGTTTCAGTTCAATGGTTTAATGCCTTTGATTGATTCATAACACCATAATCTATAGGCTTAATCTCAATTATAAAAATTGCAATACCATTATACGCAAAAATATTATTATTGAGAGTGAAAAAAAACCCTCCTTCCCTTAATGTCTTTAAAGTCACCAACTGTACACAAATAAATATTTAAAGACATTAAAAATTAAAGAGAAGGAGGTTGTTTTTTTTTTACTCTCACTAAAAATATTTTGTGTTGTAAACTATACTAGTATACAAATGTAAACTATGCTATCGACCATCTCTAATCAAAGCTATTAAATTATTAAAAACACTAACATCATCGTAAAGCTGCTTTGAAATTATATGTATTGTGAAAATCACATACATTTTAATTGGAGGTGATTATTTGTTGTCTTTGTAAACCAAACAACCACACCATGTTTTTTTTTTGTTTGTTTTCTATTTACACTGTAGGACAGTGACAGGAAGGGTTTTCGTGAACTGCTTAGGATGGATGTGGAGGATTTCAGCTACTTGCTTGGCAAAGTCAGACCATTTATCCAAAGAAGGGACACGAAACTGAGAAGAGCAATCAGTGCAAGAATGAGGCTGTCACTTACGCTACGATTCCTTGCTACCGGTAAAAAGTAAATAAAAAAAAAAATCATATGACCTTGGTTTCACAGACAAAATGTAAGCTAGTCCCAGACAAAATGCAAGTTTGAGCTGTTTAAATTGAAAGGAATACTGCCCTACAAAGGCAAAGCGCAGTAACTACATATTTGGTCAAAAATGAGTTAAGGCGGGCTTAATGGGCTTTATGACGTGTTCTGTCTTGTGAAAAAATATCTGGTTTAAATTATGTCCCGTTTCGGAGATGCATTACCACATAATCTACCCATAACATGTTTGACTGGCTGGTGTAAAAACTTTAAAGGCCTTTTTCTCCGTTTCTTTGTTTGCTTAGTTACTGCACTTTGCCTTTGTAGGGCAGAATAGCCTATGCACTTAAAATATATCAGTGACATTGTTTTGTCTCAAGATGCACACCAGTAATGTTTTTAAGGCAAGTTTATAAAAGCTACTCAAATGACCTAATTAATTCAATGCCTAATCTTTGCTTAATTAGCCATTTCTGTAAAATCAGGCCATGATGTATTATACACCTTATACACATGCTCCTTTCCACAGGAGAGACGTTTAGATCTCTGAGCTTCCAGTACCGGATCGGCCGTAGTACCATCAGTGAGATAGTAATGGAGACTTGTCAAGCCTTGTATGAAGTCTTAAAGGATGATCATTTAAAGGTAAGTAATTTGATGTAAATAACAGATGTACATTTCACAACAGTGGGTGGACACATAAAGAGAAGCCTTTACTGGAGAAGTCCCAAAACCAAGTGTTTTACCCAGACAGTCAAAACCAGAGTAGATAATGAATCATTTTCTAAATTATAATTAGTGGACTTTAGGAAAAAAATTCTTTAAAAAAAGGTATAACCTCTGTAAAAATGAGAGAACATTACATGTATTAATTATATATGGTGTTTCTTTTTTTTTTCTCAGACTCCCACAACGGAGGCAGAGTGGAGAGAGGTGGCAATGGGATTTGAAAACAAATGGCAATTTCCTAATTGCTTAGGAGCCATAGATGGAAAGCACATCTACATCCAGCCACCTGCTAACTCTGGAAGTACTTACCACAATTACAAGTCCAGATTTTCTGTTGTACTCATGGCAGTAGTCGACGCAGATTACAGATTTATTTACGCAAATGTTGGCGTACAAGGAAGAGTGTCAGATGGAGGAATATTTGGCCAGTCAGACCTCCGAGCTGCCATGGACAGAGATCTGCTGAATGTCCCACCCCCAGAGCCACTACCAGGGAGTAACATATCTTTACCCTATGCATTTATTGGTGATGAAGCTTTCCCTCTTCGAATCGACCTGATGAAGCCATACCCCTTCCGAAATCTGGACCATGGGCAGCGAATATTTAACTACAGGCTATCAAGGGCAAGGCGTACAGTTGAAAACGCATTTGGAATTTTGGCCAATAGACTCCGTGTTTTCCTTTCCAACATTGCACTGGAGCCTGAGAAAGTGACAACAGTTACACTAGCTGCACTCTGTGTGCACAACTTCCTGAGGAAGAAGGCGTCAGATGTGTACCTGCTGTTGTGTTGGGTTCTTATGATAAGAAATGAAGACATGACTCGCTCGATTCACATCGATTCTCTCTTTAATGTCAACACCGTTCCGACCCCCACATACATCCTTACTGCCACCTAGTGCCTTGGCAGTGTAACAATATTATAGATCACACCACATCTCCCTTTTTGAAAAGAAATAGACTGTGACCTATGCAGTATTCAGCAGATTACATAAAACTAAAAAAAACTCTTACCTTCACTTGTATATCTTTGTGAAACATACTCAACTATAACATATTTCTTTACAGTACTTATTTAACACTCATTTTTCCTAAAACTCTTAGGGACCAAATTACACTAACAAGAAAAAGAACTCTTTGGGGTGTTTTCCAAGCTACACATGAACACACAGTAGTCACCCTAGACGGTCAACACCAAAACAGGATTCAACTTCCTATTAAGCTCTTATAACACTTAACAGACTAAACCTTCCTGTTTAGACCATTTAGTACATTAGCTTTTTTTCTTCTTCACAGATTCAGTCTATCTGGCTTTGTGATAACCCTGCCTGATCTGGTTCTCACAGTTTTGGGAGTGTTGCTAGACCACTCCGGAGACACCTGCCCAGTGTCTGTGGAAGTGTCCTGCAGGTCAACCCCTGCAGCATGCTCTTGCGTGTTATTGCTGTTGTCTGCCGACATGGGCGTGAGGTGGCGGCGATTCCTCCTCAAAGTGCCCTGTGGTCCACTGACCAGGTAAGATCTAGGTGTTTCATGTGCGGCTGTCACAGTACCTGTAGATCTTGTGTCTGTGATCCACACTTGATCCCCTGGTGACAGGTCAGAGAGATTTCTCACTCTGTGTTTGCGGTCGTAGTTGCTTGCATCCATCCATCTCCTCTTACTTTCTTTGCACTGCACCGACCGAAGGTCTGGAATGGCTGGCTCCAACACTGCTGGGAAAGCTGGCACAGTGGTGCGCAGGCGCCTCCCCATAAGCAGCTGAGCTGGACTGAAGCCATTGTTCAAAGGAGTGCTCCTATAAGCCAGCAGCGCACGGTAAGGGTCAATGGCTGTTTTCAGCAGGTTTTTGATGGTTTGGACAGCGCGCTCAGCCTCACCGTTGCTTTGGGGGTATCTTGGGCTGCTCGTTACATGCTCAAATTCATACTCTGTGGCGAAGGCCGACATGTGAGCCCCCGCGAACTGAGGCCCGTTGTCTGTGACTAGAATCTCTGGTATGCCGTGTCTGGCGAAAATTGACTTGAGGTGCATCACCACATCCACACTCCTTGTTGGGCTCAGCTGGGCCACCTCCACATACCTGGAAAAATAGTCCACAACAAGCAGGTAATCTTTGTTTTTCAAGGTAAACAAATCAGCCCCTAGCTTCTGCCATGGCCTATCAGGTAGCTTGGAAGGCATAAGAGGCTCAGTCACATTGGCACGTTCTTTAACGCATGCTGTGCATTTCAACACCAGCTCACCAATTTGGCTGCTAAGCCCCGGCCACCACACGGATTGCTTGGCTCGTTCACGGCATTTGACTATTCCCTGGTGTCCTTCATGAATTTTCTCTAGCACACTATTCCTCATTACAGAAGGGATTACTAGTCTAGTGCCCCGCAATAACAGTCCATTGTGAGTGCTGAGAACAGCCCTATCAGTCCAGTAGGGTCTCACAAGCACATCCAGTCTGCTGCGATCTGGCCAGCCCTCCATGCAGTACTTCATCACCTCCGCGCACACGCTGTCCGCACTCAGCTGTTTCCGCAGCTCAGACAGGTAAGCTTCGCTTGCTGGTAAGTGTTCCATCACAGAGTCCACATATATGTTAGTTTCCTCCATCAGGCCATCCGCAACAGTCCCCCCATCCTTCAACGGCGCCCGTGATAATGTGTCTGCTGTAGTAAGGCTTTTCCCTGGGACGTGCTTGATTGTATACATGTACCTCATGAGTCTCATCTTGAATCTTTGTATTCTCGGTGGGAGGGAATCCAGCGCTTGTCCTCCCAGCAGGCTCACGAGGGGCTTGTGATCCGTCTCCAGCTCAAAATGAAGACCGATGATGAAGTCGCTGAATCTTTCACATGCCCATGTCAGGGCCAGTGCTTCCTTCTCCACCTGAGCATAGCGCTGCTCCGTGCCTCTGAGCGCCCTGGACGCATAAGCCACAGGTGCCCAGGTCCTCTTGCATTTCTGCAGAAGTACACTGCCTAGCCCATATGACGAGGCATCGGCTGATATTTTCAGTTCTTTGTTTGGGTCATATAACTGCAGGACTGGAGTGGATGCTAACTCATGCTTGAGACTGGTGAATGCCTTCTGCTGTTCTGGCCCCCAATACCACAGGTTCTGTTTTGACAGCAGGTCTCTGAGGGCTTTGTCCTTTTCAGCCAGGTTCGGCACAAACTTGCCTAATTGATTCACCATTCCCAGAAAGCTCCTGAGCTCGCTGACGTTGTGTGGCGGATCCATCTCACGTACAGCACGTGTCTTTTCTGGGTCAGGGCATATCCCAGAAGCTGAGATGATGTATCCAAGAAACTTCACCTTGGTTTTGCTGAACTCACACTTGGCTGTATTCAGTGTGATGCCTGCTGCCTGTGCCCTCTGCAGCACCGCATGCACCCTTGTGTCATGCTCAGCTTGTGTGGAACCCCATATAAGGACATCGTCCATGTGGCAGACGACCCCTTCCAAGCCTCCATGCGCTGGAGTTCCTGCTTTACTTTCCCCATCAAGGGAAGTGGGACACGACGAGGCACTTTCAAAGAAACAGGCTTGACATCTGGTCTAAGCTTGATTGTGTACTGCTGCTGGACTAGACCCAACCCACCGCACAGTTTTGGATATTGCCGTTTTACAGCGTCCAAGTCAATGCTATCCACTCTGGCTACCAGTCTGAGGTTAACTGAGGCGGGTCTACTCAGCAAAGCCGTGTTCAAGTGCTTCACTACATAAATGTCCTCTGTGGTGCGTTTATCTCCATTTTTCAGTGTTTCTCTGGCTACACCCACTACCGAGAGAGGTACACGGCCTGGCCCAAACAGAGCTTTATTTCCTGGGGTGAGGTTGTGTGCGGTGCCACTGCATATTTGTCTGTACACCTGCTCCGGTATGACTGTAACGTCCGCTCCTGTATCAATTTTAAACCTCACATTAGTATTCCTTACTTGTAAGTCTACTGTCCATGCATCTTCTCCTGCATCAATGGTTTCCAGGAATATGTCACTATCTTCCGTGACAGCACTCACACTTTTAGTAGCCTTGCACACTTTGCCATAGTGTCCTCTCTTGCCGCAGTTGTGGCAGTCTGCATACTTTGCTGGGCACTGGAACTTAGCATGCAGATTTCCACATTTGGGACATGACTTATGCTCAGCTCCTGATTGTGCTTCGTGCTTGTCTTTGTATTGTTTAGCAGGCTGTTTTTTGTTTTTCCATGCTTGAAACTTTGCTTTCCTTGTGTGGACAGCATCCACAGTAGTTTTACTAGCATGTATAGCATCCCCTCTCAGATCTGTTTGTTGACGTTTAATGTCCTCTGCTTGTCTAACCATAATAATGGCTTTTGCCAGATCCAACCTGCTCTCCATCTGCATTTTCTGAGAAAGTGAACTGTCTCTGATGCCCACTACGATCCTGTCCCTCAACAGTTCATCGCGCAGTGCCCCGTACTCACAATCTTCAGCCAGTGCATATAAAGCTGTAATAAACGAGTCAGCAGATTCAGACGGCCCCTGTGCTCGCTGGTTAAATTTAGCCCTTTGGTAAATCACATTTTTCTTTGGCACGAAAAAGTTTGTGAAGCCGTCTCTGACGGAGCTGTACACCTCTTTCTGATCGGCGGATAAAGTCAGCCCTTTTAAAACGTCATCTGCCTCGTCTCCCATGCAATATATTAGCGTGTTTACCTGGTTAGCATCTGTTGACTTATCCAGGTCGCTAGCCACTCTGAAGCGCTCAAACCGTCTTATCCATTTTTCCCAGTCATGTGGCTTCGAAAAGTCAAAGGATTCCGGCGGGTTTATTGAGAACATTGCACATGTTTTAGCAGAAGGCTGTGGAGGATCGTCATGTTCTGCCCCGGCCGCTTGCTGTTCTCGTTGCGGGTGCGACATGCTTGTTAACCTTGGCAAACTTCAACTTCTCCACTTCTCAGTTACTTCCTCCTCTTCTCATATAATGTCCGCTATCCTTTAACTTACTATAACTCCACTTCTGACACCATGTTGTGTTGGGTTCTTATGATAAGAAATGAAGACATGACTCGCTCGATTCACATCGATTCTCTCTTTAATGTCAACACCGTTCCGACCCCCACATACATCCTTACTGCCACCTAGTGCCCTGGCAGTGTAACAATATTATAGATCACACCACACCTGCCTTCAGCCTTTGCAGATGTTGAAGATGACAATCACAACATTGTTCCTGGAGCTTGGAGAAGGGATGGAGAACGTCTCAGGTTACGACTGTAACCTATGTTCCCTGAGAACAGGGAACGAGACAATACGTCGAATGACGCAATGGGGAACGCCTCAGGCGTGACAGGTGTCTGAAATCAAATATCAACTCACAGTAATCAGGTTGACCGGCAACAGCCCGTGCATCATCAGCTTGAATGATGAGCGCGTCAATCTGGATGTATAAGAAGGGCGCCTTGAAACCGTGACAACATCCTATCGTCTGAAGGGACTGTTGCAGGCAGGCCCCGAGGCATGGCAACGAGACGTATTGTCTCGTTCCCTGTTCTCAGGGAACATAGGTTACAGTCGTAACCTGAGACGTTCCCTTTCGAAGGGAACTCAACAATACGTCGAATGACGCAATGGGGAACGAAATACCCACTCCGCCATGCTGAGGGGAGTGCATGCCGAAAAGGCAGTGACAACTGTCAGAACCAGTAATTCCAAGGAACACTAAAACCACTCACCCTATGTTACATCGGGCTGTCAGTGACAGCACTCCCTACCGGTCATAGCCCAAGCTAATGAACCAAGAAAAACCAGAACGTAATAACGTGGGTAAATCGGGGCCAGCTCAAAGGCTTTAGGACCACAACTTCAAAATAGAAGGGGTCCCTTCTAGGGAGTGTGGCTAGGGGGCCAAAGGGACCCCCAGCCAGTCACTATTCAGGAGAACACTCCTCCTGAAATGCCCCCAGGCTGGCCTGGTGATCTGTACTAAGACACACAGTCTGGCCATAGCCTGTCCGTCCAAGACAGAGCCTCTGGAAATTGCCTAGGAAAGGCATCCAAAAACTGAAGGCCCGCGAAGCTGGCAGAAACCATCAAGTTTCGGATCACAGAGACGGGATCCTCCGGAGAGTGTGACTCAACCTCAAAACAACGGGAATCGTACATTCAATCCACGAGTTTCCACCCAGTGCTCGCTTTGAGCACTGAGGAAGTAAGAGAGGGATCAAAATCAGGAAGGTCAATGAGACCTAAGACCTGATGACCCCCTGTGTGGGGAGCTCTGAAACATGAGGGCTCATGTCAGGAAGGCCGTACACTGTGCGGCCTGAAACCCAACGACCACAGCTTGTGGAAGCTCATCCTTCAGGAAAGCCAGAGGCTAGAAACCTGACAGACCCACAATATGGGGCTACCTCGAAACAGGTCTAATGAGACCTAAAACCACCAGTTGTGGGAGATAGCTTGAACAAGGGAAGTGCCTGTCGTAATGTATTGCGACAAAGACACATCTAGAGTGGGACCCAAAGTGAAGAACCGGAGTCTGAACCACATAAGAAGGGACCGAAGCATACTGCGCGTGACCCTCACCATAAGAAATGGATTTTAAAAAGTGCACAAGACATCTCGTCGGGTGACTTAGCACAATAATAGGTGAAGTATGGGTTTGTGTACTTCACTCTGAATTCAGGAAGGCCCGTTGAGGCCTGTAACCTGGCGACCACAGTGTGTGGGAGCTCATGGCCAGGAAGGCCTGGTAAGGCCTGTAACCTGGCAACCACAGTATGCGGGAGCTCGTAACCTGGCGACCACAGTATGTGGGAGCTCATAACCAGGAAGGCCTAGTGAGGCCTGTAACCTGACGACCACAGTGTGTGGGAGCTCGTGACCAGGAAGGCCTGGTAAGGCCTGTAACCTGGCGACCACATCCGGTGGCAGCTCGTACTCAGGAAGGTCAGGGAGACCCAGCCTGGTGTACCTGAAAAACCACACCAAGTGGGAGCTACTTCGAGAAGTTAGCTCTTAAGAACTCTTAAAGTGGGACCCGAGGAAAGACCGGGGTCTGAGCCACATAAGAAGGGACCGAAGCATACCGCGCGTGACCCTCACCATAAGGAATGGATTTTAAAAAGTGCACAAGACATCTCGTCGGGTGACTTACCACAATAATAGGTGAAGTATGGGTTTGTGTACTTCACTCTGAATTCAGGAAGGCCGAACTTGAGGCCTGTAACCTGGCAGCCACAACAAGTGGGAACCCATAATCAGGAAGGCCTGACAAGGCCTAACACCCGATAGTCCCAATGCATGGGGAGCTCACATTCAGGAAGGCCGCTGAGGCCTGCAGCCTGACATGTGAAGACTCACCACTACAACTTAGCGACCACGAAAAGTGGGGGTTTCACATTCAGGAAGGCCTGGTGAAGCCTGCAACCTGATATGTGACAACTCATAACCAGGAAGGCCAATGAAGCCTGAAGCCTGGTGACCACAGAGTGGGAGCAAAGTGCTCAGGAAAGGTGGTGAGGCTGTATTCTGGCTACCGCAGCATGTGGGAGCCCACATTCAGGAAGGCTGGGTGAGGCCTGTAAACTGACTACCACAGTATGTGGGAACTCATAACCAGGAAGGCCTAGTGAAGCCTGTAACCTGGCGACCACAATGTGTGGGAGCTCATAACCAGGAAGGCCTGGTGAGGCCTGTAACCTGGCGACCACAGTATGTGGGAGCTCATAACCAGGAAGGCCTGGTGAGGCCTGTAACCTGGCGACCACAATGTGTGGGAGCTCATAACCAGGAAGGCCTGGTGAGGCCTTTAACCTGGCGACCACAGTATGTGAGAGCTCGTATCCTGGTGACCACAGTATGTGGGAGCTCATAACCAGGAAGGCCTGGTGAAGCCTGTAACCCAGCGACCACAGCATGTGGGAGCTCACAACCAGGAAGGCCTGGTGAGGCCTGTAACCTGGCGACCACAATAAGTGGGAGCTCATAACCAGGAAGGCCTGGTGAGGCCTGTAACCTGGCGACCACAATAAGTGGGAGCTCATAACCAGGAAGGCCTGGTGAGGCCTGTAACCCGGCAACCACAGTATGTGGGAACTATAACCAGGAAGGCCCCTTTGAGGCCTGTAACGTAGCGACCACAATGTGTGGGAGCTCATAACCAGGAAGGCCTATTGAGGCCTGTAACCTGGCGACCACAGTATGTGGGAGCTCATAACCAGGAAGGCCTGGTGAGGCTTGTAACCTGGCGACCACAGTATATGGGAGCTCATAACCAGGAAGGCCTGGTGAAGCCTGTAACCCAGCGACCACAGCATGTGGGAGCTCATAACCAGGAAGGCCTGGTGAGGCCTGTAACCTGGCGACCACAGTACGTGGGAGCTCATAACCAGGAAGGCCTGGTGAGGCCTGTAACCTGGCGACCACAATGTGTGGGAGCTCATAACCAGGAAGGCCTGGTGAGGCCTTTAACCTGGCGACCACAGTATGTGGGAGCTCATAACCAGGAAGGCCTGGTGAAGCCTGTAACCCAGCGACCACAGCATGTGGGAGCTCATAACCAGGAAGGCCTGGTGAGGCCTGTAACCTGGCGACCACAATCAGTGGGAGCTCATAACCAGGAAGGCCTAGTGAGGCCTGTAACCCGGCAACCACAGTATGTGGGAGCTCCCACAGATGTCTCTCCGTGGCCACCATAGCACTGACGGAACAGCAGATTGCTTGGTGGCCCGGAGTCCCGCAGCAGATCAGTCTGGTAGGCCTGAGGACCACAAGGGCGTGCAGAACCGCACCTGCCTGACCTGCTGCCGTGTACGCTCTGTCATTCAAGCATGAAGATGTCTTGAGCAGCTTGGATGACAGGGTCAGAGCTCTTAGTGAAGAGGACCAACCAGAGACGAGATAGTTAGCCAACGTCTCGTCCACTGGCGGCATCGACACATATCCGTGCTCCACGGCTCCCTCCACAGCAGCGAAACTAGCCCGCTGATGCAGATAGAGACGTGAGGAGAACGGATTCTTCCATACCCTCTCAATCCCAGCGTGGAGATCAGAAAGGAATGGAAGGCTCATCCGGGCTGGTGGCTTATGGGTGGGGAGGAACCAGCCATCCAAAATACCATGAGCGGGTTCCTCCCAGACGCGCCTCCACTGCAACTGCAATCTGTCTGTGGCGCGCCCCATAATGTCAACCAGCTCAGCGTACACTGGGCAGGAGGGCTGAAATGGTTCGGTCTCAACCAAACTGACACCCTTTTCTATATATATATATATATATTACAGCCAACTCCTGCCCTGCCCGAAGAGAACAGTTACAGATTCACCAAAGAGAGAGAGTGCTCATTTTCTCTCTTCTTAGATGTTCAACATTAATCTGTAACTCACCCTCGTCAGCTGGTAGATCATCCGCGAGGTTAACGCCCCTCTCCTGATAATCTGCCAGCTCCGTCTGAAAGCTCCACGAGCTCAACCACCACTGAGCCTCAGCCCGAGCGGGAACCGGAGCCGCGGGGTTCAGATGCCGCGCCCACTTCCCTCGAGAAGTGGGTCAGACGAGAGCAGAGAGTTCTGAAAGGAAAACTCTCAGTTCGCGCAAAAAACTCCCTCGAGAGCTTCCCGCGAATGCTCTTCTCTCAGGCAGAACACGCACAGATCGTGTGAATCCTCCAGTGTCAAATATCTGGACACAAGTCGGCACACTCGCGCAAAGTGTTTCTCCACGTCTCTGCGCGCTTAATCGTTGATACTATCAAACAGACAAACAGTCCCTGAAGACGAAAAGATGTTGTCACGGTTTCAAGGCGCCCTTCTTATACATCCAGATTGACGCGCTCATCATTCAAGCTGATGATGCACGGGCTGTCGCCGGTCAACCTGATTACTGTGAGTTGATATTTGATTTCAGACACCTGTCACGCCTGAGGCGTTCCCCATTGCGTCATTCGACGTATTGTTGAGTTCCCTTCGAAAGGGAACTCCCCTCTGTGGCAGCAAGCAGTGCACGGAATGCCACAACCGCCGCCAAAAATCAGAGAGACAATTTAAAGGCATATTTTCTTTCACCTGCTGGATCTGTTTCCTGGCAGGAAAATATGATTTAAACACCAACTGGTTAAATCTTTTCATATTGACCACTATTGCAAGACGTATAGAACACTTGCTCAGAAAGACTTTTTTTTTGTACACTATACAAATTACTAGTACTAGTACAATATACAACCAACTGAAAGGTTGAAAACTTTAGTAAAATGTTAAGGGATAGTTCACCCAAAGAATTTCTTCTGTCATTAATTACTCACCCTCATGTCGTTCCAAAGCTGTAAAACCTTCATTCATCTTCAGAAAACAAATTAAGATACTTTTAAACAACTTAATTTGTGTTCCGAAGATGAACGAAGGGCTTGTGGGTTTGGAATGACATGAGGGTGAGTAATTAATGACAGAATAAATTTTTCTGGGTGAATTAACCCGTTAAAGTCTTAATTATATATGTGTAATTAAAAAATTAGTAGAATGTGTAACGGTTAAAGAATGTAAAATGATTTGTGTTTTAAAAATGCACAAGATACATTTTCTTTAGTAAAATCTTTTATTGAAATCAAATAACACTTTTCTTGACTCATTTCATAAGTCGTAAGTTTTGAACAAAGGGAAAATGACTCGCAAACATTAACCCTTTTAAAATGTGCAAACATTTGCAAAACAGCTTAAACATAAACTGCATTCAAAGTGCCAACAACAAACAGCATTTCAGACACAATGTGACTGCAGTTTAGCACCATCACACACACAAAAAAAAGGGATCAATACTTGAACTTAGACCCCATTTATTTCCTGGTCATATGCCTCTTCTACTGCCCTGAGGTAGCTCACTGGAGGGGTTACAGAGGGTACATAAATGGATGTATTCTGGTAGGGTTGGTTCAAATTTGTGTGTCCCTGCCAAGGCGTTTGGGGGCGTAAAGGTCGCTCAGGATCAGGATGTAGTGCTAATCTGGCCTCATTTTCTTGTGCATCATATAACATCATAAGGATGTTGCGACGTAGTCTCATCTTGGTCAGTGGGTCTTTAATTAGCTTAATCTCAGTAACTACCTGTTTGGCAAATGTTTGATCAACATCCGTACTGGCATTTACCAGAGTTTCAGATACATTTTTCAAAATGGTTACTTTCTCCAATTCAAGTTCATCTAATGATTTATCTCGTAACTTTTGTTTGGGTTTGTAATGTGCTCTTTCAGGAACCTGACGATGCTGGTGTGATGATGAGGCTTCAAGTGAGGTTTGTGGAGTTGATGGTCCAGATGTGTGGTGGGAGGTGGAGGTGGATGACTCGAACACATCCTCCTCTGTCTTCTGATCTTCTCCACCCTCATCTGTGATGCTGTGTTCCAAGTCATCCAACTACAATAAAACAAGTTGTGTGAAATATCAGGCATTAACAAGTAATGACACAATACATGTTTTGAAAGCATATACTATAGAAAGCTCACACATGTATTTAAAAGTTAGAAAGGACTGTAACAACCTTTACCCCAAACTTACATTAAGTGTAGACTGAGACACGCGTTGTGCAACAAAGGGCTGTAGAAACTGCAGGTTTTTTAAAATCCACTTCTGTCTGGAAGTTAATTCTTTGTCGCCGCTGCCACTCGGTTTTGAACGGAGAACTTTCCCATACTGTGTTCGGAGGGAAGCAGCTTTTGTTTGGACCTCACCGGCTGTAGGTAAGAAATCAGATTACAAATGTAAAATCTAGTCTCTGTAATTGTCAATCACACTACTCACTCGTGTAACCCCTCACACCCAGGTCCTACTCGCCCCGCTCCGAGCGGGCCTCGAACCCGGGTCTTCGGCATGAGAGTCAGGCGCGCTAACAAGGAGGCTAAAGACTGCAGCCTCTAGCGTCTGTCGCTAGAGCGCCTATTGAGATCGGGGAGTGAGGTTTACTCGCACAGCAACTACTAGCTGGCCTCCGTTACACTCACCCCCCTAAACCTCACTCTCATCCGGGTCACGGCACCAATGTAACCCCTCACACCCAGGTCCTACTCGCCCCGCTCCGAGCGGGCCTCGAACCCGGGTCTTCGGCATGAGAGTCAGGCGCGCTAACAAGGAGGCTAAAGACTGCAGCCTCTAGCGTCTGTCGCTAGAGCGCCTATTGAGATCGGGGAGTGAGGTTTACTCGCACAGCAACTACTAGCTGGCCTCCGTTACACTCGCACGCACACACACACACACTCACTCATACACACATACACATAACATACATAGTCTCACACACACTCAAACTCACTCTCTTTTGTTCATTCATACATGACATACGCGCGCGTGCACACACACACACACACACAGACAGACTCGCTCACGCACTCATACATAAATAATCACACACACACTCAAACTCACACACTCTCGTTCATTCACATATACATAGCCTACATACGCGCACGCACGCACACATACTCACTCGACTCACTCAAGCACGCACTCATACACACGTACGCACATACATGAATGATTAGCTAGCCTAATGCTAATTTCAGTACTCACTGGGTTGCTGTAGTGTTTCCGCTATTGTTCGCCAGCATTTTTCTTTTTGAATTCTGTCGTGGTAGTCCCTCGATGACACATCATAAAGACAGGAGTGCTGTTGCCACAGCTCCACGAACCTTTCCTCCATGTCATAACTCCACCTAGCACCATCGTCTCTCTTTCGTTTCGCCATTTTTGAAAGTTGTGTACGAAAACGCTTCTGTGCTCCTATTGGTCAACCTCATACATGTGACGGAACCCGTCGTGGACGACCATTTAAAAAATTAAACATGCTAGTCTTTTTATCGTGATGTCGTGAAGCATCGCAGACGCGACGTATGTTGTCGCCCACTATGACACATTATACGAGATGATAAGATCGAATCTTGCGTCCCGACGCCTGTTGTCGTTTACGAATCCCCACGACACCCTACGTCAAAAGGATCGTGCCAAAATCGGCCTAAAAACGTGTAATCTGAACCAGGCATAAGGGAATGTACATTGCACGCCAAGACAGAATAGTGGATCTTATAGTGAAGGACATATCAAGCCATATCTCATGTGCTGTAAAAATGTATAAACATTCTTGTGTAAAACCATCTATGTTTCAGAATTGTAATAGCTCTGAAACCTTTTCTCATGTGCTTGCAAATACATCAGATATTGTTGTGGTTAATGAAGAGACCAGCGAGGTGTTTGTTGTTGAGGTTGCATACCTTTGACTCGAGTATGGAAGAAGCCTTTTTGACTAAGATGATTAAATATCAACCAGTCCTAAACATCATCTCAGAGTTAGGTTATCAGAGCCGACTTCTTGTGCTCATATTTGGCAGTTTAGGACACACACACAACAAGCAGGTTGTAAGAGGGCTTCAACAACTAGGGATGCCCAAAAAGAGGGCTAAACGGCTAGCGAAGTACGGCGCTCTGCTGTTATAGGCAGCCGTCATATCTGGCAGAGACGATGCTACTTGTATCCATAAACTACTGAGTGATGCTAAATATTGTGAAGATCTGCCGTATGCCACTGGTCCTTGATTATGACTGCATCTATGGTATTTGTGTCCCTGTAAATCATTTCTTTCAAGTGGACTTAAATAAATAGTTAAAATGTGTGTTGCAGAGGTAAACAGATGCAGGATTACAGAAATCCCTCGACTCTCCCAGAGCCATTAAACCCAGAACGAATTATTGGATGCCTGTGTGTGTGTGTGTGTGTGTGTGTTGGCTGAAGTTATGAGTGTGTTTGTGCGATTGTTCCTTTGATCTCAGAGCTTCAGGTGCTTGACCTCAACATCTGCTGAAGTTACGTGAGTGTGTGTGTGCGTGTGTGTGTGTGTGTGTGTGTGTGTGTGTGTGTGTGTGTGTGTGTGAGTGTCTCTGCTGAAGTCGCTCACAAGCTTATAGAGATAATATTTGTGTTTCTGTTACGCTTTCCTGGATTTTTATTGGTCTGTTTAGCTTGTATTTCTGTCGGTCACAGTAGATCAGATGGTGACGCTTCACAGTAAGGTTAATTAGTTAACATTAGAATGCATTAACTGACATCAATTAACCATTTGTTGCTGTATTTGTTCATCTTTGTTAATGTTAGTTCACAGTGCATTAACTAATGTTTACAAGAGTTTAATAAAGTATTAGTAAATGTGGAAATTAACAAAGATTAATAATAAATGTATTGCAGTTCATTATGAACTATGTAAATGCTAACGTATGCTAACTAATGTAGTTAATGTTAACTAATGAGCCTTATTGTAAAGTGTTGCCGATAAAACTGTACGTGTGTAAAGGACACAGTGTTTCAGCGTTTACACAGTGCATTTACAGCATCCACTGTGACCGATTTTATGCCTTACAGAGATTAACAGGGATTCATTCATAAGACTCTTGTTTTCTAGAACCAATTATAAAGAGGTTCTTTATTAGGAAAAATGTCTTTAATGATTGCATAATACTTCATTTTTTCTTGGAATAAATTATTTTTACGTCCTGATTAATTGATCAAATTGTATTAATATTAAACATTTATTATAATTAAATGATCCCATAAAGCGCCTTTAAGCTTCTATGCCATTTATTCTTTGAATTAACAGTTCTTTAACAGTTCTTTAGTTGAACAAATATTGTTCCAGTAATATCATTGAATGTTTGTTCAGAGTTATCTGGTCTTTAATAATGTTCTCAAACGTCATGAAAACATGTTCTAGTAGAGTATTGACTCTATAAAATGCATAACAATGACTCTTTAAAGATGAGGCCTTCGGTCAAAGAGTCTCTGGAAAATAAGAAAGGAATTGACAAGGTCTTGGAACCTGTGCTTACAGAGAAAATATGAATCTAAATGCTGAACTTCTTTATAGAATTATATAGCTCACCTAATTTTTTTAAATTAGAATCATTTGTAACTGATACAAAAATTAATTCTCTCTTTTTTTTCATTATTTAATGAATTGAATTTATTGGATTTAAATGGCCTGTGAGATCCTGGTAATTATGTGAGCCGTCACTGTCCGGCTTAACGAGCGCTCCACGATTTAGGCGTTGTAGATATTAAGACTAACTGCACTCTTTAATTAAAGCTCTAATCTGAGGAGTCCTCGGAAGAAGAAAAAGCACGATATAGATTGACTTCACTTTTTAGAGATTTTGCAAGATAATGTGTGTATTTTGATGTCACAAAGAGATGTTTTATAGAATAGAACAGAATAGAATATGGATTCATTCAGCTGTGGAATAAACACCAATGCACTTGATTTGATTCCCTGAAAAACACCAGTGATAATTTGCCAGTGTAGAATAGAATAGAATAGAACAGAATAGAATAGAATAGAATAGATGCTTCTTTTCTGTTTCTTTCAGCTGTGGAATAAACATTAACACACTTGTTTTGATTCCCTGAAAAACACCAGTGATAATTAGCCGATGTAGAATAGAATAGAATAGAATAGAATAGATGCTTCTCTGTTTCTTTCAGCTGTGGAATAAACATCAATGCACTTGTTTTGATTCCATGAAAAACATCAGTGATAATTAGCTGGTGTAGAATAGAATAGGATAGAATAGATGCTTCTTTTCTGTTTCTTTCAGCTGTGGAATAACACACTTGTTTTGATTCCCTGAACAACACCAGTGATAATTAGCTGATGTAGAACAGAACAGAAGTTCTTTTCTGTTTCTTTCAGCTAAAGATGAACACATTTTTTGATTTTTTTGTTTTGATTTCCTGAAAAACACCGGTGACAATCAGCCGATGTAGAATAGAACAGAACAGAACAAAATGTAATAGAATAGAATAGAATAGAATAGAATAGATGCTTTTTTTCTGTTTCTTTCAGCTGTCGAATAAACATTAAGGCACTTGTTTTGATCCCTTGAAAAACACCAGTGATAATCAGCTGGGGAACGTGAGTGAACATGATGTCTCTAATTAAAAACTGATGAAGTAAAACTGATCTTAATTTATTCCAGCTTGCTTTTTATTCCAATTTTAAACCACCGCAATCAAACAATTAAATATGTGCAAGCGCACCATGGGGTCAGTTCCTCCTTCCATTAGAAACGCTAGAAGATGAACATGAATTAAACAAACCCGTCATGCCCGAGGAAAGGAATGATTCGTTAACAGAAACCTTCGAATAAATAACATCCTCACAATTAGCCGTCTTGACAAATCCAGTGGTGCTAATTTTCCCCTGACTGGTCAGAATGGGATTTGAATGGATAAAAACTCTTTTTTTACAAATTACTTTCAGAATTGTTAAGTTTAATGTAAATGAGATGGAGATGGATTTTTAAGCACGACAGCGTCTTTTATTTGACAGGATAGGGATGCACCGATAAGCTGATTTTTTTGTTTTTGTTTTAGGAAATATACCAAAATGTTATCCCCTGACACTTCCCAGTTTAGTCTAACACAGTACATGTACTTAAAATAAATTATAAAGATAATTGATAATAGAATAGAAGATAAAGTGTTGGTATTAATGGACCAAGTGTTGCCGATAAAGATGCGTCTTCAGCCGTTTTCATATGAGTTATAGAGAAAGAAGGCCATTGGTGACGAATGAGTGTGTTTGATTAGCAGGTTGTAGTCCGGGGATAGAGTGACACACACACACACACACACACACTGCAGGTTGTGGTCCTGGGATAGAGCGACACACACACACAAACACACACACACACTGCAGGTTGTGGTCCTGCGATAGAGCGATAGGGTTCTCATTACCTCTCAAGGTCCGGCTCCATTTTCTCATTCCCTGATCGAGGGGAAATTAATTAAAACTCTTTTATTAACTCCCAGGAGGCTCGGCTCGACCTGAACTCGCACCCTCCAGCTCTATTCTCACACACTCACGTCACGCTAACACACACACACACACACACATACTCTCTCTCTCTCTCTCTCACACACACACACACACACACACACACACACTCTTGCGCGCACAGGAACTGTTAGTACAGTTTACTGCAGAGCAGCTCATTATGTCAGTGAGATAAACAGTTATGGACATGTAGAAATTAAAGCTGAAGCTCCAATCTCCTCCTGAAAATCCCGAAAATCCCCAAAACAAGTCAGCTGGTGCCTCAGTGACTTTGTTTAGAGAAGCTGTCAGTCACTGCTGTCAATAATGAAATAATAAAATAAAGTCTATTTGAAGTGTAATTTGATGTTTAGTTTCCCATTAGACTTCATGGAGAGGGTGCGGCTTATGAACTATACTGGGACCAATACTGGGATCAATACTGGGACCAATACTGGACCAATACTGGGACCAATACTGGGACCTATACTGGGACCAATATTGGGACCTATACTGGAACCAATACTGGGACCAACACTGGCACCTGTACTGGGATCAATACTGGAACCTGTAGTGGGACCAATAATGGGTCAAATACTGGGACCTATACTGGGACCAACACTGGGACCTATACTGGGACCAATACTGGGACCTATACTGGGACCTATTCTGGGACCAATACTGGTACCTCTACTGGGACCAATAATGGGACCAACACTAGGACCAATACTGGGATCAATACTGGGACCAATATTGGGACCTACACTGGGACCAATAATGGGACCAACACTGGGATCAATACTGGGACCAAAACTGGGACCAATAGGGGGTGATCAAGATGATTTGGCTTCAATTTTTAGCACTTGTGCGTCACGCTTGATCTCTACAGTCTCGCTTTCGTCCTTCATCCTGTCCTACCTCTGCTTCACTCCTGATATAACTCAGTCTCAGGCACTGAACCGACTCTGTGAAGAGCAGATCATCCTCGCTGAGTCTCCCTGTCAGGCCTGATGGGGCTTTGAAGTGCAACTCCATCCACACTTGAACCTCTCGAGTTTGTGAACGTGCCTGGAGACGAGGAACCACACAGCCCTTGCCCTAACCAGTGTAAGAGATTAAAGTCTGCCTCGACCCAGATTCCACTCCAAAATATGTTTTAGAATGAGCTCATCCCCAAAATGGCTAAATTATCATAGAGATGAAGGAAGTGAAGTTATATTGTTTCTTCACCACTTAGGTTGATCACATCCTAAGCAAATGGTCCTCATTTATTGTAGAATGGGACACAGAGAACCTTCAGATTCAGATAACTTTATTATATCCTTCTATACTTCTCAGACAATTGGGTGTCTCAACTTCATTATTAAAATAGACACCCAATTACAAACCAACTCCTGATTGATTTGCGTATTGATTTGGTTGCGAGTGCAGTGAGCTTGCAGATAGACTCCGCCCACACTCTCTTCTGATTGGCTTGTTTTGTCTCTGGCGCAAGCGATTCCCAGTTCTGTATGACTTAACCGCTAGGAGTCAAACGGTGTGTGTCAGCCTCAGATGCTTCTTTACTGTTTTGTCTAACATATGTTAGTGAAGTGCAGATTAAAACATCACACACACACAAACACACACACACTGGCAGCTGCTCCTGTATCCGCTCTGCTCGAGCACTAACTGGATCCGACACATTTAGTCTTCCCTCATCCTTCACGTTCCTCTTTGTTCTTTATCGTTAACAAGCTTGAGAAATTGGCGGATTATCTGTTTTCATTTTTTGCTTTCCTTTTTAATTTGTCAGATTTGGCTTAAAAATTTGGCTTACAGTAAAGCAGCAATCGAGCAAACAGCCTCTTTAGTTTGATGACAATTAGAGCTTTCATTTCATATTCCATTTCATTCCAACTGTCAACTGTCATCTGTTTCATTACATCTGTCAACACGCACAATGGAGTGTGCGTGTGTGCGTGTGTGTGTGTGTGTGTGACTGTAAGCGGACTGTTCCCTTTCGTAGTCACTCCGAGTTACGTCAGGAGTGACGGAGAATGGGGGTTTCGCATTGCCTGCGATCTGAGCAGTGGTCTGCCAGACTTTGCGCTTCTCCCTGGTCGCCTCAGCGCTGAAAGAGTGAATTTCCTCCTCTCTATTGAAAGAGCTGCACGAGGCACGTCTTTTTAAAGACGGTTCGCCCGTGTTCTTCTGGGTGCGGTCGATTCATGTCATTTTCTGATGGTCACGATCGCTGCTCTGTGTGCCTGGGCATTCAGCATGCAGTAGCAGCGTTCGTGGATGACTCATGTTGCTTCTGTGGGAACATGAGCATCTCTACACTGCGATCTAGACTCAATGATCTGATAAAGTGAGAGTCCCCATGTCCGCTACTCGTTCTGCTTCTTCTTCTAGAAGCTCTTCGACTCGCGAACAGGGTGATATGACGGTGATTGTGTGGCACAACCCCTGACGCTAGCTCCTCGGGCCACACCCACTGCTCCAGTGTTAGAGGCAGCGAGCGCTGTATCACTTCAGGCGTCTGCCTCTTCGCAGGTACCGTCTGTTTCGTTCGGCGCTCCAGAGGATGATGCGATGTCGATCGCAGCATCACAAGGCGGGCTTGACTCCTCGGGAAGTGAGGATGCGGCTGCGTTGCCTCCCTCGGTAGCGACAGCGTGGCTGTGTCTGATCCCGAGATGATGGCCATGCTATCTCGGCCCGCCGCGAGTGTCGGGCTGGAGTGGAACTCCGCCCTGTCCCGATTTCTCGCGGATGGATAATTGGTTTTTGGGCAAGGCTGCCGCCTCACGGCCATGGTCGACCCCAATTCCCTTTTTTCCCGAGCTGCATGCGGAACTGACACGCACTTGGAGGGCTCTTTTGACCTCACGAGAGCGTTTTCAGTTTCCCCCGCCTTTCCTCCCCTCGACGGTGCGGTTGCCGTGGGTGTGTTGGGATTCCCCCTGTGGAGCGCTTTGTTGCGATGCAACTGTGTCCGCAGTGCGCATCCTTCCGTGGTACTCCCGCGCACCCGTCCAAAGCCTTTAGGTTCTCGTCTATGGCAGCGCGATCCTATAGAGCGGCGGGCAGGCAGCCTCCGCCCTGCATACGATGAGCACCCTACTAGCTGCTCAGGGATATACACGAGGGGGGGACTGACCAGGCGAGCTGCGAGCTGCCACCGACCTCGCTCTCAACGGGCGACGGAAGTGGCCGCTCTCTCCCTTGGTCAGGTGATGGCCCAGAAGCATCATCTATGGCTCGACCTGGCGGAGCGGGATGCCGAGCGGACCCGTCTTCTCTGTGTCCCCCTCTCCCAGGTTGGCCACTTCGGCAGTGCGGTCGAGGACTTCGGCCAGCAGTTTTCGACCGCCCAGGAGCAGACAGAGGCGATTATTGCCCCGACGGCCAGTTGCTGCCACCACCCAGCCATCTTCAGACGCCTCCACCTGCTCGCCGCCGAGGACGCCCCCCTGCGGCTCCCTTCCCTCCCACGCGGCCCCAGCAGCAGCCTTCAGTCGCATTGCGTCGCGGAGGAGGCCGCAGGAGAGCTGGTTGAGGAAAGACTTGACACTGTCACTGAGCACACAGACGGGAATGAGTGTGCTCGACGTCCGGTGCGTCGGCCCGCTCATTTCTCTCTGTCTCTGAGGGTGCGGAAGGGAGCGCGACTACACCACTCCCTTCCCTCTCTATCGCCAGACCCCCGGCAGAACAGACCCCCGGCAGAACAGACCCCCGTGGAACGCTGGTCCTTCCCTGGTCTCTTCTGTCAGGGAACGGGGCTCGACTGTGCATCCGCACGGGGTAACCCCTCCGGGGGGACATCTGTGGTTCGCATGACCCCGCTGGTTCAGTTCCTGGGAGTTTGGCTAAAGCTCCTCGGCCTGTCCCGCTGGGTCATCGGAACGATCAGATTCGGCTACGCGATTCAGTTCGCACGGTCTCCTCCCCGTTTCAGGGGAGTTCGCTCCACTATGGTCGGTGGCAATGCCCCGGTCATGAGAGCGGAGATTGTGACCCTGCTGGTGAAGGGTGCAATCGAGACGGTTCCTCCAGCCGAGGTGAGGTCCGGGTTTTACAGCCACTACTTCATTGTCCCCAGGAAGACCGGTGGGTTACGACCGATCCTGGATCTGCGCATTTTGAACCGTACTCTCCATCGACTACCGTTCAAAATGCTCACAGCCAAACGCATTTTCGAATGTGTCCGGCCTCAGGATTGGTTTGCAGCGATCGACCTGAAGGACGCGTACTTTCATGTCTCCATTTTGCCTCGACACAGACCGTTTCTTCAGTTTGCTTCGAAGGCCAGGCATATCAGTACCAGGCATATCATTCTCCCATTCAGGTTAGCTCTGTCACCTCGCGTCTTCACGAAGATTGTCGATCTTCATCCTGAACTATCTCGACGATTGGCTGATGCTGGCACACTCTCGAGAACAGGTTTGCGAACACAGAGACCTGGTGCTCCGGCACCTAGCCCGTCTGGGCCTTCGGGTCAACCGGGAGAAGAGCAAACTTTGCCCCGTGCAGAGGATCTCTTTTCTCGGCATGGAAATAGACTCGGTCGCCATGTCCGCGCAGCTCACGAATGAGCACACTCACTGCTGACTTGTCTTCGACAATTTGAGGGCAAGAGTGCGGTCCCACTGAAACTTTTCAGAGGCTCCTGGGGCATATGGCATCCGCAGCCGTGGCAACGTCACTCGGATTGCTTCATTTGAGACCGCTTCAGCTGTGGCTTCGCGATCGAGTCCCGAGGTGGGCATGGCATCGCGGCTCGCTCCGAGTTCCAGTGACTCCAGCGGGCCGCCAAACCTTCTTCCCGTGGTCGAACCTCAGCTTTACCCTCTTCAGCGAGTTTCCAGGCATCTCGTTCAAGGCATGCTCCTCGCGACAGCACCTCCTTGGCCTTTCCTCTGAGGACATTCTCAGAGACGGGGCATCCTGTGGCACCATCGTCCCGAGCTCTGGAGCCTACACCAATATGTGGCTCCGGGACGGGATGAGGTAGGTTTGAGTTCGCTGCCACCTGCGGTGGCGGCAACCATCACTTCCGCTAGAGCGTCGTCCATGAGACACCTCTACGCATCGAAGTGGAACCTCTTCGTCAACTGGTGCTCTTCCCGTGAAAAGACCCCTGGAGAAGTTCGATCGTTGTCGTGCTTTCCTTCCTGCAAAAGGGGTTTGGGCGTAGGCTGTCACTCTCCACCCTTAAGGTTTATGTCGCGGCCATTGCCGCGTCTCATGATGCAGTGAAAGGTAAGTCTAAGGGGAAGCATGACCTGGTCATCAGGTTCCTGAGGGGAGCGAGGAGGCTAAATCTGCCTCCCTCCCCTCGTGCCTTCTGGGGACCTCTCAGTAGATCTAAGTGCTCTGCAGAGGCCTCCCCTGGAGCCTTTGCAATCGGTAGACTTTTAGTCCTGTCCTATGTAGACAGCACTCCGGATTGCATTGGCCTCCATCTAGAGAGTAAGGGACCTGCTCGCATTCTCCGTTGACGAAGCGTGCCTGGAGTTTGGGCCGGGTTACTCTCACGTGTTCTTGAGACCCCGGCCTGGACATGTGCCCAAGGTTCCTACCACTCCCTTCCGGGACCAGGTGGTGAACCTGCAAGCGCTGCCCCTGGAGGAGGCAGACCCAGCCTTGCACTGCTCTGTCCAGTACGTGCGCTCCGTGCCTACGTCGACAGAACGCAGTGTTCAGGACCTCAGATCAGCTCTTTGTCTGTTATGGGGGGAGCCAGAAGGGAAGGGCTCTCTCAAAGCAATGGCTGTCTCACTGGATAGTGGACGCCATTGCTTTGGCTTACCAACAGCAAGGTCGACCGTGCCCCCTTGGGTGACGGCCCACTCCACTCGGAGTGTGGCTTCCTCTTGGGCTTTAGCGCATGGCGCCTCGCTAACATACATCTGCAGAGCTGCAGGCTGGGCGACACCAAACACCTTCGCAAGATTCTATAATCTGCGAATTGAGCCGGTGTCCTCTCGCGTACTCGCTCCCGCCAGTACTGTACCCGCTTAGGTGTCTTCGCTTGCTCGCCATTCCACTCCTCGGACTGGATAAGTGCGATATTCTGCAGTTGAGTCTTCCGTTGAAGCCCTGAGTCCTCCAGCACTCATGATGCGGGCACCACTGCGCTTGCTCTGGTGCCGGCTAGGGGCCTCCGTGTGCACGGTTCCCTATTGTAACTGCCACATGTGTATTATCCACTGTAAGCCTCTCTGAACATGTGTCTTCCCTTGGCAAGCCATCTGCCCCACCTGGAGCTCAGTTTCTAGCCACCCGTAGGTTGGTGCTCCAGTGTTCTCCATATGTAGTCCCTAACACGGCCATATGTGTATCTTAAGTACTCCCTACGGTAGGCATTTTGTTGCATGTCCCTCCTGGGATATGCTTTCCAGTGTACCTTGGTATTCCTGTGTTAAAGTAGGAACTCCTGGTTATAAGGTAAGTTCAGGTGTCCAGACTTTTGCAGGGCACTGGAAGACAGCTGTAAGATGGCGTGATGGCACAGACCCCCATTCTCCTTCACTCCTGACATAACTCGGAGTGACTACAAAAGGGAACGTCTCGGTTACGGATGTAACCCTTGTTCCCTGAGTAGGGAACGGAGACATTACGTCTCCTTGCCACTTCTGCTGTACCGCTGGGTAGACGCCAAGTTCAGTCTTGGCTCCTCAGTGAAGACATACTGCGGTTGCATTCACTTCCTCCTTTTATACCCATGGGGTGGGGCGGAGTACGCTATGCAAATTCCGCAGCCCCAAGGCATTTTCATGCCATTGGCTCGTTATTAAATACTCGAAGAGGATTGGCTTTCTATGCGAAACCCCCATTCTCCGTCACTCCTGACGTAACGTCTCCGTTCCCTACTCAGGGAACGAGGCTTATATCCGTAACCGAGACGTTTTGCATCTTTGGACTGTGGAGGTGTGTGTGCATGTGAGTGTGTGCGAGTGTGTGTGCGCATGTATATGTGTGTGTGTTTGTCTGTGTGTGAGCAAGTGTGTGTGTGTGTGTGTGTGTGTGAGAGAGAGACTGTTATCTAACTGTTTTGCTTCCTGGGACTGTGGAGGTTCACAGTCCAGCGATTCCAAACGGCCAAACGTCTAGAGTACCGGAGAACGAGGACGAGGTCTGATGCAGGAGAAGAAGAGGAGGAGGAGGAGAAGATGAGGAAAAGAGGAGGATGAGGGGAGGAGGAGAAGAGGAGGAGGAACAGTCTGAAGCAGGAGGAGGAGGAGGAGGAGGAGAAGAAGAGGAGAAGAGGAAGAGAAGAGGAGGAGAAGTGGATGAGAAGAGAAGATGAGGAGAAGACGAGGAGGAAAAGAGGAGGAGGAGGAGGAGGAAAAGAGGGGGAGGAGAGGAGGAGGATAAGATGAGGAGAAGAAGTGGAGGAGAGGAGGATAAGTGGAGGAAAAGATGAGGAGGATGAGGAGAGGAGGAGAAGAAGAGAAGAAGAGGAGGAGAAAAGGAGATGAAGAGGAGGAAGAGGAGAAGAATATGAGGAGGAGGAGAAGAGAAGAGAAGTGTGACGGTGTCTGATAGAGTTGTTCTCCTAATAGATGAAAGAGGATTGACATCATCCTGAATAAGTTGACAGCCCATAAAGGTCATATTAATAATGACAGCTTGGCAGAGGAAAGGAAAGTGTTAGTGAACAGTTCTCGTGTGTGTGTGTGTGTGTGTGTGTGTGTGCGTGTGTGTGTGTGTGTGTGTGTGTGTGTGTGTGTGTGTGTTAGTGTAGGGTGACAAGGCACATTTATAAGATTGTGTTTGGAGTTTTAATAGACTCTATATTTGGATTTACAGTAAAGAGAATGACACTAACTGTCCTATTAATTAGTGTGAGTGAGTGAATGCGTGAGTGTGTGTGTGTGTGTGTGTGTGTGTGTGTAATAGTTTGGTTTAGGTGTATGGTTAGTGTGTATTTCAACACCCCTTCAGTGTATCACGGTTCCCTTTCGAGGGAACTCTACACTGCGTCGAGAATCGACACTTTGGGGACGCTCCCTAAGCGTGCGCCTCTGAAGTATGAATGAAACTAATCCAATCCTGATTGGTGTTGCGTCGTGACGTAACATGTGACGGCATACCCGGAAGTATAAAAGTGACGTTGTCACAACACACACTAGCTTTCGCTCTTCAGCAAGCGCTTTATGTTGAAACTGTCTGTCTTATTTGGTGTTGTTTGTCACTCAGTTTGAACTGGAAATGGCCAGCGAGCAATTTAAAAAGATGTGTGCATCTCTGCCCTCGTTATGTCACAGGTGGGGACGCACATGCTTTGTGTGTAAATTGTTTGGGAGCGCAGCATGACTTGTGCAGACTGTAAAGCACTTCCTATTAGAGTGCTGCGCTCCCGGCTGGCGTGCTTTGATGAGCACGGTCAGGCTTGCGTTCCCTGCGTTTCTGGTCCCGCGTCCGTTGAGGCGGCGCGGCGATTGAGATCGTGGGGTTCACAGCGGGATCTTGCAGACGAGAATGAGACTGCTGAGGCACTTTCTCATTCATCGTCTGATGATCCCGTAGCCCCTGTGAGTGGCGCAGAAGTCCGCGCCGCGGCTTCTTCTGACCACGATCAGGTCCCGATACTCAGGCTCTCTGCTTCCAAGGAAGTAGACGTGCTCAGTATCGATACGGATGACCGTGAGTTAGGCGCGCCAGTTCACGGCCAAGCATATGAGGAACTGGTGAGGTTGTGACTCGTGCTGTGGCCAGACTGAACTTCAGCTGGCCACAAAATGAGGAGGGAAACGCAAGTTTAAATAAATTGCGTTTCATGCGGCACGGGTCACAGCCTCAGCGCCGGAGTTTGCCGTTTTTCCCCGATCTCCACTAAAAGATCATGAGATCGGGGGATGAACCGCATTCGTCCCGTGTTTCCAAACCCAGTGTCCTAAATTCTTGCGTTTGCCGAGGCAGCGTGTAGATTACGAGTCTACTCTGCAATAAAGATTCTGTGACTGCAGCGCGTAGATTTAAGGTCTGCATTGCAATACGGAAACTTTGACTCGGATCTCTCGTTTGTCGAGGCAAATTTTCTCTCGTGAAAATTACGAGTCTCCTTTCCAATAAGGGAAACTGGCCTGTTCTCCGGCGCTGTAACTTCAATCGTCGACAGGTTTAGGAATAAATAAATAATATATATATATATATATATATAGTAAATAAATATATATAAGATATATATATAAAATATATATGTTTTCCCGCCGTTTTGAACGTTTCGGG
Source organism: Pimephales promelas (assembly GCF_988280905.1). Lineage (NCBI taxonomy): Eukaryota > Metazoa > Chordata > Actinopteri > Cypriniformes > Leuciscidae > Pimephales > Pimephales promelas. Next base: position 17,714,285 of record NC_142786.1, on the reverse strand, counting down.
CTACATCGATTTCCAGCGAACGCACACTGTGGCGTTCACCCCGACTGTGGTCACAAAATTTTTCTCGACTTTTTCCTGCCGGTCATCCGCTTCAGGGACTCGAAAGACACCCGAGGTCGGTCTCAAGGGGCTGGTTCCCTTAGTAGATTTTGCAGAATGGCTACACCTTCCAATATATCTATATGGGGCCTGAATATTTTTAAACAGGAAACGATGTATGTTGCCTGCCGTCAGCGACGCTTCGGGCCACATCGGTTTCCAGCGAAAATATTAAAACGAAGCATCGTTTATGGTCAAAACATCCATATCGACTACAGCCTGCCGGTATTCCGCTTCAGGAAGTCGAGAAAGATGCTCTCGAAAGACAAAAAAAAAAAAAAAAAAAAAAGAAAAAAACCAGAGGCCACTCTCCAGAGGCTGGTACCCCTAGTATATTTTGTAGAGGCATGGTATCATCTTCCCAACATATCTGCATGGGTCCTACATATAATAGAATCAGGGTACAGACTGCAGTTTGCACACCGCCCCCCAAGTTCTCTGGGGTGGTACAGACTACAGTGGTCCCAGAGCAGGCTCAGGTGATGGAACAAGAAGTTCAAACTCTGCTGCTAAAGGAAGCCATAGAACGTGTTCTTCCTTCAGACAGGGGGTCCGCGTTTTACACCCGGTACTTTATAGTTCCAAAGAAGGATTGGGGGTTAAGGCCAATTCTAGATCTCGGGGTTTTGTACCGATCTCTGAATAGGGAGGTGCAGGTTCGAACGGTTAACTCCAGTAATCGTGAGTCAGATCAGAGGACTGATTTGTCACGATAGATCTAAAAGACGCCTATTTTCACTCCATCCTTCCATGTCACAGGAGATACCTGAGGTTCGCTTTCGAAGCTTACCAATATCGGGTTCTTCCGTTCGGCCTAGCACGCTCTCCCTGCACATTCACCAAATTTATGGATGTAGCCCTTGCTCCACTGAGACTTCAAGACATCCATATATTGATTTATCTCGACGACTGGCTCATTCTGGCTCAGTCTCGGGAAATGGCAGTTCGGCATCGAAATGTCGTCCTTGGCCACATTCTGAAATTGGGGTTGAGACTCAATGCAAAGAGGAGTGTGCTAGAACCATCCCAGTGTACGACATTTTTGGGAGTCATATGGAACTCGATTACGATGTAGGCACGCATGTCTCCCGCACGTATCGAGTCAATTTTGACGATTTTTTGACGAATTTGACGAGTCAAATTTTCAATTTTGAAAATTTACAATTTTGAAATTTGGTATCCAGGGTAAAGCTAGGCCAGGCCATCACTGTGAAGCAATTTCAAAGAATGCTGGGCCTCATGGCAGTGACATCCAACATCATTCCTTTGGGGCCTGCTACACATGAGGCCCCTTCAGTGGTGGTTAAAGACCAAGGGGTTTTCTCCCGAGGGAATCCGCTTCGTATGATCAGAGTAACGCGCAGATGCCTTTGTTCTCTGAGAATATGGAAGAAACCTTGGGCCAGTGTTGGGAGTGTCATGTCGCCGGGAAACCGTTTCGACAGACGCCTCCCTCACTGGCTGGGGCGCGGTCATGGACGACCGTTTGCCAGGGGTCTATGGCAGGACCATCATCTTTCTTGGCATATAAACTGCCTAGAGATGATGGCTGTGTTCAGGGCTTTGAGGAGCTTCCTCCCAGACATCAAAGGTCACCACGTCCTAGTACGGTCAGTGGTAGCCTATCTGAACCGACAAGGGGGAATCAGATCGCGCCCTCTGTGCAGACTGACGCATCAGATTATCTTTTGGTCCCAAGGGAAAATACTCTCTATCAGAGCAATGTATATTCCGGGGGTTCAGAATCAGGGGGCAGACATCCTGTTGAGAAAACCATACTTAGCTCTTGGGCTCCATCCACCAGGAGATTATATGACCTCAAGTGGAATGTGTTTGTCACTTGGTGTAGAGAACTTGGGTTAAATCCAGTAAACTGCCCGGTGGCTTCAGTTCTGGGATTTCTCCAAGATCGTTTCTCTAAGGGTCTCTCCCCGTCCACGCTTAGGGTGTACGTGGCTGCCATTGCGGTTTTCCACGCACCGTTAAGTGATGGGCCTCTGGGGAGGCACCAGTTGGTCATTCGGTTTCTCCTTGGTACTTGGAGGATGAGGCCGGCAGCCAGGTCCAGGGTTCCTGCCTAGGACCTGGCAATAGTTCTGGAGGGGTTATCCCTGCCCCCTTTGAACCTTTAGAGTCGGCTTCGCCTAAGGACTTAACACTGAAAATGGCTTTTCGCTTAGCAATTACCTCACTTAAGAGGGTGGGAGATTTCCAAGCCCTGGCAGTAATGCCAGCTTGCTTGGAGTTTGCCCCTGGCAGAGTGAAGGCCTTTTTACACCCGAGTCCGGGCTACGTGCCTAAAGTTCCATCGAATACGGCTCATTCTATAGTCCCTCAGGCATTCCATCCTCCACCTCATGTGTCGGCGGAAGTGGAGAGGCTTCACTTACTCTGCCCAGTCAGAGCTTGAGCTTGTACCTTGAGGGGTCCTCTTCTTGCAGAAGGTTGGAACAATTGGACTAGTATGTTCTGGGTCACCTAAGAGGGGGCTCCCGGCAACCAAACAAACTATTAGCAACTGGATCGTCCAGGCTATTACTGAGGCTTACAAGGTGCGCGGTTTGCCTTCACCTTTTACCTTGTGGGCACAGTCAACTAGAGGCATGGCTTCCTCTAGGGCCCTTCTTTCGGGAGTACCTCTTCAGGAGATCTGCGAGGCAGCCGGCTGGGCTACCCCACATACTTTCATAAAATTTTACAGTCTCCACCTTCCCAGTACACCCGGTGCACAGGTGCTCAGTCCTTGCTGAGTGCCTAAACAGTTTTACTCCAGGACAGGCCTATTCGGTGCGTGGCCTAGTGGGCACTCGTTCCCCAAAGTGTCGATTCTCGACGCAGTGTAGAGTTCCCTCGAAAGGGAACGTCTCGGGTTATGACTATAACCCTTGTTCCCTGAGAAGGGAACGAGACACTGCGTCGTTCTGCCACACCCCTTTAGGCCTTAGAGCGTCTTGCTTCATCGCGAGGCTAGTGTGTGTTGTGACAACGTCACTTTTATACTTCCGGGTATGCCGTCACATGTTACGTCACGACGCAACACCAATCAGGATTGGATTAGTTTCATTCATACTTCAGAGGCGCACGCTTAGGGAGCGTCCCCAAAGTGTCGATTCTCGACGCAGTGTCTCGTTCCCTTCTCAGGGAACAAGGGTTATAGTCATAACCCGAGACGTTTTCTTCTAACTCTAGTTTTCTCTCCCTCTCTCTCTTCCCCTCTCTCTCTTTCTCCTCCTCTTCTTTCCTTCTAAATGATCTGTCTCGGTGGGTTTTAAATGAGCTTGGCGAGTTTGACAGTGATTATTAACATTCATTCCTCCCACTCTCTCAAACTTCTCAATTGCTCTTACATCTCTCCCCGCCCCTCAAAGTTTACTTATTACTGTTGGGCTAGAGCAGAATTGGACATTTTTATATTTTACTTTATATTCATCTTGGAAATGACAGAAGTCATAGGGGTTGGAGTCTTTCCAGAGAAGTGGTCATGTGATGTAAACGTACTGTATCATTGTTTGAGAAAATCCTGTTTAAAACAATCCTCTCCTGTTTGAGTGAAACATAATGCTTTAGTGCAGGCCCTGATGCAGAATGAGCTCATGTCATTAATCCACTGGTTCTGTCGAGCTGAATCAGCGTCTGATGTAATTAATCCACTGGTTCTGATGGTGGATCAGGGTCTGATGTCATTAACCCACTGGTTCTGATGGTGGATCAGGGTCTGATGTCATTAATACAGTGGTTGTGAGAGTGGATCAGGGTCTGCTGTCATTAATACACTGGTTGTGAGAGTTGATCAGGACAGATGGCCCTCAAATCTGCCTCATATTCTCAGAAAGCATCACTGAGATCTGCTTGGATCACCTTCCTGGAATCTGCATCAATGTGTGTGTGTGTGTGTGTGTGTGTTATTTTACAGCATATCAAATAAAACATATTTCAAAACATTTTATTTTTATTTTATTCACGTCTATTCATGAGAACTAGGTTCATAAACAAATTGTTCTCTTGAGTAGGACCTTTTCAGTGAATCACTTTAAATGATTCTATTCAGTAAGTCATTACATTTGCAATTGAAATTATTTTAAACCCCCATTGCTAATCAGGTTTATTTGCAAAATGTACCGACTTCCAGCTGTTTTCACGAGCTCCACATGCTGAACTGTAGACCGTGTTCTTATCCACTTATGCTTCATTCCTGTTCCTCATACACACCGCTGATCCAGACGGACGAAAAGGTCCAGTTTTTAGTTTTTAAAAGATTGTGTGCACTTTTCTTGTGCATTTGGGTTATTAGTGGTGTAGTCTTGGAGTTCTGGCATGCAGCTTTACTGTGCAGCTGAATCTCCGTGCCTGTGGCCACCAGCTCTTTTGCAGCTCTTCTGCAGTCACTCCAGGGCTTTTCTGAACCGGCCTTCTCAGAAATCTGGTTGCAGCCGTTGATCTCTTCCGTCTTCTGCCCCGTCCAGGTAGTGTAACCACTTTCCTTTAGCTTCAAACTTGCAAACTATGGTTAAGTTCAGATTCAGATTGTTTGTGTGTTCTAGCTCAAGCACACCTGGTGCAGCTCATGAAGCCCTTGATTAGTGAGACAACACCTGTTACCTTTCGTCCTAGGAACTCTGACGTGTCGTCGGGGATTCCCTGACGAATTGGGATCACGTTAGGGAGCCTTATTACCTCTGATAGAATTAAAACGAGCCAATAACAATTGCCATGCAATCTTTTGCATTCCGCGAGCCGCCTACAAGCCGGATATAAAAGCGGAAGTAAAACATTGCATAGACGCTTTTTACTTCGGAGCCTCTCAGTAGTCTGTGTGCTGCTGTTCCTTACCTTTTGAAGAGAAACGAGCTGAAGAAAGAACACTTTTTGACGGCTGCTGGTGTGACGGCGCTTGTGTGGTCAACGCGACTGAGAGCAGCACAAGGGCTTGCAGTTTCTCCCGGAAGTGTCTGCCGCACTGATCCCGCGGTGCTTCGGCGCTTCAAAGTGCTTCTTCTTCTTCTTTTTTATTGTGTTTTCCTTCTGAAAGAGCTCCGCGGTGCGTTCGTGTCCTTTTCAGGACGTTGATTCGCCCGTGTGTTTCTGGATCCAGTCGATCTCTCCCTCAGGCTGATGGCCACAAACACTGCTTCACGTGTCTGGGCTTCGTGCACGCTGAAGCGACGTTTGTGGATGAGTCATACTCTCGTTGCGTGAGTATGACTCTCGCGTTGCTACGTTCGAGACTGAGAACCCTTAAAGGGGCAGTCCCTTCAGATAATGTCCGTCCGATCTAGTTTGTCTGCCGATTCAGTTCGGCAGACAGCTACTTTGCTGATTCCTGTTGGTGAGCGAATGAGGATCACTGTGAGAAACGCGACTGGTGAAAGATCCCGTCAGGCGCCTCACGCCTCTAGCTGCACGCTACCATCGGCGCTTCTGGTGGAGCGGCCGGAGCCCCCACGGGCGGTTCCGGATGTCTCCTTCGGCGCGCCTTCTGAGGATCAGAGGTCTATCGCGGCATCGGAGGAAGAGCGGTCCTCTGGCTGCCTCCCTTCAGATGTGGTAGCGTCAGTTGAGTCAGATCCGGAAATGGCCGCTATGCTCGAGCGGTCGGCTGCGAATGTCGGGCTCGCGTGGAACCTTCCGCCAGGAGCGTTCGCGGCTAGATGATTGGTGTCTTGGGGCGGGTCGTGCTGTTGCCCCACGACCTGCTCCAGTCCCTTTCTTTCTCGAGATGCATGAGGAGTTGAGGAAGTCTTGTCGGCGCCCCTGGCGTTCAGGCGGAGGCAACCTCACTCCTCCTTCCTCACCCCTCTGGACAGCAGGGCAGCACACAGGTACGAGGGAATCCCCCGGTGGAGCGGTCTATCACAATGCAACTGTGTCCGAGGACCGCTTCCGCGTGGCGGGGTGCCCCTTCACTCCCCTCCCGCGCCTGTGGGTTTTCCTCTGTGCTAACCGGGGATGCCTACAGTGCGTGTGGAGATGCCGCTTCCGCCCTGCAAGCCATGGCACTTTGCAAGTACATCAAGCGAAGGCGCTCCATGGCGTGCAGGCGGGTTGTCCTGACCCAGCTCTGCTGCAGGAGCTACATGTGGAGACGGACTTCGCCCTACTGGTGATGGAAGTTGCCGCAAGTTCGCTGGGTCGGGCGATGTCCACATTCTCAACTTCCCCGTATCCCAGGGCGGTCTCTTCGGCGATGCGGTGGAGAATTTAGCCCAGGAGTTCTCCGCCGCCCAGAAGCAGTCGGAGGCTGTGCGGCATGTCCTGCACAGGGGGTGGGCTGCTGCGGGCCCGTCTTCTGTGGCCGTACAAGCCCCAGCTGCTCCCCTTCGCCGAGGCTGTCCTCCGGCACCAGCTCCCCCTCCAGCGCAGCAATCCAACCCTGGAGGCCGGAAGTTTGGTTGTAGGTCCGGACGGCCGTCTGTTGGTTCGACGGCCCGGCCCGCTCAGACGCCCCGGCCCCTTCCCGTAAGAGGAAGGGAGGGAAGCTTTCCTGAATCAGGCGATCCGAGGGAGGTCCAGGAATCTGCTCTACAGGGGGGTGCTTCTGCACACCTCCTTCCCCCGGGGGAGGGCCGGGCGGAAAATCTTTTTGGCTGTTCCGCCATTGACCAGCGGTACCCAAAATATCTTTAGTAGAGCATTTTCCTCCTTCTTCAGGTCATCTTTGGTCGAGACTGGTGGTTACACAGTCTCCTCCTCCCAGGAGGGTCCGAACAGCAGTGGACGCTGTCACTGAGCGGCATCGCTCTCGTTCCTCTCCTCCCGGTCTGCAGATAGCAGCGACGCTTCCTCAGTTGCGTCGCTCCTGTCGGCAGCTGGGCTCGGAGGGGCAGAGACCAGCTCACGAGGAGCGCCAGATTGTCACATATTATTTCACACGAGTTGCGAAAAATAAAACTTTTTGTCTTACCTAATTTTAGTAGTCGTCGTCTCACTTCCTTGTAACGTTAGCTATCTGACTGACTGTGATGCATTACAATCCCAGCAAACAGGGGACGTCCACCGGACGTTGCGAACGTCTAATTAGGTCCGGATGTGGTCCGGTTCATAACGTTCGCTGGGGGACGTTCGGAGGACGTCCGCATTTGGTCCGGTTCATAATGTTCGCTGGGGGACATTCGGAGGACGCCCGCATTTGGTCCGGTTTATAACGTTCGCTAGGGGACATTCCGAGAACGTCCGCATTTGGTCCGGTTCATAACGTTCGCTGGGGGACATTCCGAGGACGTCCGCATTTGGTCCGGTAACGTTCGCTGGGGGACGTTTGGAGGACGTCCACATTTGGTCCGGTTCATAACGTTCGCTGGGGGACATTCCAAGGACGTCCGCATTTGGTCCGGTTTATAACGATATCCACCGACAAGAAAGCTCTATCCATGTTATTTCTCTCATTTTTCCAAGCTTAATCCACTCATTATTTCAGCTTTAAAAGTCCACTTGATGTCACGGTGATGGATGAAAAATGCAGCCTTGCACATGTACATTCTGACTCGAGTTAACTCGCAGAATAACTTTAACTGTTTGCCCTTATGAACTATAATAACGATTGCTTGTTCAGGTTGATCATATCTGTGCTCTCTGCTCTTCATTGATTCTGAATCTGACCACCAAAACTTTCCCACATAGCAAACTGACATTGAATCAACGTGAAAATATGACATCGAAACAACTTTGATCTGACATTGTTTTGCTCATCGAATTAACGTTGAACCAACGTCAGACGCGTCATTCTTTCAAAACTAACGGAAAATCAACTTGAAATCAACGCGTTGTTTCAACGTTATGAAAGCAAACCAATTTTCGATTGTCATTTAGCTTTGAAGAATGCCGCGTCTGACGTTGGTTCAACGTTAATTCGATGAGCAAAATCAACGTTGTTTCAATGTCATGCGAGATGTCGTTTTCACGTTGATTCAATGTCATTTTGCTGTCTGGGTTAAGATTAAACAAGATGGTTCATTTATATTATTATAAACATTGGAGAAAATGCAAAGCGCAGTTTGGCGGAAGCTCTGCTCTGGTTGCCACAGAAACATGACACGCGCTTGAGATTGCACTCCGATCGCACGTGTATTACCAGCCCGTTCTCAGCGCGTGTTATATTAACGATAACGGGTGCCATGTGAGTAGTATTTCGCCGTTTTGTCATACAGCGCGTCCTATATGACGCTAAAGGATGAGAATGCGTTGGTATTACACACAATGTTAAACAGACCCCGGGACCGAAGTAATAGATTCGGACCCGACCCGGACCCGGGTGATCATTTAAAATATAGACCCGAACCCGTAAGGGTCCCGGGCCGACGGGTCTCGGGTGCACTGTGAAGACCTCTACAATGAATTCAAAGTGAATCATTGAATGATTCATTCGGTGTTCAGTCAGTGTATGGATAATGAATTGGTTGATTTACTGTAAATTTACAGTCAGTGAATTATTGAATGATTTGTTCATGAAGTAGAGATGCAATTAATGTACTTTTGGTATATCAATCAGGGAATCAGTTGTTCATTATTATTTACTAAATGATTCATTCATGATAGAAAAATGTCTAATTTATAATCAAATTGGTCAAATCTTTTCAGTGAATCAGCTAAATTGAGTTCACATGTGATTCTTTAATGAATTCAGATGCACATGCAAATGAACACTGCTGTCAGATTAATTGATTATGTAAAATATAGCAGAAGTTTCAGTTTTCCTGTTGATATCTAACATTATCGCCTACTTGCATAGCTTGAAGACTCTTAAATGCAGTCAGGCTCCTGGGCAGAAGACGCTCTAACGCTGTAGTTATTTTCACTGTCAGAAACTGTAAATCAATTATCTTCCTCACATTACAGCCTTATGATCAAGAAGTGAGAAACGGTTTCTCAAACGAGTTGAATCCCTTTAGCATGTAATTAGCGCTCAATAACACAACCAGTGATTAAGACTTTTGCTGATGTGTAATTTGGTAAAAGAATCAGTTGTAGGAACAACAAGACATGTAACAGATCTTGTGTGTGTGAGTGTAATTGCATGCTTAGATTGTTGTTGAAGTCCCCCTGTGGTGTAAATCCAGCTTTTAATGTTTTTTATGTGTGTATGTGGTGTTTTTAATCCGCTTTAACACACACTATGTGTAAGTTCATAAGTCGACAGCATCCGCTTTTCGTATGAATAAAGCTGTAGTGGTGTTCTTGAAAGAACAAAAATTGTTAATCGTTTAATCGAGAATTGTTATAAATGACAACTTCAGGTTCAGGTTACCCCTTTATACGCGCCGATAAAAATTAAAATTATGGTATCGAATGTTCGGATGAATTCCAGATAAAGCGTTGGAGCGGGAACTAGTACGTTTTGGTAAATTTGCTAGTGGTTTCAAAACAATTGCGTTACACCGTGTCCTAACTACACGCTCCGCGACGCCACGACACGCGATAAAAGGTATCTTTTCCATGTTAATCAGAGTTTTTGTCCTAACCAGACGCGACGCGCGAAGTTTCTAATTTAGAAACGGTTCCTATTTCTGCGACGTCACGGCTGACAGAATGAAGAAATTACACTGGTTATACATTATTTATTTTTAGTTAAAAATAGGTCACTGTGCCACAAGCGATAACGGATAATTTACATCAGATTTTGAAATAATGTAATATAGCGTTCAAAAAGAATTCTATGCAAACATACAATTGTACTTCATAACAAAATTAGTCAATGGGTATATTTTGTTAATGTTTAGATTTTTAATAATGTTATTTCTTGATTTGATTATGTCCTCACGCATTTCCAATGCAAGTGCGGGCCAACAGTGCGCTTTCACAGAGAGACTCCGCTCACACGCTGTTCTGAATGTGTGGCATCTCACGGTCGCGTCGCGTCTAGTGTGGGCAGACACACTTGCTGTCGCTGGAATTTTATCGCGTTGCGTGTAGTTAGGACACGGTGTTAGGCTGTAAAAATCTTTCAGAAGACAGGTGTTTATTCTAGACTCCCCTGAAAACAGGCTGGATGTTTCATTCCGAGTATGAGACGAAGGTAAAACATATATGGTGTACGCAAGCACTGGTAGCTTAAGGTGCTTCGATTGTGGCGATTTAGGGCATAAAAGGTTTGTATGTCCACACAGAGAGCGTGCACCAGAGGATAGGAAGAGGCCCACTGTCTCTGGAGGAACACGCAGGCCCAGCTGAGGTGAGCGATTCTGGTGTGGCGCCGTCCGCCAGTGAAGTACATGAGAATGCTGTGACTAATGTGAATGAACGTCAGCAAAATGAAAATATTGCAAATACTGTTCAAAATATCAATGCTGATGAGCAGCAAGATGATGGTGTGGAAATTGCAGGGCCAAGCAGGTGTGAGTCTGTTGGCTACAAGAAAAAGAGAGTTGTGTTTTAGTAACGATGGTAGTGCAGTGGATGATGACAATGCATCTGATGAAAATGTGTTGAAGCCATTTCAATGGAACTAATAATAATATTGAATATAATTTAAAATATTTTGAGTTTATTTAGTAAAATCTGAGAATACCTGTGTTGCAAATGGAACGTAGAAATTTGAATGTAAGCAGTTGCCCAGTGATCTAGTATAATGTAATTTGATTGGTTGTTAGATTTAGTATGAAAGAATAGTATACTGCGAATCAGTCAGAAGCCACTGGACTTTGGAGCAACACAGTCTTTTGACCTACACGGAACAGTTAATTTGTAAGAAAAGTATTCACACCAGGAAAGTCCGATAGTTCACTTGCTTTGGTCCGGACCAAATAAATTATTTATTTAATTTTTTTTGGCACGGTTCGCTTTCACACTGCTCTTTTTGCAAGTGAACCAGAATTTGTAAACAAAACCACACGTGTGCTAAAGTCGTCCATTCATTGGACAAGGATTCTCAAGTAGGGAAATCAGGAAGTGCAAAAAAGGCTCAGCAATGAGATCTTTCCTACTGCAATATTTGTTCTTTTACTAATTTTGTGTTATTCTGTACAAACGCAACATGAAGAAACTAATGAGTAATATGATGTGATCTATACGATGTTGTAATTCGGATTTTGAGAATACGACGATTGTAACGTTTGAGTGGCTCTATTAAACACGGGGAAATATGACAACTCTCGTCTCTCGTGCATCTTTTCATTCGACCATCTACTGTTTTTAATCTCTGGGCAACATCTCAACTTTGCGTTACAAGTGGCACTGCACAGAAGACAATAATAAGATTCTTATACTGCTAACAAGTGCTGTCAACATTAAAGCTTGCGAGTTTGTCCAGTTTAACATAAATTAACGCAGCATCATCATTGTATCGTAACTATCCTTACATTATGAACTGCAAATGCTTTTTTTGCATGTATGCGCATTTAGACTAAAGAGAACGCTCTGTATGTGAATGTCCTGATGCACACGCTGTGAGGAATAGATGGGAGGATGCAAGATGCAAATAAACTCAGTTTATTGGTTGGTCAGAAATGACAAATGTAAGACAGATCGGGGACAACACTCAGGTGGTGGGTGAAGCAGGGACGAGATGGCGATCCGGTGGTAAAGACAGGTGAAGACATGCTCGAGTGAAACCCAGGGAAGTGGAACATCCAGAAGACACGAGGAACTGATGAAATCCAGGAAACACGAAGTACTGACGAAATCCAGAAGAGTCACAGACGAGGCACGAGCACAGGAACACACCGAAACACAACCACAACGATCTGACAACAAGAGGGAGAAAATGCTGGGTATATATAGGGACTGAAATGAATGGCAGCTGGTGACACTAATCAACACAACGAGTAACCACACCCACACGATTACACTCACACAGACACATCAGCCTGAGACAGCTGATTCATGAACCGTGACAGTACCCCTCCTCCTAAGAACGCCTCCTGGCGTTCTCAGACTCCCTTACCTGTCGATTGTAATCATCAATAAGGGAGTGATCCAGGATGTCTCTAGCAGGTACCCAACTTCTCTCCTCCGGACCGTAGCCCTCCCAGTCCACCAGGTACTGAAATCCGCGTCCCCTCCGTCTCGAGTCCAGAATACGATTTACCGAATATGTTGGTTCCCCATCTACGAGTCGCGGCGGGGGGGGAACCGGGGCAGGCGGATTAATGTGAGAACGAAACACGGGTTTAATTTTAGAGACATGAAAGGCGGGATGAATTCTCCTGTACGCAGGAGGAAGTTTGAGGCGGACTGTCACCGGACTAATAATCTTGGTGACAGGAACCGGGCCAATAAATTTGGGAGCTAGCTTGTTAGACACGGAGCGGAGAGGAATGTTCTTGGTAGAAAGCCACACTTTTTGACCCACGACGTAGACGGGAGGCTTTGACCGGTGGCGATCGGCCTTGGCCTTCATGCGCCTCCCTGCTTGGAGTAGAGTCTCACGGGCTCTAGTCCAAGTACGGTGGCACCTCTGGACGAATGCGTGAGCGGAGGGGACCGCGACTTCGGATTCCAGACTCGGAAAAATTGGTGGCTGGTAACCTAAACTACACTTAAATGGCGAGAGGCCCGTGGATGACACTGGTAACGAATTGTGGGCGTACTCCACCATAGAAAGTTGTTGGCTCCAGGACGACGGATTCTTAGCAACCAAACATCGCAACATTCTTTCGAGGTCTTGATTGGCTCGCTCAGATTGTCCATTACTCTGGGGATGATAGCCCGAGGACAGACTGACCGTGGCCCCCAGTAACTTACAAAATTCTTGCCAAAATTTGGATATGAATTGGGAACCCCTGTCAGAGACCACGTCCATCGGGAGGCCATGTAACCGAAAAACGTGATCTATGACAGTAACCGCTGTCTCCTTGGCTGAAGGTAATTTGGGCAAGGGGATGAAATGAGCCGCCTTCGAGAACCGGTCCACTACGATTAAAACAACCGTCATGCCATTGGAGGGCGGGAGGGCGGTGATAAAATCTAGAGCGATGTGGGACCAGGGTCTCGAAGGGACAGGCAGTGGTCGAAGTAACCCATCTGGGGGTTGGTTAGATGTCTTACTAGTGGCACAGACTGAGCAAGCCAACACAAAATCGTGAATGTCGCGAGCCATCAGTGGCCACCAAAATCGTTGTTTAACTAGAAAACTGGTGCGAGTCACTCCTGGATGACAAGCCACGTTGGAGCAATGACCCCACCGAATAACGTCGGACCGTAACCCCTCCGGAACAAACAATCGACTCGGTGGGCAACCGGGCGGAGGCGTTACCCCATCTAAGGCTGTCATGACCTTCGATTCGACCTCCCATACCAGAGTGGAGATGACAACCTTCTCAGGTAAAATACACTCGGGAGTCACCGGGCGTTCGGATGGATCAAAAATACGAGATAAAGAGTCGGGTTTGATGTTTTTGGACCCGGGGCGGTACGAGAGAACAAAATCAAAGCGTCCGAAAAAAAGAGCCCACCGAGCCTGCCTGGAGTTGAGTCTTTTAGCAGTTCTGATGTATTCAAGATTCTTATGGTCGGTCCAAACGATAAAGGGTACCCCCGAACCCTCTAACCAATGACGCCATTCCTCCAACGCTAACTTAACTGCCAACAACTCTCTATTACCAATGTCATAATTACGTTCGGCAGGCGATAGTCGATGAGAAAAAAACGCGCAGGGATGCAACTTGTCGTCTGAGGAAGCGCGCTGTGAAAGTACTGCTCCTACTCCCACCTCTGACGCATCGACCTCCACCACGAACTGACGTGTGGGATCAGGGGTGACAAGAATGGGAGCCGAAACAAAGCGACTTTTGAGGTTGGTGAACACTGCCTCAGCAGTGTTTGACCACCTGAACGTCGTTCGGGGGGAAGTCAAGGCAGTCAGAGGCGCGACTAGTTGGCTGAAGTTACGAATGAAACGTCGGTAAAAATTGGCGAACCCCAGAAACCGCTGTAGGGCCTTACGGGAATCTGGACTTGGCCAATCTACCACAGCCTTAACCTTGTCAGGATCCACGCGCACTCCCTCGGAAGAGATGATGTACCCTAGGAAGGGAACAGACTGTGCATGAAACGAACATTTCTCCGCCTTGACAAAAAGCCCATTCTCCAACAGTCTCTGGAGCACTCGTCTGACGTGTTGCACGTGTTCCTGGAGAGACGAAGAAAAAATCAATATGTCATCCAGGTAAACATATATGAACTGGTCTACCATGTCTCTCAACACGTCATTAACGAGTGCCTGGAAAACCGCTGGGGAGTTGGACAGACCGAAAGGCATGACCAAATATTCAAAGTGCCCCCTAGGGGTATTAAAAGCGGTTTTCCATTCATCCCCCTTCCTGATGCGGACCAAATGATATGCATTACGTAAGTCCAGTTTCGTGAAAATAGATGCTCCCTGCAACCTCTCGAAAGCTGAAGACATCAACGGCAAAGGGTATGAATTCTTTACCGTGATGTTGTTCAGCCCTCGGTAATCAATGCAAGGTCGCAGAGAACCATCCTTCTTCCCAACGAAAAAGAACCCCGCCCCCGCAGGAGAAGAGGAAGGCTGGATGAACCCAGAGGCCAGAGAATCAGAAATATATTTCTCCATGGCCTCCCTCTCGGGAATAGAAAGAGAGTAAAGTTTGCCTTTAGGCGGAGATTTACCTGGCAGTAGCTCTATCGCACAGTCATAGGAACGATGCGGAGGAAGAGAAGCAGCACGAGACTTACTGAACACCTCCTTCAGGTCGTGGTACTCCGCGGGCACGTTAGATAAATCCGCTACCTCACTCTGAAACACAGAACCAGACACAGATGGACAGGCAGACACTAAACAGGACTCATGACAGTGGTTACTCCATGTGGAAACAGTGTTAGTGCACCAGTCGACCCGGGGGTTGTGTCTGGAAAGCCACGGGTGACCCAAAACCACTGGTGCAAGTGGTGAGTCCATGAGAAAAAATGAAATGAGTTCAGTGTGATTTCCGGAAGTGATGAGAGTAATGTCTTCAGTAACGTGAGTGATGCGGGGAAGTTCTTGACCATTGAGTGCGTTGACGATAATCGGGTGCGAGAGGGGTGTGACGGGGATCTGAAGTCTATGTGCTAGTCTGAAGTCCATGAAATTACCCTCCGCTCCCGAATCCAGAAGTGCGCTGGTGCAGTGCGTTGATTGTCGCCATCTCAGTCTTACCGGGAGGAGGGTTGATGTTGATGAGGTCTTCTCGGCGGAGATCCCACCCGATAGTAGCCTCATACTTACTACCGGGCTTGCTCTTTTACCGGGCAGGAGTGGATGAAGTGGCCCGCCCGGCCACAGTAGAGACAGAGTCCTTGGGATCTCCGCCTCTCCCTCTCCTCCCGGGAAAGCCGAGCTCTCCCCACCTGCATGGGTTCGTGGTCGTTTGTGGGGCTGACCGCGCTCGCACCACCGGGTTGGTGGTCCTCTGCGCCAAACACTGGGCGGCTGGGGCGCGTCAGTCTGGCTACACGATTCAGTCGAGCGTCCACTCTCAGCGCAAGTTCCACCAGTCCATTCAGTGTCTCAGGTAAATCCATAGCATAGATCTCTCTTTGAACGCGGTCAGCCAACCCATGCAGGAACATATCCCACTGCGCCGCCTCGTTCCAACGGCACTCTGCGGCCAGGGTGCGGAACCGGATGGAAAAGTCCGCCACCGAGCCTTCTCCTTGTCGCAGCTCGGCGAGTAATCTGGCCGCCTCCTTACCCGCCACTGCACGGTCGAACACTCTCTTCATCTCCTCGGAGAGTTCCTGGAACGAGGCGCAGCAGTCGTCCTTGTTCTCCCACACCGCCGTCCCCCAAAGCGATGCTCTTCCTGACAGCAGGGTTAGCACAAATGCCACCTTCGCCTCTTCGCTCTGGAAGGTGTGTGGCTGTAAGGCAAAGTGCATAGAACATCTAGTGAGAAATGCTCTGCAAAACTCAGGCTCACCGGAATATCCCTCAGGTGTGGGTAGGCGTGGCTCTGATCTCCCCGCTGCTGCAGGCGCTGATGGTGGGAGGACGGGCGGCGTGGGGGGCGCAGTGGGAGTCCGTAAAAGCTGTACCTGTTGGGTGAGCTCGGACACCTGCTTCACGAGTGCTTGCACCGCACGACCTGTGCCAGAGATATTCTCCTCCTGTTGATCCATCCTTGCGATACTGTGAGCGATGAAGTCATTGATCTGTGATGAATTTGCTGCATCCATGGTTTGGTCAGATCGTTCTGTGAGGAATAGATGGGAGGATGCAAGATGCAAATAAACTCAGTTTATTGGTTGGTCAGAAATGACAAATGTAAGACACAGATCGGGGACAACACTCAGGTGGTGGGTGAAGCAGGGACGAGATGGCGATCCGGTGGTGAAGACAGGTGAAGACATGCTCGAGTGAAACCCAGGGAAGTGGAACATCCAGAAGACACGAGGAACTGATGAAATCCAGGAAACACGAAGTACTGACGAAATCCAGAAGAGTCACAGACGAGGCACGAGCACAGGAACACACCGAAACACAACCACAACGATCTGACAACAAGAGGGAGAAAATGCTGGGTATATATAGGGACTGAAATGAATGGCAGCTGGTGACACTAATCAACACAACGAGTAACCACACCCACACGATTACACTCACACAGACACATCAGCCTGAGACAGCTGATTCATGAACCGTGACACACGCTCATTCATTCATTCTATTCCAATGATGCACACGACACGCAGAAAGACGCGCATTTTATGATGATGAGTGTTTTAGTGAGAGTGCAGAACGCGGTAAGTCAGTCATGGCTTAAAGGGAGTGATATTGGCTATATAAATAATCATTTTGTTTTACTACGGCAGCTGGTTTAGTCCAAAAATGCCCAGTTATTTGGCAGTTGGGTCTGTTCGAGGTCGGATCATGTTCTCACCACAAACGAACCGCTCCAGAGTTCGTTTGAAAGCGTACCGAGACCTCCTCTTGTTTGGTCCGCTTTTGGTGCACACCCGAGTACGATTGCTGCTTTCACACCTGCCCAAACGAACCGCACCAAGAGGGAAAACGAACTCTAGTGCGATTCAACCGAACTAAATGAGGCAGGTGTGAAAGCACCCTCAGATAGACTCTGGTTCTAAGACTGCTTTGGACACACAAATTACCTTTCAAGAGCTCACTATTGCTGTTGGACAGTTGAATTCCAGACGCTCTCCTGGGATTGATGGGTTGACTTCTGATTTTTATACACAGTTCTGGAAATACCTTGGAATGGACCTTTATGAAGTGTTCTGTGAAAGCTATAAGGATGGCGTTCGACCTGCCATGTGTTAATGTGCTGTGTTGACCCTACTACCTAAAAAGGGAGACTTGACTCTGCTGAAGAACTGAAGACCTGTAGCTTTATTAAAAACAGAGAATAAAATCTTGTCTAAATGTCTGTCAAATAGGCTTAAGGAGTATTTACATTTGATAATTCATCAAGACCAAACCTATTGCATTCCAAAAAGATCCATTATGGATAACCTATTTTTAGTAAGAGATACCTTGGATGTCTGTAAAATGTTTAATGCAGAAATTTGATAGATTGCTTTAGACCAAGAGAAAGCTTTTGATCGTGTCGATCATAATTATATTTTTAATCTACTTGCTGCATTCGGGTTTGGTCAGGATTTTATCAAGTGGATACGTTTGTTGTACACTGGAGCTTCTTGTATGGTCAAGGTGGGGGGTTGCCTAAGTCGACCCATTGTGGTGTCAAGGGGCATCAGACAGGGTTGCCCTCTATCGGGGCAATTGTATAGTATCGCCATTGAGCCCTTACTTTTCAATATAAGAAAAACTTTAAATGGCTTATCACTTGAGTTGTATGAAGTGGTATCATTAGCTAAAGTAAACTGGGATAAGACTGAACCTTTTTGGTCAGGTCAAAGACATTTTGAAAATATCCCACAACTGTGGCATAAATTTATTGTGTTACAGCCTCCCGTTGGACTAGTTTAAGACATTCAAAAGGATGCTGGTGAATTTTTTTTGGTCAGGAGAGCATTGGGTCCGATCAGCTGTACTTTTTTTGCCAGTGCAAGAAGGGGGGCAAAGTCTTGTGGACATCAGATCAAGACTCATGGCCTTTCGTCTGGAAGCTGCTCAGAGACTGCTGTATTACGGCGATATTGCTTGGTCCAACACTGCAGTTGCACTTTTGAGGAAAGCAGGCAACATGGGACTTGATAAACATCTCTTTTTATTGAATCTGAATGAAACAACTTTAGCAGATTTATCTCCATTCTACAGATCTGTGATGGAAGACTGGAAGGTTTTCTGTCTCAAGACCTGCTGGATTACATGCAGGTTTTTGGCTGATGGAGGAGTCATTGTTTCAGAATCCCTTTTTTACCTTCAATACACTTGTGCTCTGTCAATGTGTCATCACGACTGATAACTGCTGGATGTGTAAAACTTGGACATATTCTAAGTGTTAGTTTGGAGACCCTGAGTGAGAGAACTGGGATAAAATCTGCTCGAATTTTGAAACAAATGACAGACGGGGTGCTTGGAGAGCTGAATCATGATCAGATCTTTTTTGTTAATAACTCCAACCATGTTAAAGAGTGGATGGCTGTACGTTACAATGATTTTCCTTCCTTGAAGAGAGCTGCTGATGTTCGGGGATGGCATTGTCACAGTCCTCCGTCTGCACCAGTCTGTCTTGTCTTCAGCACTACACTTCCCATGATTCTCTCGTCTGCACACCTGAACTCACTCCCTCATCAGCCTCCCGTTCAGCGTCCTGTTCATCTGTTTCACCTGTTTTCACCCCATTATGTTTGATTCTTCTGTGTATTTAGTTCGCTCAGTTTTACTCTGTCTTTGTCGGTCGGTGTCAATGGATGTTTGTTGTAAGCCCGTGTGGCGCCCGTGTTCCTGTCTTCCTGCCTGTTTTGTAAATAATAAACCCTGTTCTTCTCACCGATACTCCGGTCTCCTCGTCCTTCAGCCAGAGCCACACCGTGACAGATCGACCGACCACTAAAGTAATGGATTCCTTCGCGGCGGTCCAACTACTCTGCCTTGAGCAGGAAGACCGGTCCCTGGAGGATCATTTAACGGATTTCCTCTCCCTCGTCCCAGCCACATCTTTCCCGGACGACAGCCTCTGCAGCTTCCTATATGCTGGCCTCAACACCGCCACCAGAAAGCTGTTGTCCGGGGAGGGTCCTCTGTGGAACATCGCGGCCTATGTGGAGTGGGTGCTGGTGTCATGTGGATCTTCTTTCACCGTGGACGACGGCACCAGCCCCACTCCAACGCCAGAGCCCGAGACCGTCCAGCCAGCGCCAGAGACCGCCCAGCCAGCGCCAGAGACCGCCCAGCCAGCGCCAGAGACCGTCCAGCCAGCGCCAGAGACCGTCCAGCCGGCGCCAGAGACCGTCCAGCCAGCGCCAGAGACCGTCCAGCCAGCGCCAGAGACCGTCCAGCCTGCCCCAGAGACCGTCCAGCCAGCGCCAGAGACCGTCCAGCCAGCGCCAGAGACCGTCCAGCCGGCGCCAGAGACCGTCCAGCCGACGCCAGAGACCGTCCAGCCAGCGCCAGAGACCGTCCAGCCTGCGCCAGAGATCGTCCAGCCTGCCCCAGAGACCAGCATCCCACCCAGCCTCCCTCTCCCACCTCCTCCCGTCATGCATCCGTCAGCCCCTCCGTCTGCCAGCTCCCCTGACCCAGCCTGTTCGTTGGATCCCCGGCCTTCGCCTCACACCTCCTCCATCTGGACACTTCCTCGGCCGCCTGTCCCATCTGCTCCCCCGTGGCTCTTACCTCCCTCAGCTCCTCTATGGCCCATCAGTCCACCAGCTCGGCCAGGCTCCCTCGTCCCTCCAGATTCCCTTCGCTCCCTCATCATCCTCCCTTCACCTTTGGACTTCCTTCCCTTGGCTCCGCCCCGTCATGTCACCCCCCCGGTTCTGTCGGACTCCTCACTCCCTCCAGTCACCCGTCAGCCCTCACTCCCTCTGGCCTCACCGTGTCCCTCTGTGCCCCTGTCATCACTTTGGTCACCTGAGCCTGCGGGGTCACCATGTTCCCTCAGTCCCTCATCAGCACCACACGTCGTCAGTCCCTCAGCTTCACCTTGGTCTCCTCTCCCATCAGCTCCGCCCCTGTCAGTCGGCCCCCTGGTGTCATCAGCCCCTTTTCCATCGGCTCCACCAGGGGTCCTCCCTCCATCGGCTCCGCCCTGGTCTCACCCTCGGCCTGCTCCGCCCTGGTCTCGCCCTCAGCCTGCTCCGCCCTGGTCTCGCCCTCAGCCTGCTCCGCCCTGGTCTCGCCCTCAGCCTGCTCCGCCCTGGTCTTGCCCTCAGCCTGCTCCGCCCTGGCCACGCCCTCAGCCTGCTCCGCCCTGGCCTCGCCCTCAGCCTGCTCCGCCCTGGCCACGCCCTCAGACTGCTCCGCCCTGGCCACGCCCTCAGACTGCTCCGCCCTGGCCACGACCCGCTCAGCCCTCAGATCGTCCCCCCTCCTTCCTCTGTTCTGCGGCGTGAGGTCACGCCTCCCGGGAGGGGGGAGTTCTGTCACAGTCCTCCGTCTGCACCAGTCTGTCTTGTCTTCAGCACTACACTTCCCATGATCCTCTCGTCTGCACACCTGAACTCACTCCCTCATCAGCCTCCCGTTCAGCGTCCTGTTCATCTGTTTCACCTGTTTTCACCCCATTATGTTTGATTCTTCTGTGTATTTAGTTTGCTCAGTTTTACTCTGTCTTTGTCGGTCGGTGTCAATGGATGTTTGTTGTAAGCCCGTGTGGCGCCCGTGTTCCTGTCTTCCTGCCTGTTTTGTATATAATAAACCCTGTTCTTCTCACCGATACTCCGGTCTCCTCGTCCTTCAGCCAGAGCCACACCGTGACAGGCATGAGGAGGAAAATCTTATATTGTCTTTTAAAACTCCTCAGCTGGATACTTTTGCGTCTGCTGTGAAAAAGGCTCTGTATAAAGAGTTCAGATGCAAAAGCCTCTAAGTCCTCTATTTCAGTTCAGTAATTTCACTTAAATGAAGTTTTATTAACTAAGTTCGGGAGGAGCACGTTCAGATAATTGACACGAGTGGACAGCAATCAGCAATCAATGATAAGAGGGTACAAATAGACTCAGCAGTCTTACCTCGATCCATTAACAGGAATTACTGAACTTAAATATATTTTTTACAATCCACGAAGGGGAAGCGAAATGTTGAAGTCATTGATCATTTTTCTGATCAGACAATATTTATTGAGTCAGCCAGAATGGCGATGAGGAGAAAATTGTTTGTCAAATCCAGAGGTGTATCGGCTGAAGAAAATTGTGCAAAAATGGAGTTCTCAAATAATGCAAAATGAAAGTGATCAAATGGTGGAGTAATATTAATGTGTATGTGTTGTGCCTTTTGGTTTGCTCTCTTCTAATGAGTAATTTTAAAATCTCATCCATTAATTTAAATGGAGCAAGAGATGCTGTTAAAAGAGCACAACTATATGATGTTTTGAAAATTGAAGGTATAGATATTGCATTTGTACAGGAAACTCATAGCACGCAAGAAAATGCTGTAGAATGGAAAAAGGAATGGGATGGCCAGTCTTGTTTAAGTCATAAACGTGTTTTTAGTGCAGGAGTTGGAATTTTATTTTCCAAAAAATTCTTGCCAGATTCCTATAATGTAGAAGAGATAGTGAAAGGAAGGTTATTAAAAGTTACAGCAAAATATGACAAATTTTTTGACATTGATTAATGTTTATGTTCCAGTCAATGCATCTGAGAGAATGATTTTTTTAAACATACTTGCTAATGCAATCCAGCAATGTCAAGAGTGTTATTTGATACTTGGTGGAGATTTTAATTGTACCACCGATGATATTGATATAAATCATTTAGAGCCTCGCAGTGCTTCAAGAAGTCGACTGCTGCAACTTATTGAATCAAATGAACTTCGTGATGTCTGGAGGAACTTGACTGATGATACATATACATATACGGAGTGCGTAACACACATACAACATGAAACAACGGAGAACAATAATTGACAAAATATAAATAAACAAGGGGAAAAAAGGTTTTTTTTTTGTATAGTTTACCATGAGGGTAGTGAGGGTACCATGCTGTGTGTGTGTGTGTGTGTGTGTGTGTGTGTGTGTGTGTGTGTGTGTGTGAATGAGTGTTTTGTGTTTGAATGTGGAAATCTGCAGGATTGGTTAGCATCATTGTCATCGAATTACTGTGCCCTAGCTAAGCAGTGATCGTTTGGGTTGGGTCAGGCTCAATAGCTTTTTCTTCTGGCTGCTTCAGTCCACACTGGGGCTAAGGAGCATATTTAATCCTAGGAGATAGAGGGGAGTGAGTTGCCTCTTCAGAGCCCTTCACCACCACCCCCTCCCCCATTCCCGCCCTCAGTCACTACTCTACCGACGGGCCAGCCCATCCACCCACCCCACTATCCCTGTGTTATGTCTTCTAGGGTCTAAATTATGTCTAAGTGCATTAAAAGAGATGCGGCGCAAAGGGTAGAACTTATTCAGAACCACCTCAAGCGTCATCCACTTCCCTACCTATTGATTGATTGTGTGATTGAATGTATGATATGAGATGCATTAAAAAGAAATGGGGGCAGCAGTGCAGGACCTCTACAGGGCCTCCACACAGTACACCTTAATTCTAAAGTAGGAATGTGAATGTTGACCATCTAACACGGAGCATTAAAAAAGTGGGGTGTACAGGGGAGAGCCGGCCCCAGCAGTTGCATCGGTGGAGGAGGCCCGTGAAGGCAAGGTGAAAGGGGAGGCATATTCTCCCTCAGGGTAAACACCCCCCTCCAGCCCCCGCTCCAAACCCTAAACCCCCAAATAAAGGGGAGCGTTTTGAGGCTTGTAATGGGGGGTGAAAGAGTTAACCCTATCCTGCTGATTTGTTCCTATAGTAAGTATGTAGTGTTGTTAGTCATGAGTTGTCTTAGTGGTAATGGGGTAAGGCAGACGATAGTAAATCAGGTTTGCTAAGGTTGCTGAATAAGTGAAATCGCGAAACCTGAATCTCAGGCAGGGGGGCAGGCAGAGCTAAGAATTTAAAAATTTGGACAGTCCTCGCCAGGTGGATGGTGAATCAATTGAATTCTTTCCAGATGGGTTATTTAATATTTCAATTGAGATGTGATCCAAAAGTAAGTTTTCCAAGTAGCGATATGGATTTTGTTTTTTGTTTTTCTTGGCGACAGCTAGCGCGGCCAGCAGAGTTTTACTGTTCGTGTGATTCAGGTTGATTGTGGAGATGTCCACAATCCCCAGCCAGTGCCTGTTCCTGAGCCGGAGGCAGAGCCAGTGCCTGTTCCTGAGCCGGAGGCAGAGCCAGTGCCTGTTCCTGAGCCGAAGGCAGAACCAGTGCCTATTATAGAGCTGGAGCTCATGTCAGTTCCGGACTCAGTGTTTGTGTCTGTGTTTCCGTTCTAGTGTCTGTTCCCGAGCCGGTGTCTGTTCCCGAGCCGGTGTCTGTTCTCGAGCCAGTGTCTGGTCCTGAGAGGGCTTCACCGCCCTGGCTGCCCGAGGGGTCTGCACCACCCTGGCCACCCGAGGGGTCTTCACCACCCTGGCCACCCGAGGGGTCTTCACCGCCCAGGCCACCCGAAAGGTCTTCACCGCCCTGGCCACCCGAGGGGTCTTCACCGCCCAGGCCACCCGAAAGGTCTGCTCCTCCCTGGCCACCCAAGGGGTCTTCACCGCCCTGGCCACCCGAGGGGTCTTCACCGTCCTGGCCACCTGAGAGGTCTTCACCGCCTTGGCCACCCGAGAGGTCATCACCGCCCTGGCCGCCTGAGGGGTCTTCTCCGCCCTGGCCACCCGAAAGGTCTGCTCCGCCCTGGCCGCCCGAGGGGTCTGCACGCCCGGGCCACCCGAGCGGTCTTCACCGCCCTGGCCACCCGAAAGGTCTGCTCCGCCCTGGCCACCCGAGGGGTCTTCACTGCCCTGGCCACCCGAGCGGTCTTCACCGCCCTGGCCACCCGAAAGGTCTGCTCCGCCCTGGCCACCCGAGGGGTCTTCACTGCCCTGGCCACCCGAAAGGTCTTCACCGCCCTGGCCGCCTGAGGGGTCTTCTCCGCCCTGGCCACCCGAAAGGTCTGCTCCGCCCTGGCCGCCCGAGGGGTCTGCACGCCCGGGCCACCCGAGCGGTCTTCACCGCCCTGGCCACCCGAAAGGTCTGCTCCGCCCTGGCCACCCGAGGGGTCTTCACTGCCCTGGCCACCCGAAAGGTCTTCACCGCCCTGGCCGCCTGAGGGGTCTTCTCCGCCCTGGCCACCCGAAAGGTCTGCTCCGCCCTGGCCGCCCGAGGGGTCTGCACGCCCGGGCCACCCGAGCGGTCTTCACCGCCCTGGCCACCCGAAAGGTCTGCTCCGCCCTGGCCACCCGAGGGGTCTTCACTGCCCTGGCCACCCGAGCGGTCTTCACCGCCCTGGCCACCCGAAAGGTCTGCTCCGCCCTGGCCACCCGAGGGGTCTTCACTGCCCTGGCCACCCGAAAGGTCTTCACCGCCCTGGCCACCCGAGGGGTCTTCACCGCCCTGGCCACCTGAGGAGTCTTCAACGCCCTGGCCACCCGAGAGGTCTTCACTGCCCTGGCCGCCTGAGGGGTCTTCTCCACCCTGGCCACCCGAAAGGTCTGCTCCGCCCTGTCCGCCCAAGGGCTCTTCGCCGCCCTGTCCGCCCGAGGGCTCTTCGCCGCCCTGGCCGCCTGAGGGCTCTTCGCTGCCCTGACCGCCCGAGGGCTCTTCGCCACCCTGGCCGCCCGATGGACTAGTTCAGTTCAGTCAACTTTATTAATCCCACAAGGGGCAATTCATTTAGCAAACATCGACTATGTTTGCTCTGGCCACCCTATGGACTATCTGTTTCACCCGGACCACCCAGGACTAAGCGGTCTGTCCCTCCAGTCCTGCCCTGGTCTGTTCCTCCCATCCCACCCTACCCTGGTCTGTCCCTCCCGCCCCACCTGATGGAGCGAGGGAGGGGGTAATGTCACGTGTCTGTCCTGTCTTGTGTTGCACATGGGTGTTTTGTTATGTTGGGCCATGTGCCCCAGTCATTGTTTGATCCCTCCCACTTGTTACCTGATAAGTGTTTGAGTTCTTCCACCTGTTCCCTCTTGATTTGTTCCCTATTTAAGTCTCTTCTTGTTTGCTGTCTTTGTCGGATCTTTGTCTTTTGTTACCCCAGTTTCCCTGTGATGGTAGTCATGTTCATAGTCAGTATTTGTTCTCCTAGTTCAGTGTTGTTTTATGTTTCATTTATTATGTTTTCCTCCTTGTGGGTTTTTACTTTGTGTTTTGTTTTATTTTGTTAATAAATCATCCCTTCACTGCACTTGAGTCCTCCTCTCCACTTTTGTAAATTGTATCGTAACAAATTATTTGTGAGATAGTTGGGGTGAGTTCTAAATTGACCGTTGGAGTGTTAGTGGTAAGTTTGATTGATGATTTGATTGATGATTTAATCTGTAGGTATTGTAAGAATTGTTTGTCAGTGATGCCAAATTTCTGGACTAAGTCCTCAAATGTAGAGAAATTGCCTTCGACGAATATGTGTTGCAGATGAGTAATACGATTACTTTTGCAGAAATTGAAATTGAGTTTTTTATTATTACAGTTGAAATCGGGGTTATTCCAAATTGGGGTAAGTTTCAGATGTGAGAGCTTAGTGTTAGTGATATATTTGGACTTTCCACCAGGCTGTCAGACTAATTGTGGGAGATTTGAAACAGGAGTGTTTTTTAATTGTCTGGGTAAAAAAAGGCAGGTCTGCGATCTGAAAGTTGCCATACAAATTTTGTTCTAGGTCTAGCCAGGTGATATCAGATTGATTAGGGTGAGTCCATCTGTGTATATATTGCAGATGATTTGCCAAACAGTATAGAGTAACATTTGGTGCTTCCAATCCTCCTAGACTTTTTGGTTTCTGGAGGGTGGATAGTTTTATTCGAGGAGTCTTATTTTTCCAATAGAATTTTGTAATTGCTGAGTCTAGGGATTTCAATCAGGCGGTGGATGGTTGTATTGGGGTCATTAAAAGTAGACAGATTACTTTGGATTTATTGAAGATTCTAATTTTACGAAACGTCTTGGGTATCTTTGGGAAAAATGGAGATTGCAAAAAGAAAATTTTATTTTATTGCAACAATGGTGGGATGCTGGGAAACTTCAAATCGAACAATTTTGTAATCAATATGCTTTCAATGTGACAAAGGACATCATATAATCTATAAAAAGGCTGGAATCTGAAATTTTGGAGCTTCAATATTTATGTGGCTTCAATATTTAGTTAGATGACGCCCTAGGATCGCGTGTACCCTACCCCCACCCCAGACCTAAACCTAACTGCGTCCTCTAACTGACGCTTGCCTAAAACGTCAAATATTGAAGCATGGTCAAAGGTGACGCCTTGGGGTGAGAATGCGTTGATATTTGACATTTCAGGCGCCCTTTAGCGTCAGTTACATGACGCGATCCTACGGCGTCATCTAACTGACGCTAAAGGAAAGCGTCAGTTAGATGACGCGGTTAGGTTTAGGTCTGGGGTGGGGGTTGAGTTACAGGCGATCCTAGGGCGTCGCCTAACTGATGCTAAAGGGTGCCTAGCGTCAGATATTGAAGCATGGTCAAAATGCTTCCCAAGGCGTCAGTTAGGTGACGCCTTGGGGGTGAGAATGGGCTGGAATATTGCTGAAATAGATGCCCCATCCAGATTTTTTTTTAGCTTGGAAAGAAAGAATGGCCAAAGTCGGTTAATGCACTGTTTAAGATCTGAGGATGGAAAAGAACTGAGGAAAACTGCTGATATACGCAAAAGAGCAACTAAGTTCCAGAGAGTATCAAGAAGATAAGTTAATGGAACAACAATTTTATAAGGATCTTCCTCGGGTGACTAAAAACGCTTTTGAAGATCTAGTGAAACCTTTGTCAAAGGAGGAGTTATATGTCTCCTTACAAAGCTTAAAGAATGGCAAGGCACCAGGAATTGATGGTTTGCCTGTTGATTTTTTTAAGGCTTATTGGGAGTTTTTGGGAGAAGATCTGATTGAAGTGTTGAATGAAAGCTTAAATGGAAAGCTGCCACAGAGTTGTAGAAGGGCAGTTTTAACCATGCTCCCAAAGAAAGGTGACCTAAAAGAAATTAAAAATTGGAGACCGGTTGCATTGTTGTGTGCTGATTACAAGATCTTATCAAAGACTTTGGCTAACCGGCTAAAATAAGTGATGGGAATGATAATACACATGGATCAGTCATATTGTATACCCGAACGATCGATTGTGGACAATATCTCATTAATTAGAGATGTTTTAGAGGTTTCTAGGATTTTTGGCCTGAAGTGTGCTCTGGTTTCACTGGATCAGGAAAAAGATTTTGACCGGGTGGAACATTGTTACTTATGGGATACTTTTAAAGCTTTTGGTTTTCCTCCTGGTTTCAAAGAAATGATAAAGGTCCTTTATGATGACATTGAAAGCATATTGAAGATCAATGGTGGTTTGAGTGCTACTTTTAAGGTAGGAAGAGGAATCAGACAAGGATGTTCAATGTCCAGTATGTTGTATTCGATTGCTTTGGAACCTATGGTAAATCAAATAAGGGAGAGTATTTGTGGTTTCAAATATGATAGTGCTTTAACTGTAAAATTGTCGGCATATGCCGATGATTTAATAGTTTTAGTCAATGATCAACAAGACATCAACAGACTAACAGAAATTTTTGAAAATTTTGGTAAAATTTCCTCTTCAAGAGTTAACTGGTCAAAGAGTTCAGCATTTTTAATGGGTGATTGGAGGGCTGAAAACCCGATTTTGCCTGGTGGAATGGTATGGGCAAATAGAGGTTTTAAGTATTTGGGTTTTTTTTGGGGTGATGAGACCACAATGCAAAAAAATTGGGAAAATGTTTTAGAAAGAGTTCAAGGAAGACTGGGGAGATGGAAATGGCTTTTGAGAAAAAATGTCATTTAGAGTGATAATTCTTGTAATTAACAACTTAGTGGCATCTATGTTATGGCATCGCCTGGCAGTGTTAGAACCCCCAGAGGACTTGTTAGAGAACATTTAAACCTCTCTTGTTAATTTTTTCTAGGACAAATTGCATTGCCTTCCTAAGAGTGTAGAGTATGTACCTTCCTGTAGAGGAGGGAGGACAAGGTTTAAAACACCTTGCAAGCTGGAAAGCCGCTTTTAGACTGCAATTTGTTAAAAAAACTATTGTATCAAAACATGTCTTGGACAAATATAGTTTTTAAACTTCTAAGTGCAGTTGGAAAGTATGGATTAAAGACAGATTTTTTTTGGACAAATTCTTCAAAAATGGGGTTGAAAGAAATATCCTGTTTTTATGAAGGTGTTCGAAAATCATGGAGTTTGATGAAAGTAAAAAGGTCCAACAAATCTTTGCTTTGGTTAATGCGAGAACCATTGATTAATGGATCTCGTTTGAATTTGTCCTGTGAAATAGTACCATGGTTTGAACAAAGAATGAAGAATGAGAAGATTATAACAATGAAGGACTTGGTGGAAGTGACTGGATGGAATTTAAGTAAATCTGTTGCATTGACTCAAAGACTTGGACTTCGGTCTGAAAGAATAGTTGGACAGATGTTGGAAAAATGTCAAAACTCATTATCTGAAGAGGAATGGACGCTTCTCTATGACTTTTCAACATTAAAAAGTGAACCAAATGCTAAGGATTTGTTTCCAGTAATAAGGATTTCTCCAGACTTGCCAGATACAGATAATGATTGTCCTCCAACAATGTCAAAAGTTTGGAAGGACCGAAA
The DNA here is from genome assembly GCF_988280905.1 of Pimephales promelas. Taxonomy (NCBI): domain Eukaryota; kingdom Metazoa; phylum Chordata; class Actinopteri; order Cypriniformes; family Leuciscidae; genus Pimephales; species Pimephales promelas. Next base: position 17,685,483 of record NC_142786.1, on the reverse strand, counting down.
TATTATGTCTATTGATGGAAAGAGTTTTTATAAAACGTGTGTAAAAGTGTTGAATAAGGAACAATTGAGACATCGTTCTGATAATCCTTGGAGAGGTCACTTAAGTGTGGATTCTAGTTTTAAGCCAATGTGGAGTACGTTATACAAGCCACCATTGACAAAGTTTACTGGAGATCTGCAATGGAGAAATATGCATGGCATTATTGGCGTTATTGCTTTTATTTCCATTCTTTATCCGCTTGTAAAAGAAAACTGTGCTTTTTGTGAACAGAAGGAAACAGTATTTCATTGTTTTGCACATTGTGAGAGGTTAAAGCCTCTGTTTGAACTGTTGAAAGGGATTTTTAGTGATTTTGGTGAAATATTTAATATAAAAGTGTTTATTTATGGTTTTAAGGATTCAAAAACAAAGAGAAAAATGGGGAGTTTGCTCAATTTTATTGTTGGTCAAGTAAAAATGTCTATTTATGCAAGTAGAAAACAGAAAATTGAACATGGAAATGAATGTAATATAGTGAGTGTGTTTAAAGGGCTTGTAAAAGCGAGAATTAAGCATGACTTTTCCTTTTATTTACATATGAACAATTTATGGGTTTTTGAAAAAATCTGGACTTATGGAGATGTACTTTGTAAAGTTGAAAATAATGCTAAAATTTATTATGATGAATTGAGATGAAGTAATGTGTAAAAGTTTCTGTGAATGATCACTGTATAGTAGAGTTTTTCTAAAAATCAAAAAAATCTCTCTCTCTCTGTGGTGTCAGGCGGCAAATGGCAAGACTAATTGAGAAGGTGTAAATTAAACAGGCTACAGAGAGCGATCAAAGAGCCTTTCAATTAGGCCTGTGTTATCAGCACCAGAAGATCCTCTCGCCTTTCTCGTCCTGCGTGTGTGTGTGTGTGTGAGAGAGAGAGAGAGAGAGAGAGTGTGTGTGTGTGTGTGTGTGTGTGTGTGTGTGTGTGAAAGAGTGCATTAGCTGAATTTTCATCATAATTATTCCAGTCTTCAGTGTCACATGATCCTTCAGAAATCACTCTAATATGAGGATCTGATGATCTTATTTATGATTATTATCAGTGTTGTTGAACACAGTTGCTTTTGATCAATTGTCACCGTTGATCAATTTAATGCATCCTTGCTGAATAAAAGTCTTAATTTCCTTTCAAAATGTTGTTTAATATATTTAAATTTCATTCTCAAAATTGAGAGGAAAAAACTCTTGTGAGGACAGAAATATACACACTCTTATCCACCTAATTATATGAAATACTCCAATAAATACAAAGAATCCAGTTTGTATCTAATTGTACCAATTATACTCAATTAATCTAAACGGGACTATAGAGAGATTAAGTGAGGGAATAAACCAAGAGAGAGTGACATCATCATGAGCATTAAGATTTACATTCTGCAGTAAAATACACACACGCACACTCCTCTACCACACACTCTATCACACACACACACACACACACACACACACACACACACACACACACACACACACACACACACACACACACACACACACACAAACACACACACACACACACACACACACACACACACACACACACACACACTCTGTTACACACTCTCTAGTCTCTATCACCCCCCCCCCCTTCTGACAAGGTCCATTAGTGCGTCTCTCACAGTAATGCACTCTCCTTTTAAAGATGACCTCATGCGAATATTAATTTACTAAAACATTAATAAGATCTCAGCTCCTCCAAATACCCTTCACACACACACACACACACACACACACACACAGAACATTGATCACAGTATTTTATGTTCTTGAATATTTGAATATATGAGCATGTGAGATCTCCAACACAACCTCGAAGGTTTAAGGATTGACCTTTAACCCTTTGTTCACCAGCCCACATCTGTGACCTAAGGGATCGGGTGAAGGCCGAGACGGGCCTTTTCCCTTTGATTTACTGTTTATAAGAATGCACATAGACAATCATTTTTCATTACACAATCTATCATGTGCGTAAATACTGTGTACCGTTCGCCGGCCTCATGAATTCTCATCCACATGTGACACACGTTGCATATTTTATATACTGTAACTCTGTAATTAAAAACTGTGTGAGAGAAGTCTAAGTTATGTTGCACTACATAATGAAATATGACATTTGTATTGCATTTAGTGCTAAAGATCAAAAGTTACATTAAATTGATCAAAACTGACAGTAAAGACATTTATAATGTTACAAAAGATTCAATATCAAATAAATGCTTCATCAAAAAATTCTGAAAAAATCAGTTCCAACAAAAAATATAAACTGTTTTCAACACTGATAATAATCCTAAATGTTCATATAATCATATTTGAGTGATTTCTGAAGAAAAAGTGCTGAATTTATCATCATTACTCCAGTCTTCAGTGTCACATAATCCTTCAGAAATCACTCTCACAATATGAGGATCTGATGATCAAGACACAGTTATGATTATGATCAGTGATTCCTCCAGCAGAGAGTGAGCCGGATGCAGTCGGTGTTATAGGGGTGCTCCGATCAGGATTTTTGGGGCCGATCACCGATTACTGGAAGCTGTATCACCCGATACCGATACCGATCACCGATTACAGAGTCTATTTGAAGCCTTCTATTTATCTTGTAGCATTATTATTAAACTATATTTAAACAATGTACATTAATATTACATTTAAGAGAAGACAATGTATCATGAATTTACACCTGTGTATTTATCAGACATGAAAACGGGTCAGAGGGAGAAGGATATATAACCCATCTAGGGGGGTCCGGGGGCTCCCCCCGGGGCCCAATTATTTTATAGTTTACTATAAAATTAAGAAAATAAATATAGCACAAATGTATAGCACAGCTGTTTAATGAGGCAGCAACTCATGATAGATAGGACAGAACAGAACAATATATATTGATGCATAGTGCATAGTGTGCACTGTGCGCGTGAATAACAATTATAGTTGTCTTGTCTACAAACCCGAAAGGTTGGTGGTTCAATCCTCGGTTCCACCTGACCAAGTGTCGAGGTGTCCATGAGCAAGACACCTAACCCCAGCTGCTCCCGACGAGCTGGCTGGTGCCTTGCATGGCTGACACCGCCGTCGGTATATGAATGAGTGTATGAATAGGTGAATGTGAGGCAAATGTAAAGCGCTTTGGTGGCCATTAGGTCTTTGAAAGCGCTATATAAATGCAGTCCATTTACCATTCACCATAGTGCTCTCCAGTGTTGTGATCTAGACACATGGTAGAAAGGAACATGATTAAGGTACTACAGCAAGATAGTCCATTTATGCGAAACCATAGAGGTTTATCTGAAGATCAAGTATAATAATATTAACATTTAATCATCTTGGAGAGAGTTTCATCGTTGCCGAACGCGACGCGCTGTGCTGTTTGAATGCTGAATGGAGAATGACTGAAAGCGGAGTGAAAAGTTTACTTGAACTTGAATTTAATGACTTAAACATTCATTTCTATCTCACATTATATTATAGTATGGCTTCATATATACGTATTATGAGTTTTTTTTAACTCAAGCTGAGCACTCGTTGCCGCGGCGATCAGTGGATACAGTGTTCACTGTAGGTCGCACAGTCTTTACTCAGACACGTGCGCTTCAATCTATTGCCGTTGCAGACGGACTCTATTCTTTCCGGTGATTTTCCGTGTTGATCAGAGAGAGGCTGCACAGTTTGACAAGCAGACAGTGGCGTGGTACACACATTGCAGATGGATTGCTAGTGAATTCCATTTTCACACACCTTGTAGAATTGCCAGACTGCTGAAGCCATTTTTTACCAGGGCATAAAAAATTGTCTCGCGAGTTTTGCGTCATCTTATCGGCTTTTCTGGATCGGCCTTTATAGAGACCGCCGAATCCGATCACACATCCCAAAGCAATTATCGGCCGATTGTAATCAGCGACCGATCAATCGGAGCACCCTTAGTGTTTGCTCTTCGTTCGCTCGTTCCCACAGCGTGAGACTGCATTAAAGGGACAAAATGCAGTTATTTTAGCTTAATGGTGCGTTCACACCGGACGCGAATAGCGCATCAGGCGTGAATGATTTCAATGTTAAGTCAATGCAAAGACGCACGTAAAAAATTCCTGCGGCGCGAATGAGGCGTGGAGCGCGGCGCGGAAGACGCGAATACGCCTCATTCACGCGTCAAGTTCGTAGTTAGTGCCATTTGTGCATTCACGCGTTTGACGCGAATTCGCGTCTGCCGCCCGAGTTGAAAAATCTGAACTTTGGCGTGAATTCGCACCGCGTTAACCAATCAGGAGCCTAGCTGCTTGCTCACGTGGTGAAGTGTCTGGATGCTTCAATAAATTTTTTTGTAATATGACTAAATGCATGGTGGGATTATGCACAACAAAGCAAATATTTTATCACTTAAAACATTATTTCTATATACAAGACATGTTCATTTTGTATTGAATGTTATTCATTCCATATCTAGATTATATGAAATAGTATTATGATGTAAAGACAATCAACATACATGTGCATAAGTTCGTGTCTGGACGTGAGAGAGAAAAAAATCACAGGTCAGATTAATAACTTTTGGAGGCTGGCTCTATTTATCATCAAAACAATGACAGCTAGATTAGGTGGATGAGGGCGAGGGTGATCCTCGCTCCGATGCGGGACTACAGGACATCAAACTGGGCGTGGGACAGGCGGAAGTACCGCTGACAGCAGCCGCCATCCAGGCGCAGCTCCTGGAGCGAGCAAATGGTGAAACTAGCCAAACGGTTCGCCTCCGAAGGGTCCGGTGGACACAAATACGGCGACGATGATCTCCACGCCGCTGTTCTAGCTCTCCAGAGCAAATACAGTGCGGTGAATCTCTCTATAAATGCTCGATCAACATAAACAAAGATGGCCGTCAACGGGTTTTGGTTTTGACGCGCGTAAATTTTGCTTTATACTTTTTATTTTACCCGCGTCAGTTTCGCTCTTGACACGCGAATTAACACAAAGTGGTCAAGCGTCAAACTAGGCGCGTCAGGCGGGAATTTGACGTGCTATTCGCGCCCGGTGTGAACGCACAGTAACTGAACAGCTTCAGAGTTATTGAAATGGTTATATGACTTCTTTCGGGTTAAATGAAACATATTCTTATATACATCGAAATGTACTACTAGTGTGGATTAGAACCCAGAACCTCTGACACACTTGGCAAAAGTTCTGCCACTGGACCACTAAAGTTCATGGGAATAATTGTCGGATCTATGTATTTAATCACGTGAAAATTCTCACCACTAACAACATATATTAGATCTCATTAAACAACAAATTAAACACAATGTACTATTGTATACTATGTAACACGTCACGCCATGTCACACTCTGCGTGAGTGGTATTTACGACAGTAACGTTAAATACAAGTATTCCACAGCGACTCTAGGGGGGCGCTGTTTGACACAAGCGGGAATCCTGCATAGTGTGGCTTTAATGAGTGAGCAATCGCTCCGTGAGGGAAACGAGTGATGAGATGTGGAAGGAGGGGAACGTGGGCTTGCTCATCAAATATGCACAGGATTATTACAGTATCGAAGTCTGGCGCACAGAGTCTGCTCATAATCATCATCACCACAGCCAATCACAGTGCTGATTTCTCCTGAGTAGCAAATATATTAGCAACTGTTACTCTCTACTTGACTACATTTTTGAGTAATTAATAGATTTGTGAAGAGTAATGCAATTACTCATCATGTTTGGCGTGACATCTCAACTTGTGATGTGATGTCTCCATCTAAGGGCAATGAAGGAACTATATCTGTGTGTGTCGCCTTTACTCACACAGTCGTGTCAACCAGGCTTTATGTGGATGTTTGTGTATTGGCAGGAGTTGCTCAAACACAGGTCTTTCATTAGGAGATGAGGTCATGCTGGGGTCATGATGGATTCATGCTGAGGTCATGGTGAGGCAGAAACCAGCACATCCAGTGCAAGTAGACTATGATTATTTAATTTTACTTAACATTATTTTGTTTATCCACTATATTGATGGGCCTTAAGGATATTGGTTTACTTGTGGCCTTTTTCTCCACTTGAGCTTAAAGGTGCACTGTGTAATTTTTTAGAACATCTAGTGGTGAGATTGTGGCCGACAGGAAGTGATGTCGTCGTCTGAGACAGCAGAGAGGAGCCAGTTCAGCAATGAGGTTTCTTTATAAAGAGAAGAAATGAAGAAATTAGGTTTACTTAAGTTTCCAGAAAAACAATGTTATTGCAAATATTATTGTGACTTATTCATTATTGTGTGTGTCAGTGGTTTATTCGCTGACTTTAGCAGATTCTCATCATAATGAACAACATAGTGACGAAACGCGTTTGTCCTCTCAAGGCCACTGTAGAAACGTGTGTGTGTGTGTGTACAGCTGTGTGTGTAGAGAAATGGCTCATTCTAAGCTAATAAACACACCGGTTCATAGCTCTTTATACACCACTGAACACATAGTTATGAATATGATATTGCATTCGGTCAACAGATCCTCCTTAATCTTTTCAACCACTCTTGAAAAAGTGTAATCTTGATTTTACATCGCTGAACAACTATAGGCTTTTTTTCTAAGTTGCCCTTCATTTCTAAAATCCTGGAAAAGGTTGTGGCAATGCAGTTGAATTATATTTTGGAGACTCATAACATTTATGACAAATTTCAATCAGGTTTTCGCAATAATCATTCTACTGAAACCGCCGTACTCAGGGTATCAAATGACATTGTGATGGCCACAGATGCGGAGGAATGTTCCGTGTTGGTTATGTTAGATCTCAGCGCGACGTTTGATATGATAGATTACTGCACTTTGATTAATAGATTACGCTCTTTAGTAGGTATTTCGGGTTCGGCTCTGGAGTGGTTTTCACCTTAACTGTCCGATAGGACTTTTTCGGAATCTGTTTCGGATCCTTTATGTCTGATTCTGTACTTTTGTCCTGTGGCATGCCACAAGGTTCTGTGCTGGGCCCTTTGTTGTTTAATTTACTGTATGCATGTTTTGATCCTTTTTATTAACAGATTGTAAAGCACTTTGTGACTTCTTGTCTGTGAAAGGTGCTATATAAATACATTTTACTTACTTAATATTACACACTGCAGCTTTAAGAGGCTGCTTCTTTTTTATTTCTTATTTTCACTGGCATGTCTGAGGTGTAGAGGACTAGTGTGTTAAACACTGGCGTTCTGTTCAAATCAGAAACTGCAAGACTTTCACTCAGTCATCCTGGAATCGGAGACTAATGGAGTAATTTCCACTGTCGGGAATCTGTGCTTTTACTCTGCGGACGACAAAACAGATATTTTGAAGAACGTTTCAACTGTTTTTGTTCATAAAGTACAAATCATTTGTGTCCAAAACAATATCATTGACATCTATTATATGAACATGTGGAAAGATACAGAACAACTTCATGAAATCAATTATGACTCATAATCAAACTTTAGAGATTATTGACATGTGTACCTGAAATATATGCAAATGAGTCGATATCGAATTGAATGGAATTGCGAGCTCGTGAATCGAAGTTGAGTCGTGAAATTTGTATCAGCACTATATGGACAGAACGCACCATGACATTTGACTAAATATCCTGTGTGTTCTAGGAAAGAGACGAAGTGATTGAGTTCTGGAATGAGTAATTCCTGGGTTTCAGTCGTCTCTCTCTCTCTCTCTCTCTCTCTCTCTCTCTCTCTTCCCCTCTCTCTCTCTTCCCCTCTCTCTCTCTTCCTCTCTCTCTCTCTCTCTCTTCCCCTCTCTCTCTCTTCCCCCTCCCCCTCTCCCCCCCCCTCTCTCTCTCTCTCTTTACACATCTCTACACACTGCAGATTGAGTTTAGTCCCGCAGGAACACTGATATTCCCTCATGCGCACATTAGCGGGTAGCAGCAGCAACCTTGAAATGGTCGGATTTAACAATAACGTGTGTGTGTGTGTTTGTGTGTGTGTGTGTGTGTTAAAAAGTACTAAATTATATTTATGCAGGATTAATTATCCATTTATTAACTTTTTGAGCATAGAGCTGGAAATTAAATGTTCAATTTTAACTGGTGAATCCTGAACACTTTAGAGCTCTTTTATTGGATTAGATTATTGCTAAAGGGAAGAAAGCTTGAAAAAGTGAACTTGAAAAAAAGTTAAAAATGCTTACGTTTATTGTTATAAAAAAGGCTCAAAAAAACTATTTTTTATTTGTATATGAAATATATATTTCCAAAATCACACAATTTACTCTTAAACTGCAAGAAAAAAAATTCAAAGCCATAAATCTAAACAAGTTGTGTTCAAAATTATATTCTATTTTTTTTCAGGACCATTCAACCTTTTCACATACTGTAATTTAGTTTTTTTTTTTTTTTTTTTTTTTACTGAGTTTTATGTTTCATGAAGTTCATAAACCTACATAATCACTAGAAGAAAAAAAAAACATTAATCATGAATGTATTTTGCAATTGTTTATGCAGTTTTTCTTCAATGATCATTCCACACTTCCTTTATGTTTTTAAAGTATATAATGTGCACTCTAAAAAATGCTGGGTTGTTTTAACTCAATTTTGGGTAAAATATGGACAAACCCATAATTTGGGTTAAAAATGTAATTTAAGATGTTGACCCAATTACTGGGTTTGTCAATATTTGACCCAAATTTGGATTGAAATGACCCAGCAATTTTTAGTGTTTGTGTTTTTGTGAGAAATATTAGTTATGAAAGATAAACTATTATCTAACATAAGATTAACTCAGCAATGTTTTGACCTTCTCGACGGTTTCAGCGACATTTAATGAATTGCAGTAAAAACATTTTAATTATTAATTTAATTTCCAAAAATGTTACATTTTGCTAAATGTAACATTCCAGTGTCATTTTAATATAATTTATATACTAATATAATATATATATATAATAGTTATTAATATTTTGAAATAGCTTTTATTTTAATATTTTATTTTTAATTTTAAAAATTGTTGTGATTTTTATTATTATTTAACATTTTAATATTATAATTTGTATATACTGTATTTAAATATCTCAGTTTTTATTTAAAACAATGTATTTTTTTTTAATTGTTTAAAACACTGAACCCAGTCAGTGACATTTAATTCCATTTACTCAATTTCTATTGAAATTGTATGCAAGCTTATTGAACATAGTCAGTATTTGCATCTCAGATCAGGCATTCAAAAATAAAAAAGTATTTACATGTAATTTCATCTGTTTTTTTACTTTGATAATGATCTTTTTAGATAGAAGGTAACATCATGTGTTTATCATCCCGGGAAACAGAAATGAATAACTCGTAGGCTATGTGACGATCTTCTGAGGTTGATGACGAACAGTTTGTGAATCTTAATTAATCAGTTTTATTTCGCACTCTATTTTCTACCGTGTTAGACGGTGAAAGTGCCAAAGGTTTCAGGCTGGCAGAACAAAGACTGGAAGTAATATAGATTTATCTTGTCTAGATCTATTAGTGTCGGAGTAAATGTCCAATTAGTGGTCTTTGTGATAACAGTGTGTGCTTTACTGCATGAAATATGCATGAGCGATCCATCATCTGTGTTTAAATATTCCTCTGATCGCGCGCCCGAGGACGAAGCCCTTCTGTGCTGCTCGCTCCGGGACCGCAGAGAAAGAGGAAACACACGCAACCTTTCTGTTCCTCTACTTCATCTTACACATACACACACTCAGCCCTTCAGCAGTTCCAGATCCACGGCCGAGGGTTTCCTTCAGAAACACTTTAAGTATTAAATACATCTTAAAAACTTTTAAAATTCTATTTCAATTAAATTCACTTTATCTTCAATTCTATATATACTATCTTTAAAAATTAAAATTAAAAACCACACATACTGCATTAGACTGAACTGGGATGGGATATCGTTGTGTGTATCATATTCAAATATGAATGGCAATTCTACATCCAGTTTGCTGCCTGGATTTAAATTTATTTTGCAATCTTAAAGTTTTTTGGAATTTAAAATTAATTGAAAAGTTTTATTTTTAATGTACTTTCTGTCACAGGAATTGCACTAATACTGTAATATAGAATATGTAATATGTCCAATGTAATAGAAATAATCACATATAATTCATGATGTATTGTGCATATCTGTGGGTTTGTCACAAACATCCTGATTTTTCCAGAGCCTGCAAGTCTGATTTTAAATCATTTTAATACGTGTTAATATATTTTTCATGTAAAATTTTGATTTTTTTTAATACAATTTGTTTGCAAAAACGTCAAATTAAATATTAATATATTAAAATTTAAACGAGAGATTTATTTGCATTTTATTTTTCAGGATTCTTTGATGAACAGAATTTATTAAAATTTTTTGTTACATTATAAATGTCTTTACTGTCACGGTAATGTGTCCTTGCTGAATAAAAGGATGAATTTCTTTAAAAAATACATTTTACGTAATAGTAGGCTATTTGTAAGTACAACAGATGTTGTTATAGCTTTAATGATAAACTTGCGTTCACAGAATAAAAGAATGAAGGGAGTCATGGAGGATTGATGGAATAAAACTGAAATATTGTGTAAATGATAAACAGATATTAAGTCAAAGGTCAAGGAGTCATACAATAACTGAGAAAACATTTCTGCAAAGACGAACATGCATCGTCTTAAATATCCATGATCTGAAAGATGCGTTTATACTTTTCATGTGCCAAAGAGAAAATGAGAGTTAGAGGAGAAGATGATGATGAAGAGGAGGGACGTTCGTCTTGAATGCATGCTGATTTCAGGAGTAATTATGACATGATGAAAAGCTGAAACCCTTGCTCGTTCTCTCTCTCGCTCACGCTCTCTCCTCTCTCTCTCTCGGGTCGAGTGAGGACATGCTGTGGTAGTGAAGCACGAGACTAAATCGTTCACGTTGAGCTGTCGCGAGGACGAACGTTGGCTTTGGAAGCGCACAACAAACCTTGGCTATGCTCACAGTCAGTGTTTATTAACTCTAACTCAATTCAACATCGTTTTCCTTCACAACATCACACTCTTCCTTTCTGTCTCGCTCTCCAGCACAAACATCTAAACATTCTTACATCAGGATACTTTTACTAGAGAAACAGCAAAATGGCTGGAGATCTTAAAGGGATAGTTCACTTTGAAATTAATTTTTGATATGTTTTAGCTTACCTCGGGCATCCAAGATGTAGGTGTCTTTGTTCCCACAGTATTTTCAATTTTGATATTATTAGGTCAAACCGTTGTTGTCTGTCAGTCATATAATGCAGTTCTATGGTCACCACCTCAAAGAGCATGCACAGAGAAGTCCAGATTAAACATGATTTAATGACTCGTAAATGTAAGTACACATTGATGGCCGAGCGGTTTGTGTGAGAAAACGAACAGTATTTATATCGTTTTTACCTATCGTTTTTACCTAATTTCAAAGTGAACTATCCCTTTAAGAACAAAATCATCAGAAGGAAGTGAGTTTGAGCTGAAAGGATCCACGATGGATCCCTGTATACTTGAACCTTTTGTTCTGAGAGTTTTAGGAGAAACATCAGAGAAAACACCAAAACAACAACCTTTAGTTGTTCATCAATAAAGGAACATTATTCTAATGTGTTTCCCACAAAAGTGTCGATCCTTACGTCAGGACGAACCTTTCCACTGTCATATCCTCAACAATGCTATTCTGAGTGTTTCTTTCTCCGTCTGACACATTCTCAAACACACAGGATCAGCCCTACTCTCTCACCAACATCTCGCTTTCTTCTGCTGAACACAGAGGAGAAGTCGTGCATGAAACACACAGATGAGCGAGTTCACATGCTAAAAATAAAGTGTGTTCCTAATGAGCATTACTGTGAATTACGGCCAACGTTACATCTGTAATTAGCAGAACTCGGTTTGACCGAAGCTGCACCTGCGCTTCTGTGTGTGTGCGAGATCTTTCTCTCTTCGTGACTGATATGCGTGCTAAAAAAAATCTGGCACGCAACACTCTCTGTGCTTTATTGAGGGGATTTAACACGTTTTCGTCGTCTTCCTCATGTCGTGATGGAACTTCATAACATTTTATTTAGCCGAGAGAGAGAGAGAGACAGTGTAAATGACTTAGTCTCTTTTTACTCGCTGTATTGACCTTGACTGATTTGCCTCTTGATTCACTAGTTATCCGGCGTCAGTGTCAACACACTCCTCTCGACGGACAGACTCATAAAGCATAAAGAGATCAGACTCAGCTTAAGTGTGTTTGTTTTACAGTTTTTTTTTCGATTGCTAAACGACAGTGAGCACAACTGGAGCTAAATGTGCAAAACTCTAACTACAGTCTGCATAAACAACAGTCACCTGAGCACAACTCTTAACACACGGCTCAAAACAGGCACAACCCTCACTGAGATAACACACACTGTCACTCAGAACACACTGAGAGGAAAAACACTAGCATCAAACACCAATTCAGAAAATACAAACTTTTCATCTTTACAGTTTTAACAATTTCACACTTCATACAAAGTAATATTTTCTTTAAAGAAAACAGTGACATTCGTTCATTTGATATTTTTACATTTTTAGAACATAACAATTGAAAATTAGCAGTTTGCTTCAATAGTCTGTAGTAATTTACAGAATTACAATAATGAGAAAAAAGGTAGAAACTAAAAGTACATACTGTAATACTGTAACCCTGCCTCTCTCAAGCATTAGGCCACAAGTTTTCAGCCTTTCAGCTGAAATTGTTTGAAAATCAGCAGTGTGTGAAAGGCACAAGGCTGAAATTTATTCTGTTTTGAATGAGTGGTTCACAGTTTTGACAGCAGTGTGTTAGCATTTGAACAAAGTGCTGTAAATCCACAGTGTTGTGCAGGTTGTTGTGGTTAAAGTCATGGGATAAGTGTGTAGAGTTTTGAAAACTGTGTTCAAGCAATGAAAAACGATCTAGAGTTTGGTCCACATGAACTGCTGCCGTGCAGACTAGTTTTGCACATGTTGTGCTCCACTGTGGTTTAGCAATCGAAAAAAACTGTAATCCTCATTATAATATGTGTGTGAACGCAGAAGGTTTGGAGCGATGGCTACCCCTCCTGAAGTGATGTTAGTGTTAAATGGGCCACAACTGTAGATCAGTCCACATTTCTGTACAGTCATATTACATTGTGTTTTATGACACTTTCACAGTGAAAATACTAGTTTTATTCAAAACAGATTAATGTCAATCGTTTTATGTTGGTTGTTGTACCAACCCAGAGAGGCAGGGTTGCAGTATTACAGTATGCACTTTTAGATACCTTTTTTTCCCCATTACTGTAATTCTATAAATTACTGCAGACTATTGAAGCAAACTGCCAATTTTCAATTGTTATGTTCTAAAAATTTAAAAATATCAAATGAAAGAATGTCACTGTTTTCTTTGAAGAAAATATTACTTTGTATGAAGTCTGAAATTGTAGAAACTGTAAAGATGAAAAGTTTGTATTTTCTGTATTGGTGTTTGATGCTAGTGTTTTTCCTCTCAGTGTGTTCTGAGTGACAGTGTGTGTTATCTCAGTGAGGGTTGTGCATAGTGTTGTGCACACTGAGCCTGTTTTGAGCCGTGTGTTAAGAGTTGTGCTCAGGTGACTGTTGGTAATGCAGACTGTAGTTAGAGTTTTGCACATTTAGCTCCAGTCGTGCTCACTGTCGTTTAACAATCGAAAAAAACTGTAAATTGATGTTCTTGGTAAACTTGAATCAGAATAACTTCCCCTCATCTCTTCTCTGATGATGTGGGCGGGGCAACCTGTCACTCACAGGAGATCAGCCAATAGCAAAACACAACCAGCCAATCAATTCCTCACAGACACAATCAAGCCCTGCCCACATTTGTTCTGGTTCCTGAAGCTTTTCATTTGGATATATAAACAAGCTTGTTTCCGCCACAGAATAAAACATTTTAAAAGATAATCACAGCTTTTCATCTCACATTTGCGAGATATAAAGTCAGAATTGCGAGATAAAAAGTCGCAGTTACCTTTTCTTTTGTATTCTATGGTGGAAACAATACAACACAACAGGTGAGAAAAGACCAGTGCAACTTTTACAAAAGCAAACGTGAGATAAGTCGCAATTTTGAGGAAAAAAATAGTCAATATTACCTTTTTTTTTATTTCTGTGGTGAAAGCCTCCATGCTTTTGTGTTCTTCAAGAGAACGGCTCCAGTGTTTGTGATCAGTTCTCAAAATAACCATTATTTTCTTAATGGACATTTTAATATTTTCTTAGTGTTTAATATAGGGTTAGTGTTATATTTCTTAGTGTTTTGTCCTGTTTTCTACTTCAAATATCTTATCTATTGGAGAAGCAACATGATGTAAGATATTAAGTTTTGGTTTCTCAAAAATGTGAGTAAAAAATAAACTTTGTGACTCCACTGACAAATTTTTGTTTTGGGTATAAGATTAAACTGTTTTTAGTTCATTTTGCAGTGTAGTTTATTTCAGCTGAAACTGCAGTGAACGAGTATTAAGTTTTATAGAAAATGCTATAAGAAAAGCTCCTGCTCGATGTATATATAGGAATACAAGATCATGTTCCACTTTCCTTACACACTCGCATGCCACTGTCCTCCCCGGGAGGTTTAATCTGTGATTCTGGAGAAGTGACGTTCATGAAATATTCATGAGTTTGGGTAGAGGAACATGGATACGCAGATCACCAGGTAGAAGGAATTACATTATCATGGATTCATACAAGAGCAACTCCATCATGGCCGTTTAAAGCTCCTCTCACCCGACACTTCAAGGGCTTCAGCCCGACACTGGCTATTTATACATAGCATGCTAGCATGTGTGTGTGTGTGGACGTGAGGTGTGTCACGAATACATGTTAATGAAGTCAGAGCTTGACGGTTGTGTGTGTGTGTCACTGGCCGATGAGCTTCAGATGGGAACAATGTGTTAGAATATGAACACTGTTATATTTCACGGATTATAAAAGCTTTAAGTATGCACGCACACACACACCGACAGAGAGAGATTTATCCCAGTTCTGCTGGCTGTCAGGGATGTTCATCTTCATCAGTCAGTTCGGATAACAGGGAATGATCAGAAGGTTTAGAAAGAAACATGGGATTTCTCTGCAGGTTTAGATGATCATTAGCAGGAATGTTTAGATACTTTTAAGGCAAAAGCAAGACTGATCCTTCACACAAGCTTCAGAGACTCCAGTAATCACAACACAGGCCGATTTCACTGATCCAGAATCAGGGATAACCAGCAGCGAGTGCAGCCTTACGGAGAGACTCAGGGAGAGCTTCACTTTTACACGTTTCTGAATGGAGAAATTTCTGGCTTTCACTTTTGAGAGAGAGAGAGAGAGAGAGGGAGAGAGGGAGAAAGGGAATCCTCTAATCCTGCTAAACTCCCTTCTGCCCAGTACAGAGTGAGAGGAAGAATATAGACGGGTATCAAACAGGCGCCGTGAGCATCAATAAGCCCATATTCCCATCGGGAGACTGTGAACTTGCGTTATTGTTGTGTTTGTCATCATCTGTCGTTTTTTTCCGGAGAGCAACAGGAAAGTGCCAGTGAAGATCAGTGCAAACGCTCAAAGGAACGAGTGAACGAACGAACAAACGCACTTCCTCAGGCTGGAAACCAGCAATCGTCTCTGAATCTGTCGAGTGAACTCTAAAGAGATCCTCGGAGTAATGCATCCTGCAGGTCCACTTTAAAATCTGCAGGGTTAAAAAATAACCCAACCTTAACCCCACCACTCGGACATTATTAGACAGAACACGTACTGGGTTGATTTGAACCTACACCTAGTGCTGGATTTTAGCATTTAACCCAGATTGGGTCATTTATTTGACAAAATATGTGTATCCCAGAACTATATATATATATATATATATATATATATATATAAAACTGTAGTATTCTTGAACTGGAGGCCGTTGCCCGCGAGGAACGGCTCAGATCCCTCAGGAACAGAAGCTGCAGTCTGGATACATTTCGTTTGCAGCAGAAGTGTGTTCAACTAAGTGCTAAAGATACTTGCCATAAAGGGGGTGAATACTTATGAGTTGCATTTTCAGTTAAATTTGGGGAAACCACTTGAAACATTGTTGTGTTGAGATATTTCTATTGACTTTTGTTTGATTTGTTCATTGCAAAAACAGCTGAAAAGTCTGTAAATTTTGCAAATAAACCGGTTGACAAATTCCTATTGCAACTGTGTACACTCACCTAAAGGATTATTAGGAACACCTGTTCAATTTCTCATTGATGCAAATATCTCATTGATGTCCTGGTCAAGACAATCTCCTGAACTCCAAACTGAATGGGAAAGTGGGTGATTTAAGTGATTTTGAGCATGGCATGGTTGTTGGTGCCAGACATGCCAGTCTGAGTATTTCACAATCTGCTCAGCTACTGGGATTTTCACACACAACCATTTCTAGGGTTTACAAAGAATGGTGTGAAAAGTGTGCGGTAGTCCTGTGGGCGAAAATGCCTTGTGCTAGAGGCTGCTAGAGGTCAGAGGAGAATGGGCCGACTGATTCAAGCTGATAGAAGAGCAACTTTGACTGAAATAACCACTTATTACAACTGAGGTATGCAGCAAATAAATTTGTGAAGCCACAACACGCACCTTGAGGCGGATGGGCTACAACAGCAGAAGACCCCACCGGGTACCACTCATCTCCACTACAAATAGGAAAAAGTGGAGACAATTTGCAAGAGCTCACTAAAATTGGACAGTTGAAGACTGGAAAAATGTTGCTTGGTCTGATGAGTCTCGATTTCTGGTGAGACATTCAGATGGTAGAGTCAGAATTTGCCGTAAACAGAATGAGAACATGGATCCATCATGCCTTGTTACCACTGTGCAGGCTGCTGGTGGTGGTGTAATGGTGTGGGGGATGTTTTCTTGGCACACTTTAGGCCCCTTAGTGCCAATTGGGCATCGTTTAAATGCCACAGGCTACCTGAGCATTGTTTCTGACCATGTCAATCCCTTTATGGCCACCATGTACCCATCTTCTGATGGCTACTTCCAGCAGGATAATGCACCATGTCAAAAAGCTCCAATCATTTGAAATTGGTTTCTTGAACAGGACAATGAGTTCACTGTACTAAAATGGCCCCCACAGACTCCAGATCTCAACCCAATAGAGCATCTTTGGGATGTGGTGGAATGGGAGCTTCGTGCCCTGAATGTGCATCCCACAAATCTCCATCAACTGCAAGATGCTATCCTATCAATATGGGCCAACATTTCTAAAGAATGCTTTCAGCACCTTGTTGAATCAATGCCACATAGAATTAAGGCAGTTCTGAAGGCGAAAGGGGGTCAAACACAGTATTAGTGTGGTGTTCCTAATAATCCTTTAGGTGAGTGTATATCAGAATATATGAGAACCAATGACATCTCACAGTGGGCGGAGCATCTCGTGGCAAACGTTTCTCTCTTGTCATCAGTTTATCTGGACAAAACACGCTTCTATCGCCTTGTGTTCTGTTGTTTATTCATAGATTCAGAGGATCCGAGAAGCTCAATTCTGAAACTCAATCCTAGTCGTCTCGAGTGAATCAGGAACACACACACTACACACCATCATAGTAACACACATACATTTAAAAAATGAAATAAACATTCATATAACAACATTAAATATAAAATAAAACCCTAAAGTACACTCTAAAAAATGCAGGGTTGGTTCAACCCAAATTTGGGTCAAATATGGACAAACCTAAATGTTGGTTTAAAAAATGTAATAAAAAATATTACAATTAAAAGTGAAGGTTGAAGTTGGGTTAACATTTTAAACTACATTTTTAACCCAACATTTGGGTTTGTCCATATTTGACCCAAATTTGGGTTAAAACAACCCAGCATTGTTTAGAGTGTACAGAACTGATTGGAAGAAACTAGAAACAATAATTTCAACAAAAATACATCAAAATGTGAAGTGTCACACACACTGTAAAAAATAAAATCGTAAAAAAGGGTCAAATGACTGGTAGCAAAGGGTGCCAAATAAATACCGTAAAAATAAAGTAAAATATCCTAATTTAAATTAAGTTTTTTTTTACAGAAAAACACTGTTATTTTACAACTATTATCTAGATTATTACGATCAAACTGTAAAAACAATGCATTATTTCGATCAAATACCTTCATAGTAAAAAACAGTCAATGACTGTCAGCAATGGCTGTCATACAAAAAACATAAAATGAGTGTAAAATAGCCTAATTTAAATAAGTGCAAAAGTAGAAATCTTCATTAATCTCTGTAACAGAAACAGTTATTTCACATATTTCCTGATTTTTTTATTAAGAAACATGTAGGTGATGTATGATTTACTGTCACTATACATCACTGAATCAGCAACTACACAGTTACTGTCAGTTAAATAAAGGAACATGCACCATTTCATCAGTTTTATTCTGCTCATCCTGAACTGAAGCACAGGCTCTACTCTTCAACACAATGGTGATCCACAAAACACACCATACAGAAACAATCCAGACTTTATTTATTGCATACTAACATTCTTACTGAGACAAATGTTTAGAAGTTTATTTTTTTATGTAAAATAATAAATGTTGATGTCACCATGATGGAGATCAGTGTTTGCTTTAGTGGGGCTCTTGACCCTTTGCTTTTAACATTACTATTTCTCTGGCTGCTTTAACTGAGTGTCATAATCGATAGATATTTGTTATGGTAGGAATCCAAGAGAATCTCAGTTCAGAAAATCTGATGACTTATTAATGGTAATGGTTTTCATGTAATTGAATGCTTAGTGATATCACCTGATTTGTAATGTACTATACGCTTGTCAGCTAACTACGGCTCTTCGTCACAGCAAAAACTCAGTCAGTGTTAATTTAACACTCCTGGGATACAGGAGTACACATTTAAGAGTGTTAAAGTTAATGAGATAATTAAGTGATTAATTGAGTGATGATTGAGCATCATTGAAGACACCTAAAGCAGAATCACAAGAAGAAAATCTAAAATTGTAAGCCACTGTTATGGAGATCAGTGTTTGCTTTAGTTGGGCTCTTGACCCTTATTTTATAAACTTTATATTTTAATTGGCTGTTGCATCTGAGTTATACCTGCCAGATGAACAAAGAAAAAAATATTATCTAATAATTTTTGTTGTATTATGACAATCATTATTTGAACTTAATGTTTGTGACTTATGTTGTTGGTTACATTAAAACTGTGATTCTGTATAAATACCCAGAATTTGAGATATAATATAATGAATAGCTTAAAAGTTGTACAAAAAAAGAAAGTCTGTCTTTTAGGCACACACAGATATCAAGATTCAGTCAATGCTTCTCAACAACGGTGGTGAGCAGAATATTCAATTAGGAAAAGTAAATTACATAGACAGTTCAGATCATAATTTATTCATACCGCAATGCATGAGCCATTAATGAGTTGTGATTGGTGGCAACAATGATTAGTATTGTCACCACGGTTGAGATACACAGGCTGATTATTGATGTCTGCGTTTCTAAATAAAGATAAAGGGATTTGATCAGAACAATTTTAATTACATGTTTTGGATTATAAGAAAAATACAGATTAACATATGCTGCAGAACCACTAAACTATTGCTAACAAGTTAAACCGAATCATCTGAATTGGTTTCATTTAGATCACAGTATGATTATGTCAAAACATAACCAACTCTGTCAGATCCCACTTTTCTTTGTTCATTTGACTGTTATAAATCAATAACAGCAGACAAAAAAATTTAAATTGAAAGTATAAGTATCGAGAGCTGATATTTTCTCCCGCTTTCAATGCTATAACAAATGTATGTTGAAAACATAATTAAAGCAGCCAGAGTAAAACTAATAGCATATAATAAAGGTCAAGAGCTCAACTACACTGATCTCAATCATGGTGATGTCAAGTTTTTATTTAAATTAACATATTTTTTCTGTAATTTTATGGTTTTTGTTTGGCACCCTGTACTGCCAGTCAATTGACCCTTTTTTAACGATTTTTTTCCAATGACGGTATTTGATCATAATAATGCAGGAAATACCTTTAAATAACAGTGTGTTTTTTTCAGTTTATTTAAATTTGAATATTTTACTTTAATTTTATGTTTTTTGTTTGGCAGCATAATGTAATTTAAGAAAACAGAAAAATACTGTATGAAAAATACAATCAATTTCTGTAAAAAAATGTGAATGACTGGAATTTTTTCTTTAATGTAACAATACCTAAAATATCAGCTGCATTTTTATTTTCCAGATATTATTTGTAATTTTGCAGTGTTTTGAGTACAATTTAAAATGAAAGAAAATGGTCGTCAAAAATCACAGTTATTTTCTGTGAAATTAGGATTTGTTTTTACAGTGCAGGGAATTGTGGGAATGTTTAATGTGAATTTAAAATGGATATTTACAGTAAAATTACATTAAATGTACGTTTAGGTCTATCACAGTTATTCACCGTATGTACAGTACTGAAACTTTCTGTTAACCAATGAATATTTTTTCATTGTAGAATTTTACCATTAAAATCACAATAATTTTTGTAATGCTAGCAGCGTATATAAGAACATGTCAGTATCATGACGTACCGTCTGTAGGAGGTGAGTGTATTCGTGTTCCGACACACCCATGTGATCAGTGTGCGCTCTAAAAAAAAATTGTTCAATTTACTATAAAATACCGGTAGCAGTGATTGCCAGAAATTTACCGTATAAAATACAGTAGCAAGACTTTACGGTAACAAGGTTTTACAGACTTCAATTAAAATTTACAGAATTAAACCATATTTCATTATCTGATATAATGTTAAATTACCGACCTATTGTAGTATTAATATCTGTTTTGTACCATTGTAATACACTGACAACCACTAATCACAGCAGCGATGAGAGTCACATAATATATGGAAGCTCATCGCATGCAGCTCTTCCACAAGAAACTTAATATTAGAAGCTGCACAATGTCAATCACTCAAACATTAAACACACATGAAATTTTAAAAAGGCAATAAACATTAATTTAACAACATTAAATGTCACATAAAACCCTAATGTACATAACTGATTAGAAGGAAAAAAAACTACGCAAACTATGAAGAAACAGTTATTTCAACAAAAACACATCAAATGTAAAGTGTCACGCAGGGAGTTGTGGGAATGTCAATTTACGTTTTTTCACTGTAAATTATACAATGAGTTGTTCATTTTCACTTTCAAAAACTGTAAATGTAATGGTATTTTACAGTAAAATTACATGAAATTTACCATTTGATCTATAACAGTTATTTACTGTATATAGTAAGGACAGGTTCTGTTAACCAATTAACAGTTTTTCACTGTATCATTTTTTTACAGTGTGTGTGAGACGCGAGTGGAGAACTGAGCAGTGCTAAGAGACTTCCATTAGTCCCACTTTCCCATGAGGAGGGTTCGGGATAATTACCAATTAGAGCTGCCGTCAGTGTGTGTGTGTGTGTGTGTGTGTGTTTGGGTCTGGTTACAGCCGTATAGGTCTGTGTGTTAAATATGGAAAAGACTTTAATCTAATGCTTGAGTCGCTCTCTGCAATTGCTTGTCAGTTTTGTCAGCTAATTATAAAGCCTCATTGTGAGCCAGTTTGTCCTTCTGTAACTCTGTTCCTGAAGCTCAATCCCACTCCTGTCCCGGATCAAGACTTTTATCCGCTCAGCACATCTTGTTTTCTTCTCGGAGAAGTGTGTGTTGTGTTTTCTCGGTCCCTCAACACCTTGTTGCCCTTCGGATGTTAAACGCACTGTGGTTCAACAGTGCAAAATATATTTCTGAGTTTTTGGATTAACATCATGGCTGAAGTTGCTCTGAATAAAAAAAAAAAATGCAGCAACTTCATTGCTTCACGAAGCCCTTAGCGAAGTCAAATAAAGTGCATTACCTGTATAGTGTGTTTGAGACATGCCCTTCTCCCTTCACACTTCTGGATATGTTATAAAGTATTGAGTTCTCTTTCAAGTCTTGTGCTCGAATGGACAAATTCATCAAAAATTATGTCAACATGTCCATCTTGATGAGTATCCTCTGTTATGCTTTAAGTGAACTTGTGCACTGGAGAAAGACATGTGTATCAGTGTCCTGGATCAGTGCATTATGTCTTAAAGGGACAGCAGCCTAATATGCCTGCTGTGTTTTCAATGTCAAAAAACAAACAAACAAACAAACAAAAAAACACACACACACACGGAAATCACTCTCAGCTCTGGACTGAATAACTTTTGTAACTTTAATAAGGATTAATCTAAACTTCAATGTTATTTTACATTTGATTACTTTACTACATTTCTGCTCTTGAAAACCTGAAGAGCACTGTTTATTTTCTATATTTTTATTTGACAGTAGTCTTTTGTTCCCTGAACACAGCACACACCAAACTGTACGAGACCGAGGGAATATAGTAATTAATTCGTGGCCACAATAAATATATATTTTTGTATGCATGTCATGTAATTTCTCATTTCTCTGTAATGTCTTGTACATGTGTTATGTTTTGCACCCCGCGGCTGCCGTAGAACTACACCGTCTTTTTTAAATGGCGCTTCCCTATAAGCAAAATCAGCTCCGATGCGGCTACAAAACGACCGGAAGTCATTCATTTACTATGGAGATTCGCAGACCGCATGCGAATGGGTCCGAAACGGGTCCGACCACGTGCGGTGCGAAGAAAATCGTGTCCGTTGGTCATCCAGATGCATTCAAAAAATTGAACTCTTGAGAAAATCTACGAACGGTTCCTATCCGACAATTCCAGCGGAAGTTGAGCGTTGCTATGGTACTGATAAACAAACCTGAATTCTCAACGTTTAATAAAATAAATAATAACATTTGATTACTTTAGTAAATTTCGGCTCTTGAAAACCTGAAGAGCACTGTTTATTTTCTATATTTTTATTTGACAGTAGTCCTTTGTTCCCTGAACACAGCACACACCAAACTGTACATGACCGAGGGAATATAGTAATTAATTCGTGGCCACAATAAATATATATTTTTGTATGCATGTCATGTAATTTCTCATTTCTCTTTAATGTCTTGTACATGTGTTATGTTTTGCACCCCGCGGCTGCCGTAGAACTACACCGTCTTTTTTAAATGGCGCTTCCCTATAAGCAAACTCTGCATCGAATGCCAAATTAAACAGTAGCTAATAAAAAACAAAAAACACAAAAAACACAAAAAAAAACAGTAGCTAATAAAAAAAATTGCCGAGCACCATGTCACAGAATTGTTGAAGCTTTTTTCTGCCACAAAATGAAAAATAAAGCTAATTGTGAATTTTTATCTCACAATTGTGACTTTTTTTTTCTCAGAATTGCACTAAAGTCGCAATTAGGTGTTATAAAGTCAGAATTGCATAATATATAAATCAGAATTGCGGGAAATAAAGTCAGAATTGATTGATATAAAGTCGAAATTGGATGTTGTAAAGTCAGAATTGTGAGATATAAACTATTCTGAGGGTTAAAAAGTCAGTCTTTTTTCCCTGTCCTGATAACTCCCAATTATGCATTTATTTCTCACAATTCTGAGAAAATATGTCTGAATTTCGAGATATAAACTCGCAATTGTGTCTTTTTTTCTAACAATTGCGACTTTATTATTATTTATTATTATTATTATTATTATTTTATTCAATGGCAGAAACAAGCATCCATACAGAACTGACTATCTTTTTCATTGGGAATGCACAAAGCTGTGAATGAAACACCAAGGACATCGTGGAGGAATTTACAAAAAAAAATGCCTGGAGAATCCCACTATAATAAATGAGTTTGTGCTGTAACATACGTGGCTTGCAACTTAAGTAAACCAGTAGTCACTTAAAAGTTCAGGGCACTCAAAGGGTATGAATGAATAATGGAAAAAAAAAACTGTGTCAATAAATGAAATCAGACAAAGATACATATGTGCAGATTAACCAACAAAGTATATTGATAACACAACAGTAAAATCAGAAAAAATACACACTTATCCCAGAGTCCTTGATCAAATAGTCCAAGAGTGAGAAGTAGCTATTGTCCTTAAGGATGAATCCCTCCTTGCACCTAAAAAAATTAATCAAAATGTCCAAAAAAAAAAATGGCAACAATCCTTCAAACGTGATGAATAGAAAAAATACCAAAAATCCCAAGTCTTCTCTTGAACCTCGATGGTTAATTAATCCATAAACGATTCCAAAGGATAAGGCTAAAAGACACCAATCTGTTTGGTTCAACCATGCATCCTCCCTAGCCCGCTACTAGCTCTGCCTTTTTTACTCAAGAAGGCCTTCCTCTACAAGGTGCTCTCCTATCAAAATAAAAGTCAATTTTGCCAACTACAGGGTGTTTCTGCACCAAACATAAAAGTCCCATATAAAAAAGACAGAACTATGGCCTGAAACCAATTGAATCCCACCTTTACTTATTTTCCAATCTTTTATCCTCCTTCACATTTGTAAAATAAAGTATGTCTATTTCTCTTAGCCCTAATTTATTAGTGTCACAGAGTTTTTACATTTCTGGCTGCTGTGTCAAGATTGCCTGTATGCATGCAGTAGTTCATTACTGACACTGACTGAGCCTTGGTTATGTTAGACGTTTTTGTTGTCCCATTCTGGTTGTGAAAAGTTGTTGGGTAGTGTGTTTTTTTATGGTATGGTATTTTTTATTTTATTCTGTGCCACAGTCTATATACTTGGAGGGGTTGGTTGGTGTTTGCATAAGGGCCCGGGCCTGACTACATCATTTTAAGTCCACCAGACCTCAGCTGTGTGTGGAGTGTGTGAATTGGAACGAGGTCTGCTTGTTAGCAGCAACGGCTCCATGTTAGCAGCGACGGCTCCATGTTTGCTTCGACGCCTTCATATTAACAGCGACATCTTCATGTTAACAGCGGTGGCTTCATGTTAGCAGCGACGGCTCCATGTTAGCAGTGATGGCTCCCTCGCGATGGGGATTTGTGGGTCGACGGGGAATGCTAATTTACCATGGAATCCCTCGGGAACTCCTTATGGATTTTTTGGGAATAGTGGTTTTCAATTTCTGAGCAAAATGGGGCCTGTGGTGAGCATTACTGGAGAGGCTTTCAGTTACTCTTAATTCTCCTCAAATGGGAAACGCTGAAGGACAGTAAAGCCGCCTTCACACTGGCAGTTGAAATCAGCTCCGATGCGGCTGCAAAACGACCGGAAGTCATTCATTTCCTATGGAGATTCGCAGACCGCATGCGAATGGGTCCGAAACGGGTCCGACCACGTGCGGTACGAAGAAAATCGTGTCCGTTGGTCATCCAGATGCATTCAAAAAATTGAACTCTTGAGAAAATCTAGGGATTTCCGGTGTGGGACCCGGAAGACTCTAGTTCCGGAAAACTCCGAGCGGAGGCGGAGAATTATTAGTTAATTCAAAACAGGTGCGTGACAAGACTATCGCGATCGCGATTGGGACACGTTGTCAGTTGGTAAGGATAAAAGGATATCTCATCTTCAGCACAAGGGAGGGGAGAGCAGAGGAGGACTGACAGCAGGAAGAGGAGGAGAGGATGGACAACACAGGAGGAAAGGAGGAAAGGAGGAAAGGAGGAAAGGAGGAAAGGAGGAGGGAGAGGCAGGAGAAGGAGAAGAGGAGAACTGTGGTGGATAAGAGATAAGTGCTGTTGATGTTTGGACTGTGATATGAGAAATCTGTTTGGAGGATGTGATGAGACTTCATGAGGTGTAAATCTGTCTTTTTGGAGAAAGTTTGAATGTCCCACGTTTTATTGGAAGAAGTCCAAGAGATTGTAGTGCTGTGCAGTGGACCAGAGCCCCTGTCTACGCCCTAGTTTGTGAGTGACAAGACTTTGCAGTGTTGTTCCTTAAATCACGTGTGCCGATTTGTGTGAATTACAGTTAAACACGAGTGGAAGTGTAATGCAGTGACATCGGGGAAACGGTTCTGGCTGTGGATATATCGCCCGCATCTCGTTGGATGGAGGAAGTCATCTAGTGGTGAAATTCTTCTTTTCTCCTCTTTAATCTCTACGTAGGATTGTGAAGTTCAGTCTGCTGTTGAATTGCCAGCTTGACTCTCTGCCTGCATGAGTCAGCTTCGTTGTTGAATCCTCACTCCTCCCCGTCTATCTGCACTCTGTGAGTAGCGCCAGTTATGCTGCTGAACCCTCACATTTATCTCTCTGTCTGCCTGAGCCCTGTGAAGAGAGCCAGCTTCGCTGTTGAATCCTTACTCCTCCATGTTCATCTGGACTCTGTGAGTAGCGCCAGTTATGCTGTTGAACCCTCATCTTTATCTCTCTGTCTGTCTGAGCCCTGTGAAGAGAGCCAGCTTCGCTGTTGAATCCTTACTCCTCCATGTTCATCTGGACTCTGTGAGTAGTGCCAGTTATACTGTTGAACCCTCACCTATATTCTCTGTATGCCTGAACCCCGTGAAGAGAGCCAGCTTCGCTGTTGAATCCTTACTCCTCCCTGTTCAGCTGGATCCTGAGACTAGAACCAGTTATACTGTTGAATCCTCACCTGTCTTCTGTCGGCCTGGGTCCTGAGAAGAGGGCCAGTGTTGCTGTGGATTCCGTATTCCTCGCCGTCCTTCCGAATCCTGTGAAAAGAGAAAACCGTTCTGCTGTGAATCTGAGAGAACCAGTTATGCTGTGGAATCCTCACCTGTCTTCTGTCGGCCTGGGTCCTGAGAAGAGGGCCAGCGTTGCTGTGGATTCCGTATTCCTCGCCGTCCTTCCGAATCCTGTGAAAAGAGAAAACCGTTCTGCTGTGAATCTGAGAGAACCAGTTATGCTGTGGAATCCTCACCTGTCTTCTGTCGGCCTGGGTCCTGAGAAGAGGGCCAGCTTTGCTGTTAATCTGAGAGAACCAGTTATGCTGTTGAATCCTCACCTGTCTTCTGTCGGCCTGGGTCCTGAGAAGAGGGCCAGCTTTGCTGTGACTCTGAGAGAACCAGTTATGCTGTTGAATCCTCACCTGTCTTCTGTCGGCCTGGGTCCTGAGAAGAGGGCCAGCGTTGCTGTGGATTCCGTATTCCTCGCCGTCCTTCCGAATCCTGTGAAAAGAGAAAACCGTTCTGCTGTGAATCTGAGAGAACCAGTTATGCTGTGGAATCCTCACCTGTCTTCTGTCGGCCTGGGTCCTGAGAAGAGGGCCAGCTTTGCTGTGAATCTGAGAGAACCAGTTATGCTTTTGAATCCTCACCTGTCTTCTGTCGGCCTGGGTCCTGAGAAGAGGGCCAGCGTTGCTGTGGATTCCGTATTCCTCGCCGTCCTTCCGAATCCTGTGAAAAGAGAAACTGTGAATTCGAGAGAACCAGTCCAGCTGTGAACCCTCAACTGCTTTTCCTACCCGAGTTTTGAGAAGAGCCAGCTATACTGCTGAAACTTCACCTTCCTTCAGCTGGCTGGAGGCCGTTTTAATTTAATTTATTCAATAAAGATTCTGCATTTTCTCTAACTGACTTGGCCTCTGTGTCCTCTGTGGTGTTGGCTCCTCGCGGTGGCACGTGTGTCGGGGGTTGGGACGGCCGGTCATCTGGCGTCCGGTCCCCCCCGACCCCCCGTGACATATGGTACTGATAAACAAACCTGAATTCTCAACGTATAATAAAATAAATAATGATTTTATAACGATAAGTTGTCATGTCATTTTTTTATTTTCATGACTTTCTAACGTTATTAGGGCAGTAAATACAATTGTAGACAGACATTGAACTATTGACCACCATATCACATGTTTTAGTCAATCTGACATGTCAACGTCCTCAGCAACTTTCCTCACGCAGCAGCATTCATATTAATATCTTTAGGCTATGTGCACAACTGTAGTTTCGAACTTTTGTCAGAAGTCGGCGTCAGGGGCGTGGTAGTGGGGGGAAAAGTGGACCTGACTACCCAGGGCCCTGTCTAGGGAGAGGGCCCTTTGAAATCCCACCAATTTTTTAAAAAAATTTTTTTAAACCTAATTAGAATTAATTGGGCCCTCCAATTGATGTCATTAATAATAATTTAAAAAAAAATATTGACCAAAATGAACTCAGTGCCAGACACTCTGGACCCCCTTCCAAATGGTTTAGTCCGCAACGCGTCGACCGCCCATAGACGCAGCGGGCGGCAAACAAGTAATAACGCAGTGAGTCTAGAGCCTGTAACGGGAGCCTGATCTGATCATGCTGTGCAAAAAGCCCAAATCGGGCTTTAAAAAAAGACAGGGGAAAGAAAAAGATGGGAGGCAGAATGCGGGGAAGCAGCTGATGACTGCTTTCTTCCCAAAAGGTGAACTGAGTTTGCTATATGCACCTAACGTTACATCCAATTAAAGTTAAAGTAACTTAGTCAACTCCAGACAGCTGCTGCTAATGCAGGGTTCCAGACTGCGACCAAATTGGTCTCATATGCGACCATTTTTTTGAGAATTTGATTGTGCGAGTTAAAATTGTATGTGATGTGGTCGCGTCGCATATATACGAGTGGACGCTCGCGCAAAAGAACACCGATCGTTGTATCAGCTGCTGCAGACTGCAGTCCGTAACTTATGTTCAAAACGAACGAGTAGGCTACATCATGAATCCATTTTCCAAACCGTGTTTTTGACTTATCCTGAATCACTACGCCTGTTATAAGTGTTTATATTCGGACTATTTTTTTTTATCCCGGATTCCCGGGGTTGACTCGGATGCGAAGTTGCCCAGTGACTGCGTGACTCGCCATAGACATTATGGAGAGAAGTAGCTCCGGCAACAGTGTTCTTCCGCAAGACACATAGACGTCACGCGCGCATTGCACACTGATGGTGGAACACGCCAATTACGAATTCATGAATAAAAATATAAAAATTAAAATGTCTCAGGAAACAAAATATTACAAAATGCAGGAGGTAAGGAGTGTGAGATTTCTGAATTTTGAACTAACTTATAAAATTTGATAACGAAAAATCTGTTTTAGCTTGTTGTAATACTCTAATCTTTTAAAATGTAATGTACATTTGAATGTTTAATGATTTTTAAAAGATAGAAATATGATGCTAATAGAAAAATGACAGACACAGAAGATTATGATTCAAATGTAAATAGATAGATTGAATGTAATTCAAATGTAAAATTCTTAAAATTACAGATTAAAATTACTGTCCAAAATCCTGAAATTTGGCAATGATAATTAATATATTACAGGTATTTATGGTAAGCCTTTGCTGGCTTTGGTCCATTAAAACCACTATTCATCGGCATGCATTGATTAATCCCATGGCATGTAGCAAAAAAAATAAAAAATAACCGCGACGAAATCAAATGCTGATGCGACCAACTGAGAAAGTTGGCAGCATCAGTTTAACCTGGTTTCTGGGGGTACAGTTGTCTCTCGTGTTCTTGTGTTCTCCTATTTAAAAATAAATGTTTTTCATTTAAAACTTGCATCAGTATCATGGATCAAAATGTTAGTACACAAAACCGATGTAGCCTAAGGTTTAAAGGTATTTGAGCACAAGTAGGCCAAATGCATCAATTCAGGTGGTGAATGAAAGAACCAGTCATTACTATAATCTGATTTTATTATTTAAACACTGTTTATATTTGTTTATATTCAAATAATTAAAAAAATACATTTCATTCAAAATTGAATTTTCACTTTGCTAACCCGCATCGTAAAATGCCATGTGTAGGGGGCCCATTGACATTGAGAGTGTACAGGGCCCAGAATTTGGTGCTACGCCCCTGGTCGGCGTATCAGTTTCTGGTCTATGACTGGTCATCCGCATCCACTAATAAACAAATAAGATGAGTGCTGCTGTTGTACGAAAAAAAAAAGAGTTCTTAAACACATCTAAGTTTCTAAGAACTGTAGTGGATCTAACGTCCGTTTCACACCCGTTTGCAGTGTGTGTTGCGGTGCAGGAGCGTGCTGTTAGTGCGTTCACATATTATGATGCGTTTGCACAGTGAATAACTGATCCGCGGCTGTACAACAAACACATACTTAATATTTTTATTTAAAGTCCAGAAGTTATGCTACAACTTATTTTTAAAAACAAAAAGTTTTGTCAGCATTGCGATTCTTTGTATGCACGTTTAAACACAACAATGTAAGTTAGGGCTATTACTCCATGCATTACAAGTTGCTCAAGCAAGTGGTCAAATATTTCCTTAAAATCGCAAATAATTTAAATTAAAACTTGAAATTGACAAAAGCAGCTGACTCGCCTTTTCTTTTGCATTTTAATTTTAAAACAATAGATCTTGCATGTCACAAAACTTATTTTTTCCACCTCCACGATCGAGACGAGTTCATTCTGTCGCCTGGTTGAAGTAAATTGTAGTTTTCCTTGATTAAATGTGCATTTATGGTGAGATTACTACATTTTATTTAAAGGTGCAATGTGTAACAAAGTTGAGTATCTATTAACAGAAATGCAATATGACATCCATAACTATGTTTTCAGTGGTGTATACTGAACTTACTTAATTAGCCGTAATGTTTTTATTACCTTAGAATGAGACATTAATAGCTCCATAACCGAGGGAATCCCCTTCTATGAAGGTCGCCATGTTGTGACGTCATATTCCTACCGTAGCCGAACGCGAACAAACAGCGCTACAGAACGCGTTTCATCACTACCTTGAAAGAGAAGTAGCGGAAAGCTGGAAGCTAGCCTTACACTCCGTGAGTAGTGACTTTTCCCTTGTGAGTGGTGTAAAATATGTAGTTGGGATTGTTTCATGTAACTTAGTTCTCCCTCGCTGTGTTATGGGTTTGTTATGTTGGGGATAGATGTGCTGTTACGTTCGTGAGACAGCTGATGATTAGTTTTAATGTCATTGACCGTAAAACAGTACGTTACAGGAATCACTAACCCGTCGATAGAGACTTTTACTAAAGTCTTTTATCACTAAAGTCGATCGCGAAGAATTTTAAAAATCAGAGAAAAAAGCCTATTGTGTGTAGTAAATATCTATGGGATGCGGAGATGACATGATTGTAACAGCGCGCGCACTTCCGACCTTTGGACTCATGCGGACGAGTCCCAGCTCAGCCACAGTAACAGCTCATATTAGCCAGCTAAACTATTACTACCCTGTTAGAAAAAATATATAGCTGCTCCCTCGCTGTATTATGGGTTTGCTACAGTATGTGGGGAGAAATGTGCTGCTGGTTACGTTTGTGAGACAATCAGCTGATTATTATTTTATTAAATTATATATTAAAACCCTTGATCCTCACCTGACTATGGCTTTGTAAACAGACAGTATTCATGATGTGGTTTATAATGGACTGTGGTACAGAAACAGTGACAATGTTACACACTCTTGGCTTACTCTGGCTATTCTCTGCTGTCTCAGCCGACGAGATGTTTGTCCCGTTTTAGCAACCGTAGCTTCTTCCAAAGGGAGGGGTGAGCAGTGGGCTGAGCCCTTACTGCAAACCTGGTGCAAACTCGCAACCGAACCACTAGATGTCGCTAAAAGTCACACATTGCTCCTTTAATTAAACGCATTTATGGTGAAATTACTACATTTTCAGGTCAATCTTTATCATTTTGACCACCAGCGTTTGCAGCACAGCAGAAATAGATTTGGTGTGGAAACGATCGCTGTGCTGCTGTTATATGTAGCACATCAGTGAAAAGTGAAAGCCCTAACCTGTTTACATGGTGCGTTAGGAGACTGCTGTGCGGCACTTTGCTCGGCTTCAAGTCGCTAACAGCCATTTGAGCTTCTACTGCTTCCTGATAAACACCAACCTTCGTGCGCAGTGGCTGCACAAAATAGACATTTTGATCGACGCGCAAAAAATAATAAAAATATTAAAGGTGCCATATGTAATAATTGAGGTAAAAATATCCAAAAAATGAGCTACAAGCATCAAAAGAATGAGAAGAAATAAGTGCAATGATGTAATTAAAAAACTGACAAGTTATAGTGCTGCCGAGATATAAACCTAAATTAGCATGCTAAATTACTAGCCCCGTAATACCAGTTCCGGCCATGGGAGGCGGTATGCGGGCGGGCAACGTTACCTCCAGCCAAACTGCAATAGACGAGTGAGTCGCGCTCGCGCCGGCTTGTGTTTACTTGAACCTGATGTCAGTCGTGTGGAAATACAGCCCACTACTACATTTCAGTTCAGGGAAGAGTTCAAAAAATGATTGGTCGACATTATCCATAAGGAATACATTTTGGTAAGTTGTAGCATTCTGTATCTTTCAACAGTGTTCGTGTTCTTTCCATTAGCTAGTAGAGATGATCGGTTCACGTGTGCTAGGGATCTGTCGTCTAACATTTACAAGCGCCAAAACGGTATTTATTGATTGAATTGCATAATAAAATTGACAGAATCTGAGAGCTTAACTAACCTGCTTGCTAAGTGTTAATTGCGTGTGTCTCACGATGAATTCGTGAGAGTTGGCAGCTCTGAATGGCGCTAGGTTGATCAACATCAGCGAATGCTGTCTGTCAAATTAATTCAAACTAACAATAAAAGTGTAATATGAACAAAACGAATACCGTAAACTTAAAATAATAGCCCGAAGGCTTTTATTTTCCCATATCGTCGAAATGCACCAGCTTGTTTTTGAGACAGGCGTCTATGAGACGGTCTTCATCATTTAGTGTTGAGATGTTGTTCATTGAGTCTCTGATCTCTAAAAATCTCCAAATGCTCCACGTGAAACTGCGGTCTTCCGACCTTTTACTATCGTGTCAATTGATTTGAATAATATGCGGAGAAAGAGAGCAAAACAGAGCTCGCTTGTGTAGTTTGAAGACGTGAGTGCGTGCAGCCGCGGCACAACCCATTTTCTGGAGGTATACTGCCCCCATCTGTTATGGAATATGGAATATTTTTTGATTTTTAGTTCCAGATGGCACCTTTAAGTATGTGTTTGTTGTACAGCTGCGGATCAGTTATTCACTGTGCAAACGCATCATAATATGTGAACGCACTAACAGCACGCTCCTGAACCGCAACACACACTGCAAACGGGTGTGAAACGGACGCTAGATCCACTACAGTTCTAAGAAACTTCCATGTATTTAAACTCTTTTTTTCGTACAACAGCAGCACTCATCTTGTTTGTTTATTAGTGGATGCGGATGACCAG
Organism: Pimephales promelas; assembly: GCF_988280905.1. NCBI lineage: Eukaryota > Metazoa > Chordata > Actinopteri > Cypriniformes > Leuciscidae > Pimephales > Pimephales promelas. The sequence continues at coordinate 17,652,378 of NC_142786.1, read as the reverse complement.
TCGTAGACCGGAAACTGATACGCCGACTTCTGACAAAAGCGTAAGTTCGAAACTACGGTTGTGCACATAGCCCATAATCCTCATCAGAGAGATCATACAGAACTGACAGAATTAACCTTTCAAATCTCTGCACCATTTTTTTTCTACCCGCGTCCGATGCTTCACTGTGTAGTACGACGTCCGTTGGGAACGTGATTTCAACTGCCAGTGTGAAGGCTGCGTAAGGAGTGATCACAAGGTCAAACTCCGTTCAGTTAATACTTGCTATCAGCAGTTTCACAATTCATGTTCAGTGTATGATTAAGGATAACTTATATGCTAGGACAAAATATAAACATCTCTTTAATGTAAAAAAAAACTTATTTTAATAAAGAAAAAGTCACAATTAAAAATGCTAAATATATTTTTGTAATTTATATCAGTGTTACAAGAACAGAGAAAAAATACAGTATTGTATGTTATCCAACTTTTGTGTCATAAATAAATCTAATTATTTGTATTAAATAATTGTATTTATAAAATAAAATTCAATATTTTATGTTTATTTGTGCAATTTTTGAAATATTTTTAAAATGATTAAAATGTAAAAAATTGTAATATGACTATATGATAAGGCTATGAGGCATCACTCATTATTAATAGGCCTATTATCATTTAATAATTGTGAGAATGCTGCATATGGTGTGTAATGTGTAAATTATAACATGAGTAATTCATCTTATTCTGTTAT